>NC_028646.1:53530827-53688104 GCF_001406875.1 Solanum pennellii | reverse complement strand
TTTCTATTTTGAGTTGGCCGATGATACCTACTCAGTACTTATGTTTTGTACTGACCCCTACTTGTAATTGTTTTTCTTTGTTATTTGTGGAGTGCAGCAAACGTGCCATCGTCTTCAACTCAACCGCAACTCTAGCCAGTCTTCATCAAGCCAGATTTCAGGGTGAGCTATTGCTTCTAGCTTGGACTGGATCTTCTCTTCATGTCTTGATGCCTTGAGATTCCGGCATGGAATAGCTTTTTACTTATTTTAGTTTCTTAGATTAGTAATTTGAGGATAGATGTTCTTGTGGTGATGACTTCCAGGTTTTGGGAATAAATAGTATTGAGTTTTTATAAGTTATTTAATCGATTTTCATTAATGAGTTTTAAGTCTTCCGCATTAATTTTCTGCTTATTATGGTACAAATGTTGGGAATTGGATTGATTGGTTCGCTCACATAGTAGGATAAGTGTGGGTGCCATTCGCGGCCCGTTTTGGGTCGTGACACCATCAAATGGTGGAAATTCATTAAGTGGATGTGAAAAGTGCATTTTTGCATGGTGAAGTACATGAGGTTATATATATCAAGCCTCCTCTAGGATTTCACGACCCACACTGTCGTGATTGGCACCCACACTAACCCTCCGGTGGAAGAACCATTATAACAACCCAATACGATAACTTTATAAAAAAAACATGGCATTTAAAGATACAAAAGCAGTTTTAAATAGCTAAATTATTTATTAAGGAAACAAAAAAATAAACTAACACGATTGCGGAAATCCAAACCATAGAACCTGAAAGTCATTGTACCAAAACTCTACTAACGACAAGTCTAAGAACATGGGGCAAACCCTGAAACTAAACAACACCTTAACGAATAGGCTGAGTCTAAGGGAGTGAACTTAAACAATTATCTTGTAAGTGTCACCTATGAGGGGGGTGAAGAGATTTGGCAAGAAAGTGAAGCTCAGTCCTAGACATGTAGGCCCTTACAAGATCATGAAAAGGGTTGGCAAGGTGGCATATGAGTTAGAGTTGCCAGCTGAACTAGCAGTAGTGCATCCAGTCTTCCACATCTCACTCTTGAAGAGGTGTGTGGGTGATCCAGCCTCTGTGGTGCTATTAGAGAATGTGACAGTGAAAGATAATCTTTCATAGGAGGATGTACCAGTTGAGATTCTTGACCGTCAAGTTAGAAGGTTGAGAAACACAGAAGTCGCTTCAATCAAGTTTTTGTGGAGGAGTCGGTCCGTAGAGGGTGCTACTTGGGAAGCAGAAGTAGCCATGAAATCCAAGTATCCTCACCTCTTTCCTTCCGATTCTAATCTAGCTTGAGGTAATAGTTCCTCTTCAGTTTTCCAGTCATTCATCCGATTAGAATCATGTTCCCTCAAATTGTACTTGCATTTTCAACATATTTGTATTTTCTTGGAACTGAGCTCACTCAAAAATTTAGTTCTTAGTGTTTAGTTGTAGGGATTGCAGCCCTCTTCCTCCATTTAAGCTAGTTTAGTCTTCATTTGAGGACGAATATTCTCAAGGAGGACATAATGTTACAACGCGTACCCTAGATAGACCTTAATTCAGATTTTTCAGAAGTCCGGGTGCCATCTACGGAAGCCACCTACGGACCGTAGTTAGGACCACGGTGCATGGACCAGGTCCATCGATCTTGTTTCACAAACGATTGCGAGGACCTACAGACTATAGGTAGGACCACAATCTGTGGACCAGGTCCGTCGATATTGGTCCAAAGACCCATTCTTAGAACCAAACAATGGTCAGGACCTACGGACCGTAGATAGGACCACGGTCCGTGGACAAGGTCCATCGATCTTAGTCTACAAAGACGGCCAGGACCTATGGACCATAGTTAGGATCACGGTCCGTGGACCAGGTCCATCGATCACCGCGGCAATAGTTAATTCTGGGGTCTTTTGGTCTTTTTCTATTTTGTTTAACCCCTAAGCTACGTCATTTAGACCCAAAATTATGAAGTTTTAGACACTTTAAGCCTAGAAACATAACTAAAACTTACCTAAGTCAAATCATTAATAAAAAAACATAGAAAATTAGAAGCAAGAAAGGAGAAAAAGGTCAAGAACCCTAGTTCAAGAACGCAATAAGGTTCCATCAGCTCCAGTCCCAAAATCTAAACATTTCTCTGTGGAATTCATCACTAGGTATATCGGATTTTACTAGTTGGTGACTTTCACCTAATGGGTCCCTAGTTTTAAGTTAGACTCTTGATTCTCATATCATGATTAGAACTAGGGTTTCTTGAACTTCAAGAGAACATCATGAATTAGTTAATTATACTAAATTAGACTGTCGTGTTATTACTCAGATTATTACTGATTTTCAGAAGCCTAGCTATACATTTCTTTAGTGCTTGAATTACACATGATAGGAAAGATATTTCAGTTATTCAGTTATACATGCCTTAGTTATTAATGAATCATTATCAGATTAAATTTTTCATTCTCATTTTGCATGTTCATTTTTGACCTGTCAAGTATTTACAAAAATTCAATCATAATATGTTAATCACTTAATTCATTGGGTGTATAATAATATCGAGTTGGACTAGGGTTAAGCGTACCCAATAGCCCCAGAACTACTAGCCAAGTAGGTTGTATGGCCCCGCTGTGGTCATCAATTTAGTGATCGTATCAGCATGCCTTTAAACCTCTAGCATGGTATATTGGGTCCTCTCAATGGGGCGTATAGATCAGACTCCACATTTAGCTCAAATGGTTTTATTATCAGTTATTAGTAGCTCCCACAGTGAAGTCAGACTCTATTTTACTGACCATATATACAGTTCAGGTACTATTTAGTCTCAAAATGTTATAAATTTGGTCATTGCATCCAGTTAGCTTAAAATTTAGTACATCATATTCATAATGCTATACTTGCTTTTTTACTTGTTCAATTATGTTTTATTTTAGCTTTACTATATCCTACATGCTCATTATCTTTCAAGTATTGATGAATACGTGTGCTACATCTTCTCGTTATGTAGGTTCACATTCTTAACATCTAAATCACGCTTAGATCGATTCTCGATATCCAGTTTAGTAGAATTGGTACAGATCGGTGGTGAGTCCTCATTCTCCTAGGACAATAGTTATGAGCTCATTTCAGTATTTTAGTCCTGTAGTTTTAATTTTTGATAGAATTAGCTGGGAAGTGACATGTATTTCTCTACTTTTAGGACTAAGGAGGCGATTGCAGAGAAGTTCATAACAGTGTTTCACCATTTTTGTATGTAAAGGTAAGGTTTCAACTCCCCAAATCTATTTTTCGATCCGTACAACCTATTTTCTTGGGTAATTATCAGTGGGAAAGGGTTTTCATCTAACAATTATGGTGGAAAAAACCCTAGTTTGGGTATTGTGATCTTGGGTTTGGTCTAGGGTTATTGGGTTTGTTATACAGATAATTAGATCTTTGATTTTTGATCCTTGTGTATATCAATTGTTGTAGACCTAGAACAAGCGGAAAGAATCCGGCAATGGAAGATTCATGTGTCTTAGGGATTCAAGCTTGGATTCGAGGTAGGTGATGGTTGTGATTCTATGATTGTTTGATATATACTTGTTCTTACTTCATTGTGATTCTTGTAGATATATATGTGTTGCAATATTGCTCATAGATGTTGAAAAATGAAATCATGACTTAAATGGGTGATCTTGTTGTATTGGGATCAGCATCCACGTTCCGTTACACTAACTTTGATTGGATTGCCACGTTTCGACATGCTAATAGGGATCGGTTGTAACATTCCAACCTAAAAATTAGATCAGATTGTCATGTTCTTGTATGCTAACAGTTTGACTTTTGATTTCGTGAGAGGACGAACTATGTGATATAATATGTGAATCGTCATGTTGTTCTTGTGATAGTAACGAATATGTTTATATTTATGTATGTGTTATAATGTCGTCATTTTTTGTTTTTGTTACATTAGTTGGATAGCCACATAATCCTACAAGTACACGGTGGTTGTGTACTTATTCTGAACTCTTTTTAAAACGGGGCATATTCACGTGACTATTGACAGACCTCACTTAGGTGATCGGTGATCACTTCGACTTCAAGGGTGACATAATTCTTCAGGGCTGCCTTGAGTTATCTTTTTTATGTCCATTCTCTTCGGACTCAAACTATTATTTGAGGTGTTGTTTAGTTTCGGGGTTGTATACCTTGTTCTTAGACTTGTCGTTCTTAGTGTTTTAGTACATTGACTTTCAGTTTCTAGGCACAGTTTCTGCATTGTTTTAGTTTATTTAACTTGCTTCCGTAACTGAAATACCTTACTTTAGAGTAATTGCTTTAGTTAGATGGTAGTAGTGGTTCTCCCAAATGAGGGTTAGGGTTGGTGCCACTATTGTCCTATATTTTGTCGTCGCATACAACTCCTTAACCTAGTGGATCCACTAGCTTAACTTACGTAGTCATCTAAAAAGTTTGACAAGTTAAAGCTCATGATGGCTACATGGTTTACATGGAGACTTGAGTTAATATTAACAATCATCCCCACATCGGTGCACAATACAACACCCAAAATATACTTTAGCTCATGCTTTAAAAAACAACTTTCTTTTTCTGGGTTGAGATAATTTCTCAACACTTAGCTTAAAAAAGTCTCTTTTGGAATCAATGTTCCCTTTTCTTATTCCAATCTCTTTGGGGAATCATAGTTTCCTCTTAACTTAAATGTGAAAACATTTATAAACTTTTAAGGAACACATCGATCCCTTATAACTATTGAGAAATGCACTCGACTCTTTACTCTTTGTTTATCTTGAAAACATAAGTATTAATCAAATCTTAGGGAATACTTAGTTCCCTTATATTTCTCTAAAGGAAAGACTTCAACTTTTACTCTTCACTATAACTTGAAGCTTGAGCATTAAAACGAAGTTAAAAACATTAAATAAGGACTCTTGAAAACCTTTGAGAACTTTGCTTTGACTAATTTCTTAACTTCTTTGACATTGATCTTAACTTTCCTTGAATTGGAATATGGATTCAAGGTTACAATTTGTGTTGTTTGATGATTTCTAGGTGTTTAGAAATCATTTGAAGTAATTAGAGTCATTGGAAGGTGTTAATGTACCTTGGAAGGACTTAAAAGGACTACACTACGGAAACATGGCAAAAAACACCGACCTGGGCGCATTCGGTGCACGTCGCGCCAGCCTCAATTTACTGAGGCTTGGTTCTGGCATACTATTGGCAATCCGCTCTAGGACCCAATTGACTGAGGTCAGTTTCTTGAACACATATGTCTGGCTTTGCCCAGGTTCATCTGACGAATTTTTTAACTCGTTTTTCTTCTCATTACACTCCAAAACACCGTAATTCTTTCATCAAACACTCGGGACTATTGGTAACCTTAATAACCACATGATTCAACATAGAAAAAACCCAAACAAATAAGAATCAAACAACAATAGACATCCAAGAATTCAATAAATGAGAATTTAGCATTTTTCTTCAAGAACTTCACCTTTTAACATATGAACAACTCATAAATCGTTTAATTGAAACAAATTGGTGTGTGGGTGAAATAACCCAACACAAAAGATCTCAAGTGAAAAGACTAGTTTTCCGTTCATGAAATCTGGAATTAGACTTTCCTCACTTTAACATCCTAACCTCCGATAGCCATATATACCTCATATGATATCAAATATGCGCAAATTTGGTGTGCGTTGGAAAGATCTTTCAGAGGGTTTTCCAACCATATCAAGAACTACCTCTAACACATCTTGAAGTAGGAGTTATGATCATTTGAAAATGACAAAAACTCTCTTTCTTAGCTCATACAAATTGTCTACATTTCCCTTTTTCTTTCCAAAATGAATAAATTTTATTTTCTTAGCTTATTCCGAGCTATTTCGTGTTATGAGATGTTACAATATCTCCCCCTTGGGAACATTTGTCCTTGAATGAGATATATTTCACTAAAGCGAAGAATAGTAACATCAAGTTTATGACTCATCAATTAAAAAAAAGTAACAACATGCTTACTCATAATTTAATAAGTACTAAGAAGAGATATAATACCTTGATCTGCCTTCTCTCCAGATTCAGAGAGATGTGGATATCTCTTCTTCATATCCTTTTCATCTTTCCAAGTCTCTTTTTCAAAAAATTGGTTCCTCCAAAGGAACATGAATGACGCAACCACCTTTGTTCTTAACTTGCAAACTTGGTGATCTAAAATATGATCCAGAATCTGTTCATAGGATAAGCTATCCTTAATCCCAACATTTCCCATTGGTACAATCAATGAGGATAACTCATGCACTTCTTCAACATGGAGACATGAAATACCGGATGAACCACAGCTAACTCTTGTGGTAGGTCTAACTCATAAGCTATATTGTCAATTCTCTTGATAATCCAATAAGGACCAATATACTGGGGAAAAAGTTTCCATTTCTTACCAAACCTCGTAACACCCTTCGCAGGTGAAACTATAAGATATACACAATCATCTACTTCAAACTTCCACGTCATCCTCCTAACATTTGTGTAGGACTTTTGACGATTTTGAGTCATTTACAATATCTCTTGAATCACCTTCACCTTGTCCATGGCTTTGTGAGCAAGGTCAGGTCCTAAAAGATATGTTTAGGGCTTGTGGATTGATTTCAAGGGGAATTGGGTTGATCACCTACCTCTCATTGGGTTCGATTATAGCAAGAGCTATCAACCATGCTTCACAAACTTCAAATAACCGAATATGAGATCTGCATTTCTCCGATAAAGAGCTTCATGGAGTTATTTTGATGCTCAAATGATAGCTCTTGCTATAATCGAACTCAATGAGAGGTAGGTGATCAACCCAATTCCCCTTGAAATCAATCACACAAGCCCTAAACATATCTTTTAAGGTATTGATAGTAGCGTCTTCTTGCCCATCCGTCTGAGGATGAAAAACGGTGCTTAAGTTCACCTTTGAACCCAAACCTTTCTGGAAAGACTTGTAGAACTAAGCAGTAAATTTTGCACCTCAATATGAAATGATCAACGTTGGGACTCCATGAAGTCTCACCGCCTTCTTAATGTACAAGTTTGCATAATCCTGTACCTAATGAGTAGTCCTTACCGGTAAAAGTGGTCTGATTTTGTCATTCTATTGAGAATCACCCAAATTAAATCATGCTGCCTATGAGACCGTGGCAAGACTATGATAAAGTCAATATTAATCATCTCCCACTTCTATTCTGGAAGTTCTATATTCTGAGTCAACCCTCCCGACCTTTAGTGTTCTACTTTCACTAGTTAGTTATTCTGGCACTTGGCAACAAACTCCGCAATGTCCTTCTTCATACCACCAATATATATCTCTAAAAATCGCTGTACATCTTTGTGGAACCCCGATGAGTTATATATCTGGAGCTATGTTTTTCCTCAATGATCCTTTCTTGGAGTCCATCCACCCTAGTTACAAGTAACCTACCTTCATACTTCAGCACACCATCTCCCCCTTGTTCAAAAGCTAATACCCTTTGCTTATGAACATTTGCCTTTAAATCACGCAAAATAGGGTCTTGGTCCTGCTTTTCTTTACCTCTGACAATAGTGATGATCCAACCCTATTGGTCACCACTATTCCCCTTTTTGTGTAATCCATAAGTCTGACTCCCAAGCGTGCAAGTATGTGTACATCTTTGGCTAACTCCGTCTTTTATTCCTCAACATGGGTGGTACTCCCCATGCTAACCTTCTTTACGAATCACCAACTATATTATCCATACCGGGGTGGTAAAGAATACTCATTTCATAATCGTTGAGTAACTCTAACCACCTCCTCTGTCTGAGATTGTGCTCCTTCTTGTTGAACACATATAGTCATGTGTTAGGTATTTCCTATCATGAACCTTCAAGTGTCTGGACGCATAAGCTATAACTTTTCCATTCTTCTTTAACACACAACCCATCCCAACTCTAGAAGCATCACAATAAACCACAGAACATTGAGTACCCTCTTGTAAGGTCAAAACTGGGGCAGTAGTCAACCTCTTTTTCAACTTTTGAAAGCTTTTCTCACAAGCTTCAGACCTTGAAACTTTAATGTCTTCTGAGTCAGCTTACTCAGGGTAGAGGGGATAGATTAAAACCCCTCAACAACCTTCTATAGAGGCCAACCAAACCTAATTAACTCCTAATATTAGTAGGAGACGTAGGTCTAGGACAACTCTGAACTACTTCTACCTTTTGGGTATCCACTCTAATCCTATTACCACAAACTATGTGTCCCAAGAATGCCACAGACTTATGTCAAAACTTACACTTAGAAAACATAACATACAACTCCTTATCTTTAAAACTATGATGGACTATCCTAAGGTTTTTAACATGATTTCTTCACTCCTTGAATATATTAGTATGTCATCAATGAAAATGATGACAAACAAATAAGATAAAGTTTGAAGACTCTGTTCATAAGATCCATCAATGTTGCTGGTGCATTAGTAAACCCAAAAGACATGACCAAAAACTTATAATTTCCATATCTGGTTCTAAAAGGTATCTTTTCAATGTCACATTCCCTAAACTTTAATTGATGGGATCCACATCTGAGATCAAATTTTGAAAAACAGGTGGCATCCAGAAGGTGGTCGAAAAGATCATCCATCCTTGCAAGAGGATACTTATAGTTGATGGTAAACTTAATATATTGTTGGTAGTCTATATACATCCTAAGGGAACCATCGTTCTTCATGACAAACAATACCGGAGCGCCTAAAGGTGAGACACTTGGTCAAATGAAACTTTTATCTGACAGATCTTTCAGTTGTTCTTTCAATTCCTTTAACTCTGCAGGTGACATTTTATATGGCGGAATAGAGATAGGACGAGTATCTAGAATGATGTCTATACCGAAGTCCATTTCTCTCTTTGGAGGGACTCCGGGTAGATAATCAGTATTTAACATAATATTTAGCCATTTACATACATCACTTTTAGATAATGTATTGTTACCCATTTTATTGGCATACGATTAGTATTGGCATAAACAATTGGGCATATATTTCATAACCATATTTGTTGGCATAAGCCAATTTGTATGTGCAACATGCTTAAGTTTTTATACGTTACACATTAGCCAATCATTTACTTATTCAAAGATAACATTATAGCAAATTCCCATTTAAATTTTGAACAATGTTTTTGTTAGCCATTTTATTGACATAAGGCAAATATTCACTCAAATTATGATTTCACAGAGATCCTTTTTAGCTTACCTTATAACATAACTTTTGGCATAACGTTTTTTAAACATCTTGGACAGCATAATATTAGAATTTGATGAATATATCATCTTTATAACTTCATATTAACAGCAAGTGTGCACAACAGACCGTAACAAATTCATACATAAAATTTTCGGACAAATCTTTAACATTGTATAATTCTTTTAATTCACATAATAACACTTAGCATCAAACGAGTCCAATTAATAGATTCATTCAATCATTATTTAATCAAATAAAAATTAAGATCATCCATAACCACATACAAACAACATGATTTCAAACTTATTCAACATTGAAATCGTAACAAGGATGTTAAGGAAAGGAGTTCGACAAGAATGACGGGAAGCATCCCTAGTTTTCAAGATCTTTGAATCATTCGAAAGAAAGTTCTCTTGGAGAAAGAATTCCATCAGAGAAAACACATACCTTAAGTAGAACTTAATATACGAATACCACCTTGAATGAATGTTGAATAAACCTTGAAAATTAGTCTAAGAAATTTTCTATTTTTTTCTTGCGTTTTATTCACTGATGTTCTCACACATGTTTTCTGGTTTTAGTCGTATCATTGTTTGAGTTTGGACGTGGCTTTTAGGTTTAGGAACTGACCTTGACTTTTTCAACTTAGGGTTTAATAACTTAATTAAATTAATTAACTAACTAATTACTAAAAACCCCTCCTAAGTTGACTAAACATAGGAGAATGATGACTTGACCTAAAATCTGAAATTTTGGTGTTGAGTATAGTTTAGGTCAATAT
This sequence comes from Solanum pennellii, assembly GCF_001406875.1. Classification (NCBI taxonomy): domain Eukaryota; kingdom Viridiplantae; phylum Streptophyta; class Magnoliopsida; order Solanales; family Solanaceae; genus Solanum; species Solanum pennellii. The sequence continues at coordinate 53,678,078 of NC_028646.1, read as the reverse complement.
TTTGAGTTTATATTAATTATTTAAATACTTAATTTAATTAATTTAGGGACCTAGGGTAAGTAATAAAGTACCCCTAAGTCATTGGAGCGATAATCAACCATTTAGGACCATCCTAGATTAAGTACTAGGATGTTTCTCGCATTATACTAGGTTAGCACAAGAATTTCGATTTGACCCCTTTAATTTAATTAATTAAATGTATAATTTAATTAACTAAGTAAGCTAGGGTAATTACAGAAGTACCCTTAAGTCGTTATAACCATAACTAATCCTTCGGATCATCCTAGGTCAAATACTAGGTTGTCTTTTTCATGTCTCAACCGAAATCTTGAAACTTCTTTGTGATTTCGGTTTTGACCCTTTAAATTAATTAATTAAGCTGATACATTAATTAATTAGGCAGCCTAGGGTACTTAATAAAGTATCCCTATGTTGTTAGGACCTTAACTAACTCTTTGGACCATCCTAGGTTAGGTACTAGGTTGTCCCTTTCTTATCTTAACCAAAATCTGGAAATCTCCTTTGTAGTTTTGGTTTTAGCTCTTTTAAATTAACTAATTAATTTGCTAAAAAATTAGTTAGGGGAATTATAAAGTACCCCTTAGTTGATAGGATCATAACTAACATTTTGGACCATCCTAGGTTAGGTACTATGTTGTCTCTTTAACTAGTACTAGTTTAGTGTCAACCCGGTTTTGGTCTTAGGTTGTCGGTTGCACTAGTGGGTCCATTTCGGTTAGTCCTAGGTTAGTTAGCTATTTGGGCAGTAGGTTTGAGTCTTAAATTAGTTAGGAAGTTAGACCCCACATGGAGTGGTCCCTTATGCACGTTTTAGTCCCTTTAACTACCCTAACCGAATTCGGTTAGGGTGGTCCCCTCCTTTGGTGCTTCTTCACATGTCTTGGACATGTTCTTGCAAATGGGTTGATTGTAATTTACTAACTAACTATTATTTATGGTTCTTTGGAAATGTTTACTTATTGTCCCAAGGATCCTCACTATGTCCTTGGACACTGCTTACTCTACATGATCATTTTAATTGATCATGTGACATGGTATCTAGGCTTCACACTTGGATGCCTCATACCTTTTTGTGATTTAAAGGAAAAAGCATTTTATTTAGGGTCTTTATTGAAGTTACATTTATTTAACAACAATCTTTGATTGGGGTATGACAATCCCAAAAGTTTATTTCTTATTCGTATATAGAAAATTTGCTATTATACCTTAGCCAATTTTTCTATACTATGGCCAATATTTCTTAATATTGGACATTGGTGTTCCTATATACCCTTAATAGACTATCCAAAGGGCATACTGGCTCTTCATTAGTCATATGATTTTCTGGATTGTTACATTATTCCCCCATTAGGAACATTCGTCCCCGAATGACACTTATATATCATTTAAACAAAGAGGGTAACTTTCGAAATCACTTTAACATGCTTGAAACTTTACTCTTTGTGAATATCTGAATCACACTTATTTGGATGATGCATAACATTCAAGCTTATCTGAAACTTCATATTTAATATCGAGGAACTTCCTTCTTAATCACACTTAACACAATGCACATCACAAACCATGCAACACATAAAACATGCCTATGCTACAATTAAAAAACAACATAAAATGCAACACAACTTTGTTTTAATGCACATGGTTCTATTATAAGACACACGATTAGGGACTTACCACAACAACTCCACTAAAGCACTTAAACATAGAGTTTCTTACAGATAAACCAGAATTAGGAAGAGTATATCTAACCTCTTCAATAACATCGGGCTGGTCTTAAGATTTGAACCTAATGACACCCAACTTAATTTCAAAGGGACTTGTTACTACGCCATCAACTTCTATACATACCCCTTCGGCCATAAAACTATCTCCTATGGGAGTACTAACTAGAAACGGTTCATGTAAGATCTCAAGAAGTAAGTCAAATTAATTATCCAACAAAGGAGTAACCATAGACAAGGTAGATCCTTGATCTAATAATGCATAAAAATAAAAGTATAATATAAGCAAGTTACCATTATCCACACCCGCAGAATTCTCTTGTTCCTCTCTTCCTTTCAATGTTTTCTTTTGGGGGGTTCGACTACAAAATTTGGCCGAGGTTGAGCATGTGCCTTGACCTGGTGGATTTGAACCATGCCCTTATCATTTTAACTCATTTTATTTTGAAACTGAAGCCTTATTTCCTATTTCTATAGTCTATTATAGCATAACACTTAAGAAGCAAATTCGTGTCTAAGCCATGTTCTTGAGTTGTTATGCAACCAAATCCATGTCTAAGGCATGTTCTTGAGTTGGTATGCAGCCAACATATCCTTCTACTCATCATTAATACTAATAGAAGTCTTTTATACATTACCATGCATTAACCTCCATGCGAACATCCACACTCACCACACGTCTTTCGTCCACGTTGGGCATTTCCATTATTTCCCTTTCTTGGGAAGGCTAGATCTTGATTCTGGCGTCTTACCACTTGGACATCTAATTCTTGTGTGTATCCCTATACGTGCTCACACAAGAAGGAAATTAGATAATTAGAATGACATTAAGTGTCAAAGATCTAGATAGCACAATAAAGAGTATATTAAGGGATAATTTCCTATCATTGCATAGTCTCTAATTCATGATTGTGGCGTGCTTCACAACCATAAGCTAGAAACTACGTAAAGTGGTTGTGTTGAGCTTTAGTTCCTAGGTAATTTAAACTCATGCTCTGATAACAAGTTTGTTACTACCCGGATTCTGGAATATGGATCGTAACCGGCGTCATTGACCTCTCAAAGGTCGCAAACAAGCCTCATCCTGGATTCATCACATTCACCTAGTTAAATCTGCGGAAAATTTAAAACTTTTAATATTTATGAAGTAAACATATACTTCATATAATTATTAACTTGATACATCATATAATAAGATCAACATAAGAGAACAACCATCTAACATAAAGAATCAATTTGAAATTGAAGATTAATATATCATAAGTAGTTTGCCAAACACGGCCTTATTACAAAGATTCAAAATGAAGGTGTGAGATAAACTCTAGGGACAATATCCACTAGTTATGTCTAATAAATAGGCTATACTAAATCTGTAGAATCCTTGAAATCATGAGGCCCTACCAAATGGTTTGGTGAAATGTTGAAGTCCAAACTAGTGCAAGTGTCGTATACCTTTCCTTTGACCTGCACCTATAAAAATAGTAAATAGTAGGGGGTTAGTACACCCCTTGTACTATGTATTGGTGTATGCACACATACAGATCAAGCTATGCATGATCAATGAAAGCTCTTCCTAAGCAACATGCCATTTCTGGAAAGTCTAGTCATTAGTCTTTACTAATTCGTTAGTTGTGAATTTTTGTATGAATATGACTTATTTAATGTATTCAAAGCACACAATTCCTTTTCTATTTGATTTAAAAACATTAGTATCATCAACATAATTTTAGAACAACTCGGGAGAAGATTTGAGATTTTTGATCCTCTTAGGTCGAGAGCTACTTTTTGTACACTTAGATTATTTTTCAATCTTAGTCTTCTTCTTGTTGTGTAGTTAAATAATTCTTTTGATCCTATTTTTACTTATGAGTGCAATGATTCATTGTAGTGCCATACCCAGAATGAATCGATGTAAGTAATCCAATGACTAAGGAAAGATTTCCCTACCTTATAGGGAGTTATTATTTACACTATATATTCATTACCTTTAATAAGAAATTCTCTATTGATCATGCCATTGATTTCATTACTTTCATATTCTATATAAAATACATTTCATATACACGAGACTTTGGAATCGTTAATGTAGCAGAAGACATCTCAAGTGAGGGCCCAACATATGGGACCTCAACCCGAGGGCCATCTTTAGCAAACACAGAGTCTGCTTCATTTGTTCATTCGTACTTTAAATTATTCATTTCATTCATTCATAGGCTGATGTAAACACCATCTATACCTAGGATGAAGTTTAGACTCTCATTGGGATCATGACACCAAGAATGACCTAATGTCATTACTTGAATCTGATTTCACCTCTTGATTGTCTTGCACAAACACCTTTTGTATCGTTCATTTCATTATCTTTCAAACCATGAAGAAATCCAACCTTGACTGACATAGATCATGTGAGCATCATAAAATCCAGTGTCTACTCCACACTTAAATGAGGTGGAATCACCGGCCAAAGTGACCCAAAACATGCTAGCGTACATGGGAAATGAAACCCGCCAGACCCCTATATTGGTAGTATAGGTTCGAAGACTAAGAGATATAAGGATACCCATACCCGGCATGCCAGACAGTATCATCTCAGGAGAATTACGTGAACCACCGCCCTTCCTAAAAGAAGGCATCACCGCTCAAAGCTATCCTATCGGTGCTCAGTATAAAAGTTCCATTACATTCAACTCATACATCATGGAATCTGGCTTCTAGTATGATGACATCATAACTCAATACATCATTTCACATCTCATCATTAGTATTAAGTATACATCACTCTCAATACTTTCATTAGAGTGTACATAGAGACTGGTCTCTTCATTATCTTTACACTCTCATAGGTGAGTACCTTTTGGTAACTTGTACTTAGGTTCATTTTAGATTGCTCTCATATTTCACATTAGCCTCTTATCATGTTGTCACCACATTCATCAACGTTAACATATTTGCTTTTCATAATTGCTCACCCCTTTACGTGAATATTCATTTCTTCTTTATCTTCTAGTATTGACTCAAACATAATGGAGGCTTGCTTCTAGGTTGAGATTTACTTAGTCTATTGATGACTCGTCATCCTTACTTTACATTGATGAAATGTGAATTTTCCTTACATATCATCCTTTGTTGTTAATGAGACTGGCTCACACCTTCTAACACCTTCATATGTAAGTATTCTTTTAACATAGTAGCTTCGGTGTAAGTGAGACTTGTCTCTCTTCCTTTAACACCCCATTCTGGTTACTTACTTACTTAAGAACCCTTTAATTACGTTATAACTCACGTTACTTGCTTTACTGTAGTAGATTCATATCATCATTTATGGACGATGAGCACTTCATTCAATGAGTTTCATGAGTTCACATGTCATTCTTTTAGAGCATGTTGGGAGTTGTCCCCATGAGTGGCATGACCTTTATTATGGGTTCATTGAATTTGTTTATAAGTTCTTATATTGTGATTTGATACTCCAACTACACAAGATTGGCATATGATTAGTATTGGCCTCAACCTTTGAATATTAAACTACACAACCATTTTTGTTGGCATGTGACAATTCTACATATGTTCATATTTAAATTTAATATGTATGAATCATTAGCAAATTTTTTTATTATTTAACATAATATTATAGCCATTTACATACATCACTTTTAGACAATGTATTGTTAGCCATGTTATTGGCATATGATTAGTTTTGGCATAAACAATTGGGCATAGATTTCATAACCATATTTGTTGGCATAAGCCAATTTTCATGTGCAACATGCTTAAGTTTTTATACATTATACATCATCCAATCTTTTACTTATTTAGATATAACATTATAGTCAATTCCCATATAAATTTTGAACAATGTTTCTGTTTGTTATTTTATTGACAAAAGGCAAATATTGACTCAAATTATGATTTTACAGAGATCCTTTTTAGCTAACCTTATAACATAACTTTAGGCATAACGTTTTTTTAAACATCTTGGACAGCATCATATTAGAATTTGATGAATATATCATTTTTGTAACGTCATATTAACAGCAAGTGTGCGCAACAGACAGTAACATCTTCATACATAACATTTTCGGACATATCCTTAACATAGTATAATTCTTTTAATTCACATAATAACACTTAGCAGCAAACGAGTCCATTTAATAGATTCATTCAATCATTACTCAATCAAATACACATTAATATCAGCAATCACCACATACCAACAACATGGTTTCTAACCTATTGAACATTGAAATCGTAACAAGGATACAAGGGAAAGAAGTTTGACAAGAATGACGGGAAGCATCCCTAGTTTTGAAGATCTTTGAATCATTCAAAAGAAAGTTCTCTTGGAGAAAGAATACATGAGAGAAAACTCATACCTTATGTAGAAATTAATCTACAAAGACCACTTTGAATGAAACTTGAAGAAACCTTGAAAAATCGTCTAAAAAACTTTCTGTTTTTTTCTTGAGTTTTGTTCACTGTTTTTCTCACCCTTGTTTTCTGGTTTTAGTCGTATATTTGTTTGAGTTTGAAAGTGGTTTTTAGGTTTAGAAACTGACTTTGACTTATTCAACTTAGGTTTTAATAGGTTAATTAAATAAATTAATTAACTAATTACTAAAAAAACCTACTTAGTTGACTAAACATAGGAGAATGTTAACTTGACCTAAAATCTGAAATTTTGGTGTTGACTAGGTTTAGGTCAACATTTTGACTTTATATTAATTAATTAAATCCTTAATTTAATTAATTTATGGACATAGGGTAAGTACTAAAGTACCACTAAGTCATTGGAACCATAATCAACCCTTTAGGACCATCCTAGGTTAAGTACTAGGATGTTTCTTGCATTATACTAGGTTAGCATAAGAATTTCGGTTTGACCCCTTTAATTGAATTAATTAAATGTATAATTTAATTATTTAAGTAACCTAGGGTATTTACTAAAGTAACCTTAAGTCATGATAACCATAACTAATCCTTTGGACCATCCTAGGTTAAATACTAGGTTGTCTTTTTCTTGTCTAGACAAAAACATGAAACTTCTTTGTGATTTCGGTTTTGACCCTTTAAATTAATTTATTAATCTGCTAAATTAATTACATAAGTAGCCTAGGGTTCTTACTAAAGTATCCCTAAGTTGATATGACCTTAACATACTCTTTGGACCATCATAGATTAGGTACTAGGTTGTCCCTTTCTTGTCTTAACAAAAATCTGAAAATTTACTTTGTAGTTTTGGTTTTAGCCCTTTTAAATTAATTAATTAATTTGCTAAATAAATCAATTATTTTGCCTAGGGGAATCACTAAAGTACCCCTTAGTTGATAGGACCATAACTAACATTTTTGACAATCCTAGGTTAGGTACTATGTTGTCTCTTTAACTAGTACTAGGTTATTGTCAACCCAGTTTTTTGTCCTAGGTTGTCGGGTGAACTAGTGGGTCCATTTATGTTAGTCCTATGTTAGTTAGCTATTTCGGATATTAGGTTAGAGTATAAATTGGTTAGGATGTTAGGCCCCTCATGGAGTGGTTCCTTTCATTTGGTGCTTTTTCACATGTCTTGGACATGTGCTTGCAAATGGGTTGGTTGTACTTTACTAACTAACTATTATTTATGATTCTTTGGAAATTTTTACTTATTATCTCAAGGATCCTTACTATGTCCTTGGACACTGTTTACTCTACACGATCATTTTAATTGATCATGTGACATGGTATCTAGGCTTCACACTTGGATGCCTCATACCTTTTTCTGAATTAAAGGAAAAAGCATTTTAGTTTAGGGTATTCAATGAAGGTACATTTATTGAACAACAATCTATGATTGGGGTATGAAAATCCAAATTATATATATCTTATTCATATATAGAAAACTGGCTAATATCCCTTAGCCAATTTTTCTATACTATGGCCAATATTTCTCAATAATGGGCGTTGGGGTTCCTATGTAACCCTAATAGGATATCCTAAGGGCATACTGGCTCTTCATTAGCCATATGTTTTTCCGGATTGATACATTATCCCCCCTTAGGAACATTCATCCCCGAATGACACTTATATAATTTAAACAAAGAGGGTAACTTCCGAAAACACGTTAACATGTTTGAAACTTTACTCTTTGTGAATATCTGAATCACACTTATCTGGATGATTCCTAACATTCAAGCTTATCTGAAACTTAATATTTCAGATCGAGGAACTTCCTTCTCAATCACACTTAACATAATGCACATCACAAATCATGCAATACAGAAAACATGCCTATGCTACAATAAAACAACAACATAAAATGCAACATAACTTTTTTTTAACTCACATGGTTCTATTAAAAGACACACGATTAGGGACTTACCGCAAAAAATCTACTAAAGCACTTAAAACTTAGAGTTTCTTACAGATAAACCAGAATTAGGAAGCGAATATCTAACCTCTTAAATAACATCTGGTTGTCCTTAAGGTTTGAACCTTATGACACCCAACTTAATTTCAGAGGGACTTGCCACTATGCCATAAACTTCTAAACATACCCCTTCGGCCATAACACTATATCCGATGGGAGTACTTACTAGAAACAGTTCATGTAAGATCTCACGAAGTAAGTCAAATTGATTAGCCCAGAAAGGAGTAAACATATACAAGGTATATCATGGATCTAATAATGCATAAACATGAAATGATAAGACAAGCAAGTTACCATTATCCACATCCGCAGAATTCTCTTGTTCCTATCTTCCTTTCAACGCATAGAATTGGTCTTTTGGTGGGTTCGGCTACAGAATTTTGCCGAGGTTGAGCATCTGCCTTGACCTGTTGGATTTGAACCACGCCCTTCTCATTTTAAATCAACTTATTTGGAAACTGAAGCCTTACTACCCTATTTCAATAGTCTATTATAGCATAACACTTAAGAAGCAAATCCATATCTAAGCCATGTTCTTGAGTTGGTATGCAACCAAATCCATGTCTAAGGCATGTTCTTGAGTTGGTATGCAGCCAACATATCCTTATCCTCCTCATTAATACTAATAGCAGTCTTTTAGACATTACCATGCATTCACCACGATGCGAACATCCACACTCACCACACGTCTTTCGTCCACGTTGGGCATTTCCATTATTTACCTTTCTTGGGAAGGCTAGATCATGATTCTGGCGTCTTAGAACACTCGGACATCCTAATTCTTGTGTGTATCCCTATACGTGCTCACAAAAGAAGGAAGTTAGATAATTAAAAAGACATAAAGTGTCAAAGCTCTAGATAGCACGATAAAGAGTAGAAGAAGGGATAATTTCCTATCATTGTGTAGTCAGTAATTCATGATTGTGGCGTGCTTCACACCGATAAGCTACAAACTACGTAAAGTGGTTTTGTTGAGCTTTAGTTCGTAGGTAATTTAAACTCATGGTCTGATAACAAGTTTGTCTCGACTCGGATTCTGGAATACGGATCGTAACCGGCGTCGTTGACCTCTCAAAGGTCGCAGACAAGCCTCATCTTGAATTCAACACATTCATCTAGTAAAATTTTGCGGAAAACTTAAAACTTTTAATATTTACGATGTATACATATACTTCATATAATTATTAATGTTATGCATTCTATACTAAGATCAACATAAGAGAACAACCATCTAACATAAAGAATCAATTCGAAATTGAAGATGAATATATCATAAATAGTTTGCAAAACACGACCTTATTACAAAGATTCGAAATGAAGGTGTGAAAGAAACTCTAGGGACAATATCCACTAGTTATGTCTAAAAATAAGGCTATACTAAATCTGTAGCATCCTAGAACTCATGAGGACCTACCAAATGGTTTGGAGAAATGTTGAAGTCCAAACCAGTGCAAGTGTCGTAAACCTGTCCTTTGACCTACACCTATGAAAATATTAAATAGTAGGGGGTTAGTACACCACTTGTACTAAGTATGTGTGTATGCACAAATACAAATCAAGCTATGCATGATCAATGAAAGATATTCCTAAGAAACATGCCATATCTGGAAAGTCTAGTCATTAAACTTTACTAATTCGTTAGTTGTGAATTTTTGTATGAATATGATGTATTTAATGTATTCAAAGCACACAACTCATTTTCTATTGTATTAAAAAACATTAGTATCATCAATATAATTTTAGAACAACTCGGGAGAAGATTTGAGATTTCTGATCCTCTTAGGCCGAGAGCTACTCGTTGTACACTTAGATTATTTTTCAGTCTTCTTCTTGTTGTTGTTGTGTAGTTCAATAATTCTTTTGGTCCTATTTTTACTTATGAGTGCAATGATTAATTGTAGTCCCATACCCACAATGTATCGATTTAAGTAATCCAAGGACTAAGGAATGATTTCCCTACCTTATAGTGAGTTATTCTTTACACTATATATTCATTACCTTTCATAAGCAATTCTCTATTGATCATGCCATTGATTTCATTACTTTCATATTCTATATATAATACATTCCATATACACGAGACTTTGGAATCGGTAATGTAGCAGAAGACATCTAAAGTGAGGGACTAACATATGGGACCTCAACCCAAGTGCCTTCTTTAGCAAACACAGATTCTGCTTAATTTGTTTATTCATACTTCACATTATTCATAACATTCCTTCGTAGGCTGATGTAAACACCAGCTATACCTAGGATGAAGTTGAAGACTCTCATCGGAATCATGACACTAAGAATGACCTAATGTCATTACTTGAATCTGATTTCACCTCTTGATTGTCTTGCACAAAAACCTTCGATATCGTTCATTTCATTATCTTTCATACCATGAGGAAATCCAACCTTAACCGACGTAGATTATGTGATCATCATGAAATCCAATGTCTACTCCACACTTAAATGAGGTGGAATCACCGGCCAAAGTGACCCAAAACATGCTAGCGTACATGGGAATAGAAACCCGCCAGACCCCTATATTGGTAGTATAGGTTCGAAGACTAGAAGATATAAGGATACCAATACCCGGCATGCCGGACAGTATCATCTAATGAGAATTACATGAACCTTCGCACTTCCTGAAAGAAGGCATCACCGCTCAAAGATATCCCATCAGTGCTCAGTATAAAGTTCCATTTCATTCAACTCATACATCATGGAAGCTGGCTTCGAGTATGAGGATATCATAACTCAATAGATCATTTCACATCTCATCATTAGTATTATGTATACATCACTCTCAATACTTTCATTAGAGTGTACATACAGACAGGTCTCTTCATTATCATTACACTCTCATAGGTGAGTACATTTTGGTAACATTTACTTAGGTTCATTTGAGATTGCTCTCATCTTTCACATTAGCCTCTTATCATGTTGTCACCACATTCATTAACGTTAGCATATTTGCTTTTCATAATTACTCACCCCTTTACGTGAATGTTCATTTCTTCTTTATATTCTAGTATTGACTCAAACATAATAGAGGCTTGCTTCTAGGTTGAGATTTACTTAGTCTATTGATGACTCATCATCCTTACTTTACATTGATGAAATGTGAATTTTCCTTACATATCATTGTTGTTAATGAGACTGGCTCACACCTTCTAACACCTTCATATGTGAGTATTCTTTTAACATAGTAGCTTCGGTGTAAGTGAGACTTGTCTCACTTCCTTTAACACCCCATTCTGGTCACTTACTAACTTTAGACCCCTTTAATTATGTTATAACTCACGTTACTTACTTACTTTACTGTAGTAGATTCATATAAACGTTTATGGACGATGAGCACTTCATTCAATGAGTTTCATGAGTACATATGTCATTCTTTTAGAGCATGTTGGGAGTTGTCCCAGTGAGTGGAATGACCTTGATTATGGTTTCATTGAATTAGTTTAGAAGTTCTTATATTGTCATTTAATACTCTAACTACACAAGATTGGCATATGATTAGTATTGGCCTTAACCTTTGAATATTAAACTACACAACCATTTTTGTTTGCATGTGACAATTCTACATTTGTTCATATTTAAATTTTACATGTATGAAACATTAGCAATTTTTTATATTATTTAACATAATATTATATCCGTTTACATACATCACTTTTAGACAATTTATTGTTAGCCATTTTATTGGCATACGATTAGTATTGGCATAAACAATTGGGCATAGATTTCATAACCATATTTGTTGGCATAAGCCAATTTTCATGTGCAACATGCTTAAGTTTTTATACATATAAAATCAGCAAATCTTTTACTTATTTAGATATAACATTATAGCCAATTCCCATTTGAATTTTTAACAATGCTTCTGTTTGTTATTTTATTGACCCAAAGCAAATATTCACTCAAATTATGATTTTTCGGAGATCCTTTTTAGCTAACCTTATAACATAACTTTAGGCATAACGTTTTTTTAAACATCTTGTACAGAATCATATTATATTTTTATGAATATATCATCTTTATAATGTCATATTAACAGCAAGTGTGCGCAACAGACAGTAACATCTTCATCCATAACATTTTCGGACATATGTTTAACATAGTATAATTCTTTTAATTAACATTATAACACTTAGCATCAAACGAGTCCAATTGATAGATTCATTCAATCATTATTCAATCAAATACACATTTATATCAGCAATCACCACATACCAACAACATGATTTCTAACCTATTCAACATTGAAATCGTAACAAGGATACAAGGGGAAAGGAGTTTGACAAGAATGACGGGAAGCATCCCTAGTTTTGAAGATCTTTGAATTATTCGAAAGAAAGTTCTCTTGGAGAAAGAATTCCATGAGATAAAAATCATACCTTAAGTATAACTCAATCTACAAATACCACCTTGAACGAAACTTTAACGAAACCATTAAAAGTCGTCTAAGAAATTTTCTGTTTTTTTCTTGCGTTTTGTTCACTGTTTTTCTCACCCTTGTTTTCTGGTGTTAGTCGTGTATTTGTTTGAGTTTGAAATTGGTTTTTAGGTTTAGGAACTGACTTTTACTTATTCAACTTAGGTTTTAATAGGTTAATTAAATAAATTAATTAACTAATTACTAAAAAACCCTCCTAAGTTGACTAAACATAGGAGAATGTTGACTTGACCTAAAATCTGAAATTTTGGTGTTGACTTTGGTTTAGGTCAACATTTTGACTTTATATTAAATAATTAAATCCTTAATTTAATTAATTTATTGACCTAGGATAAGTACTAAAGTACCCCTAAGTCATTGGAACCATAATCAACCCTTTAGGAGCATCCTAGGTTAAGTACTAGAATGTTTCTTGCATTATACTAGGTTAGCATAAGATTTATGGTTTTACCCCTTTAATTTAATTAATTAAATGTATAATTTAATTAATTGAGTAACCTAGGGTATTTACTAAAGTACCCTTAAGTCGTTATAACAATAACTAATCCTTTGGACCATCCTAGGTTAAATACTAGGTTTTCTTTTTCATGTCTAGACAAAAACATGAAACTTCTTTGTGATTTCGGTTTTGACCCTTTAAATTAATTTATCAACTGCTAAATTAATTAATTAAGTAACCTAGGGTGCTTGCTATAGTATCCCTGAGTTGATAAGACCTTAACTAACTCTTTGGACCATCATAGATTAGGTACTAGGTTGTCCCTTTCTTGTCTTAACCAAAATCTGAAAATTTCCTTTGTAGTTTTGGTTTTAGACCTTTTAAATTAATTAATTAATTTGCTAAATAAATTAGTTAGGGGAATTACTAAAGTACCCCTTAGTTGATAGGACCATAACTAACATTTTTGACCATCCTAGGTTAGGTACTATGTTGTCTCTTTAACTAGTACTAGGTTAGTGTCAACCCGGTTTTGGTCCTAGGTTATCGGGTGTAGTAGTTGGTCCATTTATGTTAGTCCTAGGTTAGTAAGCTATTTCGGGAATTAGGTTAGAGTATGAATTGGTTAGGATGTTAGGCCCCTCATGGAGTGGTCCCTTATGCACGATTTTTCCCTTTAACTACCCTAACGAAATTATGTTAGGGTGATCCCCTCCTTTGGTTCTTCTTCACATGTCTTGCACATCTGCTTACACATGGGTTGGTTGTACTTTCCTAACTAACTATTATTTATGGTTCCTTTGGGAATGTTTACTTATCGTCCCAAGGATCCTCACTATGTCCTTGGGGACTGCTTACTCTTTATGATCATTTTAATTGATCATGTGACATTGTATCTAGGCTTGACACTTAGATGCCTCATACCTTTTTGTGAGTTAAAGGAAAAAAGCATTTTAGTTTAGGGTCTTCATTGCATGTAGATTTATTGAACAAGAATCTTGGATTAGGGTATGACAACCCAAAAAGTATATTTCTCATTCGTTTATAGAAATTTGGCTAATATCCCTTAGCCAATTTTTCTATACTATGCCCAATATTTCTCAATATTGGGCATTGGGGTGCCTACGTACCCCTAATAGGCTATTCTAAGGTCATACTGACTCTTCATTAACCATATGAATTTCCGGAATGTCATATTACCCAAGTCCTTGGATTCGTCAGGAGAAGATACCTAAGATTCAAAGCGCCGAGAAAGAGTCACAAGAACTTTCTACACAATTTATTTTTCTGTAAATTCTTCACAGAGAAGTCTAATGTTATTAAAAATTAAGGAGATCCGGGAAGCATACTTATTGTTTCATCCTCCTGCAAATTCAAAGAGTCAAACTCTCTTTTCAGGTACAACACCTGCATTTCACATATTCTATCGGTGCCTTGATATTCTTCTTTCAACTTTTCCCAAGCCTCTTTTGGTATTTTGCAAGTCATGATTTTTTAAAACACAATTTTTACCACAGCATTCTGCATAAGCAACTTAGCTTTAAGTTTCTTTGCCTTCTCTTCGTTGTTGGATTTGATTTTACTCAAGGTAGGATTTGCTGGTAGAGAAGCAAGCGGTTTATCTTTTGGAACAATTTCCAATAGTTCATTGGCTTCCAGAAAATCTTGTATCTTCACAAGCAAAATTTGGTAATTTTCACCTAAGAAAGTGAATGGTGGATTTAAAGGTCGGTTGTTGGATGTCATTTGTGTTGTAAGTTAAAACTTTTTGTTCATATAATATCAACTAGAGACTCTAATTCCACTATTAGAAAGTAAACACTCAAGAACTGATTTGAAGAATAAAAATAGAATGAACATATGAAATTCATTTTGTATATTCTTCTGAATTTATACAAGGAAAATCCTAACTATTTCATATCTAGTAGCCACTTACAAAGTGGATGTTAAAACTAAATAAGAACATGTGCAACTAAAAACCATAAAAGGGGACCATAAACACCTTTGAGGGGAAATTAACTAAGTCTAGCTATAAAATAGGAAGAACTAAACTAAAATAAATAAAAAATGTTGTAAAAATAATAAGCTGGAAAAAATGTCAATTATCTAACAAAGTAGAGCTGTTGCAACACCATTTTCTTAAGTACTAGCTACAAATTGTTGGAACTTATGAAGACTGTTACAATGCGCAAAAATTACACTTAAAGTAGCCTTTTTGATCAATATCAAAAACTCGTTCCAGAATAATATAACGTTTGCAATTGAGATATCAAATATGTTGTAATCTATACTAAAAATTTATTGCAAAGCCATAATAACCACTGGAATTGAACAAACATGTTTGTTACTATTGGAACGGAACGACTCAGCCCTGTTAGCTATTGTTACTTCAATTTAGTTAAGATACTACAACAGTCATTGTTTATTTATATTACGTTATTAGTGTTTGTGTAGGAGTTTTCTTATTCTCTCTGTAATTCTATTTTATACTCTTTTAAGTTCATTAACAAAGTATCTTCTTTAGACACTTACTCAGTGTTTATATGATATTAGGGTTCTTTAAGCTCTATAAGAACGATAAAAAAAATTTCTTCTTCCGTGCGTCTCTTAGGCAGATCAGAATGATTAGCGTCTCTCACGCAGATCAGAATGATTAGCAATAATGACCAATAAAACGATACGAACAATCCCAGAGTTTTTTATGCTGACAACACCACGGGTACCAACAACATTATTCAATTCAATCCCTCATTCCAATTACCTATAAAACTCAGTGGTGGCCACAACTTCGCTACATTAAAAGCGAAATTCTCCATGCTTATGTATGGCAACAATGTCTTTAGTCATCTCTATGGGACCACTCCGGCTCTCACTCGCAAGATCGCCATTGGCACTAACAAATCATCCAATCCTGCCTTCTCAACTTTGTTCTGTCAGGACCAGCTCATCTGAAATGCGCTCATAGCTTCGGTCGAACCCACTATTACCTCCATTGTATCTGTCGCCAACTCGTCTAAATTACCTTTGGATGCTCTGCATACCACTTACGCAAATAGATCCCGAACTTATGTCATTAGTTTGCGTGATCAACTTGCCTGTGTCACCAAATACTCTCAATCCTTATCGAATATCTTCATACTATTTGGCCTTTTACGGATGAGTTAGCCTCTGTTGGTTCTCCTTTATCAAACCTCGAACTAATTGTCAAAATCCTTAGTGGTCTAGGCCCTGATTTTCGAGAAATCTCAGCTGCCATACGTGCACGTGGTACGGCTATTTCCTATACGGAATTGTTTGAAAAGTTGTTGGACCATGAACTCTTTCTTAGCCATGAGGATATTAAGAAACTATCCACCCTCATAACTGCCGTTGTCGCTAAATCTGACGCAAATAATCGCAACACTTGCAGGCAGAGAAATAATTTTAAAGAATGACGCCAGAATTAAAGTCCGAACGCCCTACCAAAGTGGCAGTCCAACTAAACTACAAACTCTGCTATTTAATGTAAACTATATAATAGAGTTGGCCACACCGCTAATGTCAGCTGCTCAAAGTCTCTCAATAACTTTGAAGCCAAATCCAACTATGCTGCTGGCTTTACTGCCGCCACCAACCCTTGGATAGTCAATTCAGGCGCCACCCATCACATCACAACGTAGCCAGACAACCTACAACAATATCATGTTAATGAGGATGTCTCTATTGGTGATGGTAAGAAAATTCCCATCTCTCACACTGGTTCTACTCAAATAAATGCATCAAATAATGTTGTAAGCTAACACATACTATGTGTGCCCATCCATTAAATGCAAAATTCTCTCTATTTCTAAATTTTTTCAATATAATTTGAAGTCCATTGAAGTTTTTTCCTTTTGACATTGTTGTTAAGGATCTGAAAACACAAAAATCGCTGGTACACGGTCTAACGAACAGTGGAATGTTTGAGTGGCCTGTCTCATATCCCCAAGCTTACATGACTTCCACATCTACTCCTCTCACTACTTGTCATCAACATCTTGGTCATCCTTACTCTAGGCTTATTAGGTATATTTTAAATAAATTCTCGCTACTATTTCCTGAGTGACACAAACTCTTTTATAGTAATTCTTGCTTACATAATAAATTCCATCGGCATCCTTTTACCCAATTATCTATGTGAAGCTCTAAACCGCTTCAAATTATTTTTAGTGAATTATGGTGGGCCATCACTTGTATTATCTTTTATAAAAATAGTTGTACTGTTGTATTTTGGTTGATCAATATACAAAATATACTTGACTTTACACATTAAAAAAAGTGAAGTCAAACAGATCTTCCAAAAATTTCATTATCTGGTGGAAAAACATTTTGACACAAAAGTTTTATCATTCTACACTATTGTCAGAAAAGAGTATAAAGTCTTGAACCTTATTTCTCACTTCACGATATTAAAACCTCAAAGCCCAACCTTATAAACCTCAATGAGTTACACTTTCAAGACGACGACATCGACATATTGTCGAAACTGCAAAAACACTCTTACAATGATGCATCCCTCCACCCAAATTTTGGACTTTCAGGTGTCATCATATTGTCTAGCATATCAACCGTCTACCCACCTCTCACCTAGATAATCATTCTCTATTCCAACTATTACTTGGAAAATCACCTGATTACAGCTCCTTACGGATTTTTTGTTGTTTATGCTATACATGGCTCAAACCATACTCCAAAAATAAACTTGATACGAAATCCACCCCGTGTGTCTGTCGTGGATTTTTCCTTTCTCTTCACTGTCAACAGTGCTATGGTGTTACGATCAGAGAGCACTCCCTAGTCGTAACCGGCGTATTCGACCATGAAGATATCTTAAAGCCTCTTAGCATTCATTCATCACATAAGTATGAAAGATAGTGTGGAACTAAAATTTTTCACATGAGGTAGATAAGGAAACTCTTTTATAAAATGTAAGAAGAACTAAGTCTCATCAAAAGACATCTTAGACACATGTCATTCTCATAAGGTCAAAACCTTTACACCGACTGAAAGATACTAGTCTTTATGCAAAGTCATTAATGAAAGAAAACTAGACATACCAATAGTCTTGAGAGAACAATATAATTACCTAGGCTTCAACTCTAAGATCCTCACTTTTCAACACCTATACTTGTAGAGATAGAGTAGAATATGGAGTTAGTACAACAAAGCACTAAGTAAGACAATCATGAAAAAATGCTTTAAAGAGGACATTTTAGTTGAAATATGTTTTCGTGCTATTTTTATAAAACTTCAAGAACCAAGTTTAAATGACATCATGCGAGTCAATCATCAATATGTAAGGTAATATTCCCTTAATTCTCAAAACATGAATATATTCATTAAGTAACCCATTAACAATTTTGACTCTTTATCCAAAGTTATCCTATGACCCGCCTAGGTAATACATGAAGATACTGCCTATACAAACTCTTTATTACACACCGAAGTGTTCCTTAGGACTACAAAAATAAAGGACATTGTCTTTCCATCAAAACTCAACAAATCGAAATTCATTACGAGAGATACATTCATGCATTTAAGGACTTCACATAAAGATCATTCCATATGATAACTCTAAATTACACTAGTGATGTGAAAGTAGCATTCCAATCTACTACTCCCACTTAGTGCTCCTTTAGAACAACCCTAGACTAGGCACGTCACATTCAACAAGTCATATAACCTTCATTAACATTAGACATAAGACAAACATAGTTCATTAAACTTAAACATATGACCATAATGCTTGATTAATATCATATAAAAACCCATTCATTCATTAAGAATACGAGGACACGCCAAGACTCCCTCCAAATTCGTAGTTGTGCAATACATAGATGGTGTCCCATTCCACCACCTACCCTAAGTAGTACACCCTTAGGAAGACCTAGTTGTACATTCATTTGTGGGGTTAATCTTTAAACGACATAGACCATGAGAACATAACATGGAATAGGGTCATTCTTTTAGCCTTTATGTGGAAAAACCACTAGCTAGTTTTTTGTGGGGCGCATAGTTATGGGATATAAAGATCGCTTCTACGTACTACACCTCAACTCATGGAGAATACTATCTCAAATGGGTGGTTTTGAAATCTATACCTCTACTCAAAGATAGTATCCACCCATTTCATATCCTCTTAATGCTTAACATTAATCCCCATGAATTATTAGACTTGCATTACATTCATTAACTATAGGTTAAGGATTGCTACTAAGTACTCTACCTCTCTTCACGGAAAAAAACTCATCCCAACCTATCATTTGTTCATTTGGAAGCTCATAATATTATTGAGGTTGTTACCAGACGCTACACCTCTACTGATAGAGAGTGTCCACCTCAAAGTCCCCATTCATTCATTAGAGTTATATTGGGGAAACCTTTCAATAGACCAACATTCATTACATTGTCATTAGCTTCATTAATTCTTTCATGTGTGTGTATATGTGAGAAAGCCTTTCACATAAACACCATCATTCATGACATTGTCTTCTAACATGACCATACTACATTCGTCATAATCCATACACAACCATACTTCAAATTCGCATTATACAAGATTGCACATATATATATATACATACATATATATATATATACATATATATATATATACATATATATATATATATATATATATATATATATAATGTATATCATATTGTCCGTTACTTTATATATTCATTTAAGCCATGACACCTTAATACAAGTCACCTTACTAAACATTATATCTTCATATATACCACTACATGATACTACTATAGTTGACATAATAATTCTGACAAAGCTATGATCAAAACATATACAACAAATAAGTTTACCACCATAAGTGGATCATACCACACAGGAACAATGTCAAATCTACATTAGTAAAGGAATTAGGTAAGCTTACCCTATTCCATATCCATAATAACCATTCCTTAACCTCCTCCATGAATTCACAATACAATAACATAAAAAATCATAAAATCAACAATACGATATAAACTAAATCCAATTCTATCAATATTATATCATAAGCCACAAACCCAATTTATAACCCAAATTTTCGAATTTTGTGAAGATCAAGGGTTCATGGAAATTGTCATTGTAAACATTAATGTAACATCAATAATGTTCTATGTAATCATTTAGAATCGTTTTAATGCCTGAACCATAGCATTAGAGTAGAAATAAAGTTTTTATTAACTTTGAAATATTCGAAAAGCATTTAAAAATTGGCTCTAGAGTTAAATTTAACTCTAGATAAAGAATTACCATACCTTAGTACTAAGAAGCCTACAAAATTTGGATTGAAAACTTGGGGAATTGACCTTCTTACTTAGAGCTTGATAGTTCATTAATGTAGGATTTGAGTAGAGAGATACTTCAGAGAGCTTCTATTTTTTTATTCTAATTGAGGGTTGTGGTTTTTGATCGGGAAAATTTGTGAAAAATTACTTAAAATCAATATTGAATACACCCCCAAACTATCCAAAACACCTCTAAATTAATTTGATCATTTTAATTATGTCTAACTTTACTTTTAAACGATGGGATCAAATCTGGACAGCCATTGCGCGACGCGCAGGCACCTCCTTATCTTGTTTTTGAAAATTAATTTGAGGCAGAAAGGTGCATGAAAAGCCCGCGATGCGAAGGAAATTTTTTGCCATTCAATGTTGGGAGCGCGACTTGGCTTGGCCTCCAAATATGCGGTTGCTTGCACGCTGCCTTTTCATCCTCTTGTCCAAAGCATGGGTCCTCCTCAAGGACCCTTAGGTTGGTTCTACGGGAATCATACCCGGGCTTTTTGACCCTAAAATCGATTATTAAGACACTAGGGTCACCCCAACTGATTTTTTACTCCAAAAGACAGGCTGAAACTAGAAATATACACTAGCACACAAAAGACTAGTTTCCGAAGGTCTTGGTCGTGCTTAGATTTTTTACTTCCAAACTATTTACGACTAACTTCAAAGGCTATATTTCATTATTTTAAAAAGTTATTAATTCATAAAACCCACGTTAAGCTCTAATTTATCCTATTTCATTTTAAGCGTGTAACAATACTCCCCCATTTGAAAAACATTCGTCCTCGAATGTCACTAAAACACTTTAAACATTTTCAAGGTTTAGAGACTGAAGACTAGCATCTCACAACTACATCTTCAAAAATATAACTTCATATTCAATGCACCAAATTTATAAGGAACATCAACTTCACATCACTATGCACTGAAGGCAACACAAGCAAGTAGGAACTGTCTCCACAATTCATAGTGTACATACACTTCATCATTTTCATTGCATTATGGACGACTACCTTTTCCAACTTTTAGACATGCTCATCATTTCATTATAAGGCCCAACATGCAATAAATTTCAAATCACACATCGGTACAATAGACTTGACAACTTTTGAGGCAATTAAGTGAATCTCACTAGATGCACATTGACATGAGAAATATTGATTAACTACTAATCTTCACATGTAATTATAATATCATCAAGAGCATGCATAACTTAATGTCATCAAGGACATGTATAATATATAAAGAACATGAAGCTCATACTCATATGCAAGACTCCAAAACATAACAAAACTACTAAGAAATTTTGGTCTCAAGCTTGAATAAGAGTAGAAGGAAAATATAAAGATATAAATCACCTTATGACTCAATTCATTCTCCCCCACTTAGGGTAAACCCATATAAGAACAATTCAAGACAATCTTTAGGAATTATGACTCATTGTACCTTTATTTATGATTAGCTCCTTTGTTAGATTGTAGCATATAAAAATTGTTTCTCGTTTTGAGCATTAGGATGTGGACCATCATGAGGAGCTTGGTTGGTATCCTTCCCTTTTGCCACAAGGGTTAGGCAATCTCTCATTTAATGATCCTTCTTTATACACCCAATAAACCCATCCGTACCGGCAAGACACTTACCCATATGTTGTTTTCCACATGTAATACATCTAGAGCTCTCAAAGGGAGAGCAACCTCCACTCCCTCCTTGAGAATTTGGGTTGGACACCCTACACTTGCTCACCACGGGGGAATCTTGATTGGAAAACCTCTTCTTAGAATTAGGTTGACTTTATTCATCCGGCCTATCCCTCTTCCTATCTCTATTCATCTTCCTAAACTTGGTCATTTCAATTTGTTGGGCATACACCATGAGTCTAGAGATATCTATATCATGATGGATTATTATCGTAGGATACTCTTCTTCAACAAAACTGGACATCCCCATCACAAACTCATTCATCCTAGTCCTAGAGTTGGCTACCAAGGTTGGGGAATATTTATAATATTGAGTAAACTTGAGGGAGTATTCCTTTACACCCATTCCCCCATGACGGAGGTTCATGAATTCCACTAACGTGTTCTCCCTCAACTCTAAGGGGAAAAAATTATCAATAAAGGCCGTCTAAAACACTCCCCAATCTACTGGTCCGCCCTTACGGGTCTCTCATCCCTCCATTTCTCAAATCACACTTGTGCCACATCCTTTAGTTGGTAGGCGGCTCATTCCGCTTTTTCCTTTAAAGTTACTCCCATAGAGGCATCTACCACCTCAAACTCCTCATCAATGAATCCTTCTGGATCATCATGCACCTTAGTTCCATGAAAACTAGGAGTATTCATCCTCATGAAATATCAGACTCTAGAAGCGGGAGTACTTACATTGGGGTTTATTGGGTGTCCAACTCCCCGGTTAGATTGGGCCATCATGGATTGAGCTTGAGTAGTGACGACATGATCTTGATTCATTATGATTTGGGTCAATGTTTTGAAGGCATCCCTCATCTCCACATTAGACATGACCCCTTCCTTATTGGGAGCTTGTGGACCTTGGGGCACTTGTGGGGGAACCTCCTCATTAACATTCTCTTCTTGACCCTTCTTGCATTAGCCCCTCTCGTACTCATGTCCCTAAAATCACAACAATTGGATTAGGAACTCATAGACATTCATTCTAAGGATCGATTTAAATAATATCAAGGAAATGTAACTTCTATTGTCCTATAGTCTCTCGTTCATAGATGTGCGATGACTCATACCGATGAACAAGACTCTACTAGATGTGGCTTGTGGGACTTCGGACCCTAAGACTATCTCGATAACCTTATACTCTAATATCAAGTTTGTACAACTCAAGAACACCCCCTATCGTAACCGGTGTAATTGACCTCGAAGAGGTCTTATACATACCTCTTAGCATTCATTCATCACATAGGTATGAAAAGTAGTTCAGAATCAAAACTTTTAACAATAAAGTTTATAAGGGAACTCTTTTATAAAATGTAAGAAGAAATAAGTCTCATCATAAGCCATCGTAGGCACATCTCATTCTCATAGAGTCAAAACCCTTACATTGAAAGAAAAATACTAGTCTTTATACAAAGTCTTTAATGAAAGAAAATTACAAATAACATCCACATCCTCGAACAATGAAGACATACGAAGAGTCTTGAGCGAATAATCTAATTCCCAACCTTAAACTCAAAGATCCTCCCTTCTCACAATCTACACATGTACAAATAGAGAAGAATATGGAGTTAGTACAATAAAGCACAATGTATGGAAATCATAAAAATACATACTTTAAAGTGGACATTTTAGTTGAAATATGTTTTTCATCCTATTTTTATAAAAATTCATGAACCAAGTATAAAATACATAAATACGAGTCAATCATCAACATGCAAGGTAATAGTCTCTTAATTTTCAACACATTAGCATATTCACCACGTAACCCATTAACCATTCAGACTCTTTATTCAAAGTTATCCTAAGATCCACCTAGGTAAGACATGAAGAGACCGCTCATACAGCCTATTCATTACACACGTAAGTGTTCCTTAAGATTGCTAAAGATAAGGACATTGCTTTTTCATCACAACTCAACAAGTCAACATTCGTTACTAGAGATACTTGAAGAAACATTCATGCATTTAAGAATTTCACATAACTACCACCCCCTAGGATAACTCTAAATTACACTAGTGCAATGTGAAAGCAGCATCCCATTCTACTACTCCTACTTAGTGATCCTTTAGAAACACCCTAGACTAGGCACATCACATTTGACAAGTCACATAATCTTCATTAACATTACACATAAGACAAACATACTTAATTAAACTTAAACATAAGACCAACATGCTTCATTAAAATCATATAGAAACCCATTCATTCATTAACATTACATGAACACACCAAGACTCCCTCCAAATTCCTACTTGTGCAATGCATAGATGGTACCCCATTCCACCACCTACCCGAAGTAGTACACCCTTAAGAAGACCTAGTTAACCACAAGAATTTGTGGGGGTAATCTTTAACCGACATAGAATCCCGGTATTACCTCCAACCGGATAAGGGATCCCCATTTGCATAAGGTAAGGTCTTTTTTTTTATCCTTTACAAGGAAAACCACTAGTTAGTACTATGCGGGCACATAGTTAAGGAATATGGAGATTACTTCTAATTACTACACCTCAACTTACGGAGAGTTCCCATCTCAAAGGGTTGCTTTTGGATACTACACATGTTCTCACATAGAGTATCCACCCCATTTCATATCTTCTCTGTGCTAAACATTTATTCCCATAGAGTATTAGACTTGCAATACATTCATTAACTATAGGTTAAGGGATTGCTACTAAGTACTCTACCTCTACTCATAGAAGAATACTCATCCCAACCTATCTATCACTCATTGGAAAGCTCATATAAATATTGAGGTTGTTACTAGAAACTACACCTCTATTGCCGGAGAGTGTCCACCTCAAAGTCCCCCATACATTCATTAGAGTTCTATCGAGAAAACCTTTCGATAGACCCACATTCATTACATTGTCATTAGCGTCATTCATTCTTTCATGTGTGTGTATATGTGAGAAAGCCTTTAATATAACCACCACCATTCATGACACTGTATTCTAAACATGATCATACTATATTCATCATAATTCACACACAACCTAAGTTCACATTTACAGTATACAAGATCACATATATGTATATCACATTGTCATTCCCTTTATACATTCATTTAAGCCATGACACCTTAATACAAGTCACCTTACTTCACATTATACCTTAATATATACCATAACATGATACTAATGCAAGTCACATGATAATGCCGACTTAGTCATGATCATAACATATACAACAAATAAGCACCGCCACCATAAGTGGACCATACCACAAGAGCAATTCAATTATCAATTCTACATTAGTAAAGAATTAGGTCAACTTGCACTCTTTCCGTAGACATAATCACCATTCATTCATTCTCAATGAATTCACAATACTATAGCATAAATAATCGTAAAACTCAACAATACGATATAAACTAAATCCAATTCTATCAACATTATATCATAAACCACAACCCCAATTGATGACCCAAATTTAGAAAATTTCTGAAGATTAAGGTTTCATTGAGATTTTCATTGTAAAACATCAATGTAACATCAATAATTTCATATCTAATGATTTGAAATCGTTTAATGCAAGAACCCTTGAATTAGAGTACAAATTAAATTTTTTAATAAACTTTGAAATCTTTGAAAAGCCTTTGGAATTGGTTCTAGAGTGAAATCTACTCTAGATAAAGAATTACCATACCTTAGTACTAAGAGGCCCATGAAATTTTGATTGAAAACTTGGGGAATTGACCTTCTTCCTTGGAGCCTGAAAGTTCTTCAATGAAGGATTTGAGTAGATAGAAAATTTAGAGAGAAGGGAGAGCTTTTTTTCTTATTCTATTTGAGGATTGGGGTTTTTGATTGGGTAAATAGTTGTAAAATGACTTAAAATCAATATATAATACACCCCATAAATACCCAAAACACCCCTACATTAGTTGGACCTTTTTAATTATGTCTAACTTGACTTTTAAACGATGCGATCAAATCTGGGCAGCCACTGTGCGACGCGCAGGCACCTCCCAATCTATGTTCTAACATTAATTTAAGGCAGAAAGGTGTGTGACAATACCGCAACGCGCAGGCAAATTTTTTACCTTGAGTGTTGGGCGCGCGACACGACTTGGCCTGCAAATATGGAACTGCCTTCATGCTGCCTTTGCAGCCTCTTGGCCAAAGCTTGGGTCCTCCTGAAGGACTCTTAGGTTGGTGTTTGGGGAGTCTTACCCAGGTATTTTGACTCTAAAATCTATTATGAATAAACTAGGATCATCCACACTGATGTTAGACTCCAAACGACAAGCCGAAACTAGGAAAATTCACTATAACACAAAAGACTAGTTTTCGTACGTCTTGATCATCCTTTGACATTTGACTTACAAACTCTTTACAACTGACTTCAAAGGCTATATTTAAATAGTTTAGCAAGTTATAAACTCATAAAACCCACCTGAAACTCTAATTTATCCTATTTCATTTTTAGGGTGTAACATTTGACCTAATTGTTGGGAAGGTCTATTTGTCCGGGGGTGTGCGATTCATTGAGAATGTTTTTCCATTTATAACTCTATTCTCCAATATTTCCGTTAAACCATCTCATTAAAAATGGGAAAATACCATAATCTTAAATCGTTTAGACCCCACACCCACACTTCCCATAGTTATTGCTCTGCCTCGTCTCTTATATAGACCCGTACACACCGGTAGACTACCGACCAATGCCTTCTTCTTCCCCAATAGAGTTACAGGCCAACTCAAGATCTCAATCCTACTCTGAAAGTGAATCAGCGGCGGAAGCAACTTCACCTCCTGCAATGTCATCGTCTCCTGGTAAATGTTTATCTCACGCAACTTCTAAAATTCCCACTCTCTAGGAATTGTCTTCTCATTGTACTACCCAATGCACTACAAGTTCACCAACCCACATACCTCTGAACACACATAGCATCCCGCGTCCCCTCCTAGTTTTATTGCCAATAGTTATAACATGCAACAAACAATAGTTACAAAAATATAATAATCATTGTAATTGAGATATTAAATCTGTTACAATAAAGAAAAGGAAATTGCTGTGAAACATCATATGGAATGGTTCTCGCTGGGCCAATTATCATATAGAAGTGTCGTTACTGAGGGATGAATAACTGTTGAAGTATGAGTACCTTAATGAGGTTGTAATTGTTACAAGAACCATTGCCATAAAGCTATAGAAATACTAATACTAGTTGCTGCGAAGGGCTTAACCCTTGTTTCTATAGTGATGGTGCAACGTTCTTGAAGACTAAAATAATGATTTTCCTACCATTGTTGTAGGAACATTTTCTAATTGTGAATGTAAATGTTGAGAAGTAAAGATTACATCTTTCCCTTTAAAAATAGGAGCAATGGCACTTCGATTAGTACTCTTCTCTCTACTTCATCATCTTATTGCATCATGTTCCATTAAACTTAAGCTAAATAATAATCAAATCTAGAAGACATAAATTATGAAGCTTATTCAGGTTTAAGACTAACATATTTCATCAAGGAGGCCACACCTACATCACATCTTCAAAAACTACTGCAAAGGCGGCTGAAACTAGCACAGGAAGGATGTTGAAGATAGCAACAATGAAGATGACTGGGAGGAGAAAGATGTGTTACTCAGAAGTTGGATCTCAGGCACATTGTTTGAGGAGAGCACGTACTTGATAGTAGGATGCTCAACTGCTAAGGAGTTGTGAATGTTTGCATGAACCACACCTTCAAGACAAAAGGACTGAGTTCCAACTTAAAAAAATTGGAATATCTTAAGTTTGGAATTAATAAAATTGATGAATACATTAATGAGTTAAAAAGTATATGTGATGACTTGTAGCCATACACAAGGATAGTAAAGTTATCAACTTTGCAGAGGCTTGGTTCCCAAACATAAGAAATTTAGGAAAGTCATGCTAGCTAAGACATCCTATCTTACTCTAAATTAATTTGTCGATACTCTCACGAGATATGACATGAGATAGGATGAATAAGAAGTTCCAGAACAACAACAAAACTTTAGTATAACATTCTCTACTCAAAGAGGCAGGGGAAAAAGAAATTATTCCCACAAAGATCGAGCTAACAATAACTTCCACTAAGAGGAAAGAGGTTTAAGACCTGCTGTGAAAGGAAACAATAATTAGAGTAATCAAAATTGTCAAAGTGAGAATTAGAACAAAGGAATTACACCTCTGATGTCATGTCATATTTGTCGTAGGCATAACCACATTGCTGTAAAATGTTTTTACAAATGGTATTATTCATATCAGGCTTCAAATGAATTACAAAATTTCTAGCTTCTGTGAATATGCAGAACACATCAGTAGAAGATGACATGTATGTTGACATAGGATCCAACAATCCCATGACAAACAACTCAGCTAATCTAACTGATCTCATAAACTATGATGGATCTAATATAAGTTGTGTTGGAAATGGTTCAAACTTCAAACTTAGATCCTATATTGGAAATACAAATAAAGCAGGATTGAAATCTAAGGAAGTGATTCTTGTAGCCAAGATCACTAAGAATCTTCTTTCAGTCCATAAGATTGCGAATGATAAGTCATACACTCTTGAATTTGATGAATCTAACTTTGTTGTAAAGGAAAAGAAGACAAGGACACTACTGGACAAAGGAACTAGGAAAGATCGACACTATGTCTTGGAGGATACTAACCTTTATGTTTTAACTGCATCACAAGACTAATAGAACTGATACAACATATAGGATGTTGATGAGGACATTCTAGCTTGAAGTCATTAAAACTATTGAGTAGAAATAATTGCATTGATGTTAGAAGTTGAAATAAAGTGTTCTACTTGTCAATTGGTAAAATAATGTAAATTACCATTTGGCTTGATAAATAAAATTGAAAGAGAACCTTCGTTGAAAATACAAGATGATCCAAGCCCCTCTTGATTCTTCTCGACAGAGGAGGTATTACCAATTGTTTGTAGATGATAACACATTTTTTTCATGGATTTATCTATTAACAAAACAATCAGAATTCGTAAAGTACTTTTTAAATTTAAAATATGCTGGAAAACAGTTCTAAATATTTATCAAAATATTTCAGTGCGATTAAGGTGGTGATTCATTAGCACAAACTTCAAATAGGACCTGTAGTATTGTTGAATTAGCAGGTATGTTTCATGTTTAAACACACCAGAACATAATGACATTACTGAAAGAAAGCATAGACATATAATTGATGTTGGTTTGACTCTATTGTTTCATGTCCTATGGGTAGAATCCTTGTTGACTTTTGCATGTGTTTCTCATAAACAGGCTCCCCTCGTTAGTATTTATAACAAAAACTCCTTTTGTAAAACTATATGGTGCATACCTTACTACAAAAGTTACAAAGTATTTGGTTGCAGGTGTTTCCCTTACGTGAAAGTTCGCACAAAGTTCAGCCAAAAAACATATCCATGTGTGTTCATAGGATATAATAATCTGCACATGGGCTATATATAGATGCTACCTACCTCACAAAAGAAGATTATATGTGTCTAGTTATGTGGTGTTTGATGAAAGTTCACTGCCTTATGTATACTCAAATCAGTCTCAGGCAAAATCTGATGTATCTACTCACGTAGCTACTTTTGTTGATTTTTTCTCTAAGTTGTTGGCACCAAACATTACTAGCTATGCTTCAGGGGAGTAATGTGGAGTCTTCGTGTTGACACCAATGAAAATAGTTGTAATATAACTTATGATGCAATAGTATGTGTGCCTTTCCATCTAGATAATAAAAAAAAAACAAATGATGAAAAAAATGAAAAAGTTTTGTATGGTCAGCTTCCTGATTCAGCAGCCACATAAGGCTTTCAGTTGAATGTCAATCTCTCAGAGGATTAACACAGAAATTTAGCTCATAGAACCAGCAACAAACACTGAAGGTGAAGCTAGCCACGATGTTACTGATCAGGCAATAACAGTAACAAGCACTGTAGGTGAACCTCGTCACAGTGTTACAGACAGACAGAGGCGAATAAAGATTTAAAGAGTTTGGGTGCAGCAATAGTATCTTAATTTAAGCATTAGTGAATTTTTCAATGATGATTAATGGATAATAACATTTGTAGGAAAAATGACAGAAATCTCTGCTTTAAGTTCTCTTATTACCGTTATCCTCTATTAGTTTTACAAATTCCCAGACACCCTCATTTTCATATATCATATTAATGTATCATCACATCAAATTAATGTATCTACCGCATCAAATTAATGTATCTCGCACATCAAATTAGTGTATCATGTACAAAATGTACACCAAATTAGTGTATCATGTATGTAATGTAATATTTCTTACTTCATGTTTAATATATCTCGCGCATCGTATTAATGTATCAGCGCCTATATTATTGTACCAATTTAGGATATTTTTGTAACTATAAACTTATAAGGGATAAATAGTAATTTTCCAAAGATTTTTATGTGATTTCTGTCCTTTGCCCATTGTAATGATGATTAATGGTTAATAGCAGATTTTTTGACGATTAAAGGAAATGTCGTATTTGATTAGTCATTAATGGTCACGAGTTCAAATCCCCCTATTTAAAATTTTTGCTGTCATAAATAAACCTACTCCCCTATTTCGCAATTTTGATGTTATAAATACACACCTAAAAAGGTAAAAAGGAAAAGATATGATGTTAACCAGAATTAAACCTTGGTTGCGAGTGTGGATTGCCTTGGTTCTACCAGCAGACAAAAACAATTTTATGTTCTTTAGGATGCACTCTTTTGTATATAACCTATTTCTATCAGTTTCTTGAGATATATAGATTTCCGAAGTTAACAGTTGCACGTGCACCCCATCTTTACATGTGATTCCACCCCCTGTTACAGATCAGGGCAGTTCCTGAGTTACAAGTGTTGACACCCAATTTCTCCTTTCCCCAATATGAATTAATTGACGAGCTTCTTAATTCTAAGCGATTCTGAATAATTAGTTTTTATAAAATTCAAATTAATTTTCAAAGTTTTATTTAAATAGTTTTGTCACTTTTTATAAATTTTAGATAAATGTATATATTTTGCAGGATTATGTATATAATTAATTTAGTTTCTTATTATTCAAAATCATCTCAAAAGTTTTAGCTTAGTAAAATATTTAAACAACTAGTGTGGTTTAAATAATAATTTATACTTTTAGGTTAATTTGTTTATAATTGAAATAATTATTGTAGTTTGTTAAGGTTAAAAAGCTTGTTGATTAATTAATATTGATTCGTTTTGTTTATGTTTTAACCAAATTCATTTAATAACTCGATTAGGGCTACAATTTAATTTATTTGGGCTGTTTATTTAACTACCACTAGAATCAACATGCCGTTTGGTATCAAATTTTTTAAAAGGACCAAGATTTGGGCCTATCCAGCCCAACAAATCCTGCATCCAGCCCAATGTTTTTAATCTTATTTTCAGAAATTTAGCCCACCCCAATTCCGTTCTCTTTTCTTAATTTAACCCTAGCCCACCAATTTTAGTTCCCAGTCTCTCCAATCTCAGGCCCATCCTTCCCAATTCTCTTCTCGCCGGCTTAAAATTAATCCCAGCCCATTTTGTCGACAAGCCTGCTATTTGACCCAGATAAAATCGGCCCAATTTCCCAACGTTAGACCCAACCCATTTTGTTTTTTTACTTTTCTTTTCTTTTTGCACAATTTGGTCCAACAAACGCGTAGTAGTACACGCCTTATCTTCTTCTACCTCAACGCCCCAAACCCAGAATTTTCATGTGACTTCTAATGGGGTGAGGTTCAATCGCGCGAGTTGGTCTCTCTCCCTTCGACAATTGCGCGTTGCTCTCTTCTTTCTCTTTTTCTGATTCGTACAATCTTCAGAGAAAGGCAGCATGTACACTGTGCAGACCAAATGGAACGATCTCCGCAATTTGGGCGTCCTTGGCTTAAGATCGGATGGCCTTCCTTCGAGTTCCGTTGAGATAGGTACAATTTCGTACTAAATCAAGCTTGTTCATCCTTATCTTCTGGGGAGAATTTGAAATTTTTGTGAAATAGGGATCTTCCCTTTCTACCCTTTTCCCGCTAGGGCTCTCCCAGAATGCCTCCCTATATAAGTTCTCTTCCTATTTATTTTAGGGGGGAGAAAAAAGAAAAAAAAAAAGAAAAAAGGTATTACGGAGGAGTATCAGCGAGCATTTAAAACAAAGCATACAACATAAATTTCCAGAGATCGATATATACAATTATTTAGGGTTTTTTTTTTAAAAAAAAACATAGAGGTGGTGTCTTTGTTCTTGTTTACTTCTATTTTTGTTTGTCGAAGTTATCAGAGTTACATCCGGGCGTCGGAATCTCTCAAGCTCGTCACTGTCCCACCGCTTCCCACAAGAAGGTAAAATTCCCTTCTTAGCCTTATGTTTAGTTCATAATGCTTCTTACTAATTTTGTCTAGTTGCTCTTAAGTATGCCTAATATTTGTTCTTGTAACTTGTTTATAGATAGAAGTTTTTCCCATTCTAGCCAGTGTGAGTCTCTTTTTCGTAAGCTGTTGTTGCCTTAAGTTTAGTCTTGTTAAATGTTTAATATTTGAAGTCCTGAGTTCATACACTTGCGTGGCTTCGGTTTTTTGGCATATCTTCTGCCTAATGAATCTCGAATCGATCTTATTAGCGACTTTATCTATTGGTTACTTCTCTACTGATTTAAACAATCTCGTTAAAGTTATAACCCGAATCTTCTTTTGAATAGTAATTTGAATCGATGTCTTAGTTCAAATTAAAATGATGTTGTTGACTCTCCGTCATGTCGTTTTTTTTCTTTCGAATCAGTTTTTTTGTTGTTAAAAGCGTATTAGTTTGTTGGAGTATCGTGACTTACCGCTTGGTGACAATTTCTTTGTTTTGATATGATCATGAGCAATTCAATGGCTTATAATATGATTTTGTGCATTTATGTTAATGCTTTATATTGTAATCCATTCAAGCTCGCGTCGTGTTTGTTTGCTTAACCTTTATATATTGCATCTTCCCTCCTTCTTGTAAAGTTTAAAAACTCTTCGATTAACTAATTAAGTATATCATTGCACTATTAGCTGGCCTAAACATCGAGCGCTATTTCTCATTATTAAAGCTTTTGTTCACACCCCCATTTATGTATTTTTCATGTTTCCAGTGGCATGTCATAAGTTCTAGCCACTGCTTAGCTCGATTCCGCTCTAAGTATCATTATCTCTTTCATGACTTTTTTTTGTGATCTTATTATCGAATACGGTTAGGGGTCCGTCTCTTTAGTTCATTTTAAGTCTCATCAATGTAGTAGTCCGATTTCTTTCCAAAAAGTCGTTTACATGGATATATCTTGTCGCTTAGTTCGGTTAACTATTTTCATTCAGGCGTCTGTTAAGTGTATGGTGTCCCTATGCTTTTTTAGCTTAAATTTTGGAATTATGTGTTAGTTTAATAGCTTGGTTTCAATTTTAAATCGTGTTAATCTACTGGAATTTGCTGCCTGTTCTGTTTTTTTTATGTATATAAATTCCTCTCGGCCATCTATTAGAACTTCACCGGCCCAGTTAAACGAGAGGAGAGTGTGATTGTCATTGGCATGTGGTTTGAAGGTTTTTCAAATAAATTTATGTGTCAGTGTTCTTCTATTATCATTTAGCTTGTTAGAGTTTCTTTATGAGTGTTATCTTCATGTTCAAAGTTTTTTTTCTTTCCTTTGTTCATTAGGAAATCACATACTTACTGTAACTAGTTTCCTTAGCATAATTAATTGCTCTTTTGTCTAATGAAGACATAGCTTAAATGTAGCTTCAGTTGAGCATTTGTGATTAAGATCAAGTTTTCCTATTTTTGTTTCTTTTTATGTCATCACTGCTTCTGTCCTTCCCAATTTTATTCAATAATTAATTATTGTCCCCACAAGTAAATATATCTAATGTTTATCAAATTAATTGTGAGCAGTGTTCAAGTTTGGGGGGGTTTACTTTTTATGTATGAAATTGAACTTTTGTCTTGCTCTTAGCTTGTTCATCGATTTTTATTATCTTTTGCCTTAACAAGTTAAAATAATCAGATTAATCCATTACATGTCGTTATTGTAGAGTTTAAGCTCTGTTTTTCACCTTTCATTTGATGAGTCTGGTTAGGCAGCATGTTCCTCACGAGTCATGTGCCCGTATTTTCTTCGATCTTCTTTATATTGATGACCTAGTTTAGATATTATTTACCTCATGTAACTAATTAGGTAAGTTTGTCTCGAGATTATTTGGTCTATGTCAGTTTAATTGAATCATGTTGTATTTGTTTCTTTCCCTTTTGCCTAAAAATGCTAATCCTTATATTCTTTCGTTGCATGTGAAATTCGTCGGATTTGGTCGTGAATTTTACCCCTTTACTCGCATTTTTAAAAGAGTCAAAAAGTCCCCTATTTTCATCGAGTCTCCCAACCGTAAAACCAAAGGAAAGATCTTGAAATTCAAAGAATTGAAGAAAGTCGAAGAAGCCATATTGGAAGACTCCAATTTTTTTTTCGAATTTATATTTAATTTGTAATGGGCATAACCCCTTGTCGTCTTTTACCTTTATTTATTTATTCTGTATATTATATGCTTAGTCTAGGACAGTTACAGGTGAAGTGGGTCAAAAACCCAAACAAAATGGGTTAAAAACCTAAAAGACAGGTGGGTCCAAATTCTGGTCAAGGCGAACAGAACCCGGATTTGGACCCGAATCTCTCTTTCCGTTCTCTCTTATTTCTTGGTTATTTATTTACTTTGTGTTTTAGTTAGTTCTAAAGTTAAGAAACTCCAAACTTCCCGTAAAAGCCTCAAATGTTTTATCAACATAAAACCAATAAAGATGTTGCAAACAAATCGCTTAGATAATAAGTTAATAATTTAACTCTCTGCTAATCCAAATAATTTTCCAAGACAAGTCTTAGCCAAATATAAATTAGTTGTTGTTAAACGTTTTAAGCGGAATATTTTAGGTGCCTAACACCTTCTTAAGACATTAATTTGAATCCCCGAATTCCCCAAAAGATTTTCAATCGATTTTTCTCTATTTAATCTTTTGAAAAATAAAGTTTTCTTAATTTTTCTCAAAAATAAGTGGCGACTCTTTAAAAAATCAAAAACCCTTCAAAATTAAATATTTTTTGATTTCTGATAAAACAGAAATGGCTACTCCGCTGGGGAGTCTTAAGAGGATTCTAACCTTAAAACTAACATTATTTGGCTGTGTATGTTTGTTTATCTGTTTATTGCTTACTGTTTCATTCATGGAATGACATTTTCCGTCAAACGACAATTGTTTTCATTCCCACTAAAGAACGACTATGCGGGTTCGCAATTGTTCATTAACTAAAAGTTTTCTCGGGACACCCTGACAAGTGTAGTTGGCTACTTGATAGTCAGCGATCGTTAGCTGTCCCAGCCCAAGTTGTTCGCTTGGGTTAAACTAAAATACAACGAAACCCAATCTTCAATAGCGCATTGGCCTAAGACGACCCAACACCCAAGCAGTGTTGGCACCATTAGAAAGATCGCCTTGAGTGTAAATAGCCCACGGCTTGATAGGACGATCATATTTTTGTGATCAATCTGAAGGATGTATTGCGTGTTTAAATGTCTGTTGTGTCGTGGGGAATGGCAATTAACTTGTTGTATGTTTTGTAGATGTCGAGTCAGTTCCTTAATTTCAACATGGTCACCAAGATGCCGGACATTCTCCGCGTATGGTGGAACAACCTCAAAGATTGTCAAAAGAGGGTAATCTCGGTTCACCTGGGTCAAATCTGGCCCACGTTTATCGATGTTATCACTCGATTTTGGGATAATGAAAAGATGGTTTTTCGATTTGGAGATGTTAAAATAACGCTCACGCTAGAGGAAAGTACGGATTGTCTGGACTCTATTGGGACATGTGGCAAAAGGAAAATTTGTCCAAATCATCACATCCTTCTTCCCGATAGGTCAACTATTGAGGAATTGAAGAATATATTGTTGCTAGTAAAAGCAAACTGGTTGGGGACCCATGATATTCCACTAATGAGATTTTTCGAGAGATGGGGGCATGACTGCTATTTCAGACTATTTACGAATGAATTCCATGATCAATGTACCTGGAGGCAAACTCAGACTATCACTTTCTCTGCATGCCTTTTAGGAACTATTGTATTCCCTAAATATGAAGGAAAGGAAATTGACACCCGGATCGTGATGGTAGTGGACGCCATGTTCAGAGGAATTGGTAGAAAACAAGAAGAAAAGAAGTATTGTAGATTTGCCCCGATTATTTTGGCCGACATTTTGTCAGTCTTTAAGCCTGTGTAAAAAAGGTTCTCGTTTTTCCAAGGTTGCAACATTCTACTTCAATGGTGGTTGATTGAGCATCTCTGTAAAAGGGACGACGCCCAACCACAGGAGTTGGCCAAACCGAGCCAGACGAGTCCTCTTTATAATTATGAGTTCTATCTAAGTGTCCACAAATTTCCATTTTATACCACTTGGGACGCGTGGGCAAGGGTATTTTATGATCTGAAAGAAGGAGACATACAGTTGATGTTACCAAACTTCAAGTCCGAGAGGATAGCAGCACAAGGGGCCAAACTTTCATTCTTAGTCCTTCCTAGCATCAGAGGATTGCGGCCCTACAACCCGACAACAGTGATGCGACAATTCGGTAGAACACAAATCATACCCGTCCAAGGGGTTGCTAGTTCTTTTGTTGTAGATTACAAAGAGATACCTTTCGCTAAGATCATCCTCCAGGAAAGGGCAGGACGTGTCAATATGAAATAGGATATGACCAAGAACAGAAATGAAGTTTGATATGTCGACGAATACAAAACATGGTTGCAGAATCATCTGCATGGTATAGTGAGTCTGGTACCACGCATAGGTCGAGAAATTGAAGACGTACAGACAAGGCTTCAGATCCATGCCTAGCATTTTAAGTAGGAGTGAGATCGAAGGGAGCAAGAATTTCAGCAAAAGGAGCAAGAATTTCAGAAGATAAAGCACGAATTTCAACAAAGGGAGCGAGAGTACCGATTCCGAGAGTTAGAACCTCAGAGCGTTTTAGCTGTGACGTCACAATAGCTAGCCGATACAAGGGCTTGTCTGATGCGTTTTGACACAACCCTGGACGAGCAGATGAACACTTTACGAGTCATACCAACATCTTCGAAAGCTGTGTTCGCATAGCCATACGTGTTCACCGAGCAATCAACCTTTTGACTTCGCTGCGTGGGATTGTTTTATCCGTATTTTGCATCACACCCCCTCCCTAATTGTACCCCGTTTGATTTTAAATTATGTAATGAACGCTATGATATTTAGTGAAGTTTATTTTGTGGGATACAACTATTTGTTTAAATGACGCAATACATCATTCAGATCGCTAGGCCTACCCTTGGCATAAAAAGGGTCACATGCATGATTAGGACGCGATATATGTGTGTTTAACTGCTTATGTGTTATGTTGCTATGAATGAGGATATCGTAAATCCACTCCTATCCAGAAATTTCAAAAAAATATACAGAAGCCACTATTACAAAATGTCCGACCGAAATTTCCAAGTTTTAAGTTTCTCACTCAAAAGACCTCCTCCTATACAACCAATCCTAAAACATCATGCTACCGTCTCAGGAAAGGCAAAATCACTTCTATGGACAACGGTAAGAACATCCAGATGGAACTCACTAAAGAAGAACTATGAAGAAAGATCGAACGGATCACTCGGGAAATTCAAGAAGTCAAGGAAGAAGGGCTCAGAGTCAACATGGCCACCGCAATTTACAAAGCTGCAGCTGTGACGTTGGATGAGGATCTGACATCACAGATGAAGAGAAAGAAAGATGTTGAGACGGAGACAGACGGCTTGAGAGAGAAGTTGGACATGCTTCGATTGAAAGTGCAAGAAAGAGAAGCGAGAGAGGCGAGAGTAGATTCGGAGACCATCATTCTATTAGCTAAAAGAATGTTACTTGATGAGGAACTGACTGTCCATAGCAACCTGATAGGCGATAATACCCCGCCTATGAGCAAGGAGCAGCAAATAGTGGTCCCGACAACGCTCACCCTGAAGTGACTGAGGAGGACGACGGCGAGGAAATCGTCTACAAGCCTCCATTCCTAGGTCGTCTTAAAGGAAGAAACTAATGCTGCAACAAAAAGAGAAATGACTAACGTGTCATGTCATTTCATCTTTTAAAATCTCTGTCGTTGCCTTCCAATTTCCTTGTAATCGTAATGAACAAATGAATGAAATGTTTGATCTTGTACTCGAACTACGTTGGGCCTGAATTCTCCCTGTGAGATACGTAGGCAGCCTTCCTAGGCCCGGCCTCTATCTTTAAAAATTTTCATTCTCCCCTCCACGTTACGAGAAGATACAAAGACCAGATCAACAGACGTCAAAGAGCAGCAGCAAAAAGACCGTAGCTCACCATGATTTAGCCTTTCCTTAGACAAGCGTCAAAACTCAAACAAGCAAGTTCCTTTTGTTAGAAATTGTGTTTCCTTCCTCACTCGTCGGTTAAAAATGTCCTCCAACAAAGCAACTTGTGTGTTTATCTGCTCTCTGTGTGATGTTATGCATTTTGTACTCTGAATCTGCACTGACAAATCTGCCTTTGAGTTGTTTTCCTTCTCAAGTACTTTGAAACTGATCTGTGTCGATCGACAGCTAACAGATCATCCTTATTTCACCAGATCAAAAGGTCCCGCAGATTCCTTCTCTAGACAATGCTCAGACAGAGGAAAGTCAATTATGGGAGATAACAATGAAGAAGTGAGTCTTACGGATGTGTTGGTGGCTCAGCCCACCGTAGCGGAACATAATGAATTTATTATGCAGCTGATGCAACAGATTGCAGAGATGAGAGTGGAAATGCAACGGAGACAGGATCTGCCTCCACCTGGATTTTCTTCTAACGCTGCTGATGGGAGGCCTCCAATCTACTTCCCTTCCTCAAATGTGGATCCAGCTCAGAACCAGCCTTCTACACCTGCTCATAATTCGTCGGTTATAGAATTAACTACCCAACATCCCCAATATGCTTCTGCATCCTACCAAACTCCATCACCTCTTCAAAACAACCATCCTCAAATGCCACCCCATCGTCAAAATACTCACTATCAAACCGCTCCACCGCCACAAAATCAAAACCAAAACCAGAACCAAAATGCTTTCAATCCCTACACACCTCATCACCATTTAAATCAGAACACCAATCCTCAGGCCTACGTACAGAATTACCAAAACGCCCAAAATGCTCAAAATCCCTCCGTAGCTCCACCCCTGCAAAAGATAGTCTCTTTCAAAGTTCTCGTCCCTGCCGAGCACGATGTGCATAGTTCTGAGTTGGACCACTATGACGAACAAGAAAAGGAATGGAGGGCAAAGGAGGATCCAAGGGTCGATATAAAAGAGTAAATCAAAAAGGCCATGAAAGAGCTACAATGCATCCCCGACATCGTTGGACTCAGTTACAAGGACTTGTGTATCCACCCTGATTTGGACCTTCCATAAAGGTTCAAGATTCTGAAGTTTATCACCTTCGGAGGAGTGGGCAACCCTATGGTCATTTGAGAGCTTATTATGACCAGCTCGTGGGAGTTGGAAGGGATGAAGCTTTGTTGATGCGGCTTTTCAGCTGAAGCTTGTGTGGGGAGGCCCTGGAATGGTTTACCTTGCATGATACCAGGAAATGTCCCAGTTGGAATGCGTTTGCCAAAGATTTCATCGATCGATTTGCCTACAACGTCGAAATAGTTCCCGATTGGTACTCTCTGGAGAAAATGATTCAACTGATAGCTATAGGGACTTCGCCTATATGTGGAGGAAAGAAGCGGAAAGGGTAACGCCGCCCATGACCGAGAAAGAAATCGTTGAAGTGTGTGTGCGGGTGCAAGATCCGGAATACTATGATAGAATCATGTTGCTCGTTCGATCAAAGTTTGCCGAGATAGTCAAGATCGGTGAGACTATCAAAGACGGTTTGACATCAGGGAAGATAGTCCGTGTAGCCGCATTACCTGGATCTTCAGGATTGCTGAAAAAGAAAAGAGAAGAAGTTGCTGCTGTTTCGTATGGGGGAAGGAAAACCCCCAGAAGCTCGTCGTATTCCCAAGGTCGTTCCAGGTCTTCACCAAAGTCCTACCAAGCTTGCTACACTCAATCCACTCATCCCAATAACCATAATACTACCCCTACTTAACCAAACGCCGAAGCTCCACTGTACCAAAGTCCACCCCTCAATTACCAAAGTCCATCTCCCATTTACGCAAATTACCCTCCACCTTATGAAATCCCATCTCCCTATCAGGGTATTGCTCTCAACTGTGCTAATGTACAGTTGAGCTACCGAGAATCCCCTCCTATTTATCAAGTCCAAGCTCCACTATACCAAAATACCCTTCCGAATTACCAAGCTCCATCGCCAAATTATCAAACAAATCCATATCCTAGAAGCCAAGCTCCCTGTCTAAATATCAGAAATTATCAACAGGTGCCTCCCCCAAAACAAGGCAGTTATGACCCTCCCCGACCCATATTTGAGAAGTGTCCTTCAAGGAACTTTGCTGCACTCGCTGAAAGCCGGACTAAACTATATGAGAGACTGGCAGCGGCTAGATACATCCACCCTATGGGGCCCAAACCCGTGGATGTCAATTCAAAGTTCTACAAACCCGAACAGAGATGTTCTAATCATTCTAATAGTGTTGGGCATGATACGGAAGATTGTATCAACCTCAAGCACAAAATTCAGGATATGATTGATCAGGAGGTAGTCTCTCTCCAACCGGCGGCGCCAAATGTCAACACAAACCCGTTGCTAAATCATTGAGGCGACAATGTCAATATGATCGAGACAGATGAAGACTGGTGTGGAACGAAGATGATTACTCCCATCGTTCACGATTATTTGGAAAAGGCTGTCGCTTCTTTAAGCGTCAAAGAAAAGAGAGAGTTTATTATTTTGACACCTACAAAGGTTGTTGCCTTGGTGCCGTCAGAAACTCTCATCAAGCCTATGTTTCTCATTGAAATTGTTGCTGCTCAAGGCATGACCAGGTCTGGAAGGTGTTACACTCCTGACGAGCTTGCTCTTGGAGGACAGAGGAAGGACCAGGCTAAGAGGTCGATAAGCGAAGGAGAAGCGGAAGAATTCTGGAGAAGAATGCAACCAAAGGATTATTCCATCGTCAAACATTTGGAAAAGACTCCAGCTCAGATCTCCGTATGGGCCCTGCTGATGAGCTTTCGATCCCACAGGCAGGATCTAATGAAAGCTCTTGATGATACATACATACCCGCAGGTACAAGTAGTGATAATGTGACTGCCATGATTCATCAGGTTATTTGAGGGCACCAAATAAGCTTTTGTGACAATGAGCTGCCTGTTGAAAGAAGATCACATAACAACGCGCTGCACATCACTGTGATATGCCGTGAAAAGGTTGTCAACCGCGTCTTAGTAGATGACGGATCTGGTATGAATATCTTCCCGTTGTCGACGTTGAGGAAGCTAAGGTTTGACTTTTGGAAACTGGAGCAAAACCAGGTCAACGTGAGAGCTTTTGATGGGGTTCAAAGAGACACGTTGGGAGCAGTAAATTTGACCCTTCAAATGGGACCCGCAGAGTTCAGCGCGCAATTTCAAGTATTGGATATAGATACCAGTTACAACCTTCTTTTGGGAAGGCCGTTCATCCATATGGCTGGAGCCGTCCCCTCTACTCTCCATCAAATGATGAAGCTTGTGCGGAAGAATGAAGAGTTTGTTATTCATGTCGAGGGGAGTCACCCTTGCAGGCAGGTGTCAATAATTGATGAGATTTCGCGAGGTATAGACTTTTATACGGTGGAGAAGGGAATGCCACCGCAGACGACTTGGCCCCACAGACCCCCATGCCTGCCGTATTCAAGATGATAGCCATTGTGATGCTGCAGAACGGTTTTGAGCCAGGGTTTGGATTGGGAAGAGATTCCCAAGGAATTATTGAGCCTGTTACGGTCCTCGTTAAGGGATCCAGAAATTGTTTGGGGTACATCCAAATAGATGATGACATGAAGGTGAAGAAGAAAAATGATCAAGCTTTGACTATGCCAATCCCGCAACTGTATCAATCATTTACGATCTGAGAGTATGCCGAACGTGAAGACTTTAGGGAAGGAATCTGTGACCTTTTTGAGAAGATCGATGATGTTGTCGAGGAGGAGGTCGAGATAGTTTGTATTTGCGATGCTGAACTAGGGGAGGTGCTACGGAACTGGACATCCACACTGATCCTGATACCCCGAACTCTTCGGTAGAAAGGCGTCATTTCATGCACATTAAAACCGGTTGTAGTCCGGAAGAGGCCCGAGACCCACCATTTTGCATTTTCTTAACTGTTCAAATTTTTGATTTTTCATTGTGATGTTCAGAAAGGCAAATGGCCCCATGCCATGGCCAAAGTTTGCATTGTTTTTAAATGAAAGCCTCTTTATTTTTAACTTTATTTATTTAGTGGTTTGTTATGCCTTACTTTCCTAAATTTGTCTGTTTATGATTTCAGTAACATAAGTTACAAACCTGCCAATGTCATGTCATGTCACTAGCTAAATGAACAAAATGAGGCAGGTGACGACATGGTTGACAATTATGAAGAAGAAAGTAGGGAACCATATTATGTCGCCGAGGAATTTCGACAGTTCGAGAATCAGCATAAACCAAATCTAGAGGAAACGAAAATGGTTAATTTGGGAGATCCAAAGTGTGTTTTAAAGAGGTTAAGATCAGCACCTGCCAAAATGAAGCTCAGAAAGAGGGCCTAGTTCATTTGCTTGCTGAATATAGCGATGTGTTCGTTTGGGACGTCGGTGAAATGCAAGGGTTAAGTACCGACGTCGTATCTCATAAGCTGCCGATTAATCCGAGGTTCGATCCGGTGAAGTAAAAAACTCGAAAATCCAAGCCTGAACTGAGTTTGAAGATTAAAAAAGAGATCACCAAGCAAATAGAGTCTCGATTGGTGGAATTGAATCAATATCCAACTTGGCTTGCCAATATTGTTCCGGTCACCAAGAAAGACGGGAAAATCAGGATTTGTGTTGACTGTAGAGATCTCAACAAAGCTAGTCCGAAGGATAATTTTCCGTTGCCAAATATTCATATTTTGATTGATAACTGCGCAAGGCATGAAATGCAGTCATTTGTGGACTGTTACGCGGGCTATCACCAAATTCTGATGGATGAGGAGGATGCGGAAAAGACGGCTTTCATCACACCTTGGGGCATAGATCACTACAGGGTGATGCCGTTCGGCCTCAAGAATGCGGGTGCCACCTACATGAGGGCTATGGCGACCATATTCCACAACATGATTCACAAGGAGATTGAAGTATATGTGGATGACGTCATAATTAAATCCCGCGAGAATTCGGACCACTTGACACATCTAAGGAAATTCATTGATCGTTTGCGTCGTTATAACATGAATTTAAATCACGCCAAATGCGCTTTTGGAGTTCCATGCGAGAAGCTGTTGGAATTTATAGTCAGCAGAAGGGGTATTGAGCTCGATCCCTCTAAGATTAAAGCAATTCAAGAGTTACCTCCGCCAAAGACGAGAAAAGAAGTGATGAGTTTCTTAGGGAGGTTAAATTACATCAGCCAATTTAAAGCTCAATCAACCGTGGTGTGTGAGCCTATTTTCAAGCTGCTGAAGAAAGATGCTCTGACAAAGTGGACTGAAGAGTGTCAGACTGCTTTTGATGCTATTAAGAACTATTTGTCCAACCCACCGATATTGGTTCCTCAGCGAGAAGGCAGTCCTTTGTTGCTGTACTTGTTTGTCTCAAATAGCGCATTAGGATGCGTACTTGGTCAGCACGATGAGACCGGAAAGAAGGAAAGGGCTATTTTTTATATAAGCAAGAAGTTTACTCCATACGTGTCTCGTTAAACTTTACTAGAGAGAACGTGTTGTGCTTTGACGTTGTTATCCCTGAAGCTGAGACATTATTTGTCTTCCTATACGACATACCTCATATCTAGAATGGATCCACTAAAGTATATTTTCCAGAATGTGATGCCGACCGGAAAGTTAGCTAATTTGCAAATGTTGTTGAGTGAATTTGACATTGTGTGTGTGACTCAGAAAGCGATAAAGGCACAGGCTTTGGCTGATCATCTCGCAGAGAATCCCGTGGATGAAGAGTATGAACCACTTAAGAATCACTTTCACGATGAAGATGTATCGTTTGTGGGTGAGGATATTTCTGAAGCATATCCAGGTTGGAGATTATTCTTTGACGGAGCGGCAAATCATCAAGGTAAAGCTATTGGAGCATTCTTGGTGTCAGAATCTGGTTAGCACTATCCCATGGCAGCTAAGCTCCGATTTAATTGCACAAACAACATGGCCGAATACAAAGCTTGTATTGTTGGTTTGAAAATGGCCGTCGACATGAATGTTTACGAGTTGTTGGTTATTGGAGATTCAGACCTTCTGATTCATCAAGTTCAAGGAAAATGGGCCGTGAAGAACCCGAAGATTATACCTTACGTACAGTATGTACAGAAGTTATACAGAAGGTTTCGTAAGATCGAGTTCAGACATACTCCCAGAATACAGAATGAATTGGCCGATGCTATTGCCACCATCTCTTTGATGATTAAACATCCGGATACAGAATATATAGATCCTCTGGATATAGAGTTGAAAGAAGATCCAGTCCATTGTTTCCATGTCGAAGCAGAACCAGACGGCTTGCATTGATATTTTTACATAAAGAAGTATTTGGAGTTTGGAACTTATCCATAAGATGCTATGTCCAACCAAAAGAAGTCGATACGCCGTAAGGCTCTCAATTTCTTTCTAAGTGGAGAAGTCCTTGAAAGGAGGACTACAGATTTGGGTCTTTTAAGCTGTGTCAATGTAGTTGAAGCTGCAAAGCTTATTGAAAACATACATGCTGGAGTTTG
Organism: Solanum pennellii; assembly: GCF_001406875.1. Taxonomy (NCBI): domain Eukaryota; kingdom Viridiplantae; phylum Streptophyta; class Magnoliopsida; order Solanales; family Solanaceae; genus Solanum; species Solanum pennellii. Next base: position 53,633,120 of record NC_028646.1, on the reverse strand, counting down.
TGGTACGCATATGAATGGGATCACCTTGGAAACAAAGATCCTTCGAGCCGGGTATTTTTGGATGACTATGGAGGATGGTTGTTGCAAGTTTGTGAAAAAATGCCATAAATGTCAAGTGCACGGTGATTTGATCCGACCGCCACGTCACGAACTTAATGCTATGAGTTCACCTTTGCCATTTGTAGCTTGGGGTATGGATGTCATCGGTACGATAGAGCCAGCCACTTCTAATGGACACAGATTCATCTTGGTTGCCATTCACTAAGTGGGTGGAAGCAGCTTCTTACAAGTCGGTAACCAAGAAAGTGGTGGCTGATTTTGTTCGCAACAATCTGATATGTACATTTGGAGTGCCAGAATCCATCATTACTGATAATGGTGCAAATCTCAACAGTCACTTGATGAGAGAGATATGTGAGCAATTAAAGATTACTCATCGAAATTCAACTGCTTATCGTCCCCAAATGAACGGAGCTATAGAGGCTGCCAATAAGAATATCAAAAAAAAATTGAGGAAAATGATTGATAAGAATCGAGGTTGGCATGAGATGTTACCATATGCTTTACTGGGTTATCAAACGACTGTCAGAACATCGACTGGTGCTACTCCATACTTACTAGTATATGGTGCAGAGGCAGTCATACCTGCAAAAGTTGAGATACCATGGTTGAGAATCATCCAAGAAGCTGAGTTGAGTAATGCTGAATGGATCAACAAGCGGATTGATCAACTAACTTTGATTGATGAGAAGAGGATGGTTGCCATCTGTCATGGTCAGTTATATAGACAAAGAATGATTCGTGCTTTTCACAAGAGAGTAAGAGCCAGATTGTTCGAAGTTTGTCAATTGGTTCTTAAACGTATCTTTCCTCATCTAGACGGGTACAAAGGAAAATTCGCACCAAACTTGCAAGGTCCTTACATGGTTCGTAAAGTATTATCTGGAGGTGCTTTGGTCCTGTCGGAGATGGATGGCACCGTATGGCCGAAACCGATCAACTCAGATGCCGTCAAGAGATACTACATGTGAAGCTTCAGTTTGCATTTTTATTATTTACTTGTAATCGTTCTATTTTCTTGTATTTGTCTTGCTTAAAATTTTACCCCTCTTGTAATGAACTACGTCTGACCTAAATTCTCAAGAATGAGATACGTAGGCGGCCTATGTCGGCTTTGGTCACCCCGTTTATCCCCTTTAATTATTTCATTGTATCTGAACTACGTTCGACCTGATTCTCAAGAATGAGATACGTAGGCGGCCTATGTCAGCCTCGGTCAATTTTCCTTGTAAATGCTTTTTATTTTGTAAACCTTAAAGGAGGGACTATGTTTGACCTGATTCCTTCCTCAACGGGATGCGTAGGCGCCACAAGGGTTTGGTCATATCTCCCGTAAGATTTCTATTCCTCTTTACAATAGAAACTGGATAAAATTTTTGAAAGGGACTTAAAAATTCTTAAAAAGAGATTCTTCCTCAGCAAGTCAAGAAAGAAGATATTTCAAGACTTGCAACTGGGACAAAATTTTTGAGAAGATCTCAGAAATTCCGCGACCTGCTCAGTTACAGTGGAAAGATAAGCAAGACAGTTAACTGGGACAGAAATTTTGGGGATGGCCTCAAAATTTCAGCTTGGGTTTATCTTCAAGGCCGGGGTGACTCAGAAAACTCCCCACTGAATAATCGGATAGACCTCCAAGCATCAGACTCAAAGAAGTTTGTTAGGCCTGATATGACATGACTTGGAAGTGACCTTTTTAAGATACTATTTCTCGAAAATTTACTTCACTTAAATTCCCTTTTTGTGTTTTACTTGTTTTGGTATAAAATACTTTGTCTTAATAGTTAAGAGTCGGGAGGTCAGGAACTCAACCTGAAGATAGCAGGACCAGGAGCATACAATTGAAGAAATCTACACAAATCAGTTAGTTTTTAAAAATAACAATTTTTCTGTGGACATAGGTTTATAACTTTGCTTTGAAATCAGCAAGTTCTTTCGATGAACGAATACAGAGAAGTCAAAGGAGGAGAAAACCATCACAGAATCAATAGTTTGTCTTGAAGCAGGAATCATTTTATGTCACTTATGTCGAAGACTTGGGAATATCAATTGTTTATTTCAATCAATTCCAACAACATGAAATTCATAAAGAACGTCTAGCTAAATTCAATGGTGAATCAAGCGAAAGTCTCAAGGGAAAGTTTACAGTTTCCGTAAAGGACGCTATCTGCATCACATTATCAAACAAGATAGTGTCGTTACCCAGAGGGGCCATTTACTTTATTATCCATCAAGATGATGCAATACCCAGAGGGAACAATTATTTTATTGTCGATCACGGCAGTGTATTATCTGGTTGTCGTTTCACCTTTATCATCGTTGGAGACGATACGAATATTCATGCATCCCGAGTTAATACTCATGTATCGCGGAAGATCATGCATTGCGAGTCAGTCAATACTCATGCATTGCGGAGGACCATGCATCGCGAGTCAATACTATGCATCAGGAGAAGATTTCATACCTCATAGAAATTATGCATCGCTGAAAGATTTCATACCTAACAGAAAATTATGCATCGTTAGAAGATTTCATACCTCACAGAAATTATGCGTCGCGGGAAGATTTCATACCTCCCAGCAAATTATGCATCGTGAGAAGATTTCATACCTCGCAAGAAATTATGCATCGTGAGAAGATTTCATACCTCCCAGAAATTATGCATCATGAGAAGATTTCATACCTCACAGAAATTATGCATCACGAGAAGATTTCATACCACGCACAAATTTATGCATCACGGGAAGATATCCTAAGAGAATTATTTATTCGTTGGCGTCAACCACATTCTGATTAAAGTAAACAACATGAAGAGTACATCGACATCAAGAGAAGCGTCAGCACTGCATCATCTTTCATTTATGTTGACATCAGCATGAAGAGTACATTGACCTCAAAGAAATATCAGCATCGCATCAGCATCTATTTATTTCAACATCAAGTTAAGAGTAAATTGAAGATTACATTGCAACACAAGGCATAAGCTTTATTTGTTTTACGTCAGACTGATCGAGTTGACGTCGAATATCGAGGAAAACAATGGAGTGTCGACATGGTAAAAGAGACTGTCTCCCATCCTAATTGCATTTTTAACTGATGAGTTTTAATCTCAGTCTTTGTCGAGAGCATCCAAAAGGATGAATTCTCCAAAAACCATAGGGGCGGACGACGTCAAAAGGGACGCAGCACAACGTGGAACTTTTTCTTACCAGCAAACTGGGACACAGTGCAAAGAGGAGTGTCAATCTCTAAGGACGCGAGCAGAGGAGCGACTTCCACCACAATCAAACCACACCCCTATCATAAGGCATGTGGGTTTTTTTAAGTATTGTTAGTTTCGGTCACGAATCCGGAAATTTTTATCTGCCGGAAGCACGTTTTCAATCTAAATGACACTGCACCACATTCATGGCTATGAGGTTACAAGCCTCCTTTTCATACTCGTTTAGTTTGTCACTTATCCAAAACCAAAGGTTATCTAGCATAACAGATTTCCTTTTCAACCGATCGAGTCGAACTACAAACAGCCTGATTCCTGAAATTTAAGGATATGTAGGCGGGCTAAATGTTAACCTCGACTGTCTTCCAATATCTTCTCCTAAATCCTATTCCCTATCTTTTCGATCCTTTCATAATTCAGTATCAGTATGACTTTTGAATTCCTTCATAATCGTCCGCTAAATCGAGCGTATCGAGCTACAAGTGGCCTGAACAATCATATAGCCTAAGATATCTAGGAAACTCATTTTTGGGGTTCGACCATAATTCCTAAGTCTGTACAAGTTTTGTCAAAAAGATGAGGTTGAGGTCAGTCAAAATTGGTTGGGTCAATTTCATTTTCCTTAAATTTCTTGCATCAATCCGAGTAAAACGAGGGACAGTTGTTGACACCCAATTTCGCCCCTCCCCGATATGAATTAATTGACGAGCTTCGTAATTCTAACCGATTCAGAATAATTAGTTTTTATAAAATTCAAATTATTTTTCAAAGTTTTATTTAAATAGTTGTCACTTTTTATAATTTTTAGATAATGTATATATTTTGCAGGATTATGTATATAATTAGTTAATTTTCTGATTATTTAAAATCATCTCAAAAGTTTTAGTTTAGTAAAATATTTAAACAACTAGTGTGGTTTAAATAATAATTTATACTTTTAGGTTAATTTGTTTATAATTGAAATAATTATTTTAGTTTGTTAAGGTTAAAAAGCTTGTTAATTAATTAATATTGATTCGTTTTGTTTAAGTTTTAACCAAATTCATCGAATAACTCGATTACGGCTACAATTTCATTTATTTGGGCTGTTTATTTAACTACAACAAGAATCAATATGCCATTTGGTTTCATATTTTTTAAAAGGACCAAGATTTGGGCCTATCCAGCCAAACAAATCCTGCACCCAGCCCAATGTTTTTAATCATATTTTCAGAAATTTAGCCAACTCCAATTCCATTCTCTTTTCTTAATTTAACCCCAGCCCACCAATTTTAATTCCCAGTCTCTCCAATCTCAGGCCCATCCTTCCCAATTCTCTTCTCGTCTGCTTAAAATTAAGGATAAATTACTTAAATACACAACTTTATTTTTTTATAATTTTCATTATTCCCTACTATTTTAAAATATCTCCAAAATCCCTTCTTTTCCTATTAAATTACATTGTTCTAGATACATTAAGTTTCACATTCAAGCACACGTTTCTATTCCTAATTTCACTCCCTTAATCCCTCCCTATTTCACTCCCTTTAACCTCTTCCTATTTTCACTCCCTCAATTTTTACTTCCTTCATTTTTTAATTTTCAGATTTATTCTCTCTCCATAAGATTTTTCAAGAACCAAGTAAGTTTTCGCTTCACAATTTTTTCCGAAGAACTACCAGATCTCCTCCCTTTCCACATTTACAAAATATATAAGGAAAAAGTGAAAGAGATGATGTATCCTCATTGCTCCTTGCAACATCATCGTTTCCAGGGATCCTCTTTTGCTGATGAAATCATTTTCCATTGTTGACAGTGAGACAAAGATACAGAAGTTGGTATAGAGCAAAGATAAAAGTGTAGGGGGATTTCTTGGTCATTTGTTTCTTTTTGCTTTCAACATATCAGTTGTTGATTTTTTTTTTCTATTTTTGTAGTTCATCCTTTATAATACATATAATTTCATATTTAATGTATCTAGTTGATTTTGTTTCTTAAACTAATGTATATTACCTTCGTTGATTTTCAATGTCACTAGATGTGTATCATATAATACATATGCTTTGACACATGAACTACATGTGTATCATATGATTTCCTATGTATCAATGATTTTTTAATTTTTTTATCATGTATCAGTGATTAACTTCAATAAATGCGCCATCAAGTGTGCTTGCTGATACATTTTGAATCAGTGTGTATAGTGTTTTAGATGATGCATTGATACATGAATTTGTTGTGTATCATAATATTTTCTATGTATCATGAGGTTTTGAAAATTGTTATAATGGATTATTAACTAAGTTTAATAACTGCCTCATCAACTGTGCTTGATGATACATATAGAATCATTGTGAACAGTGTTTAGTCGATGCACTGTTACATGTATTAAATATGTATCACATGTTATAATGTTTAGTCAATGCACTGATACATCAATATCCAACTCGGCTGCAATTGCTGCTTTGAGATTAGAAAACGAAATTGAATCTCCAACAACGATTCCGTCGATTTTGTAACTTTCATACTGCAATTCGTTCACCCAAATTCTGGAATGTCTCATCAAAATTGATGTATTCATCTTGAAAAATCCACAGTAACAACAATAAAATTACTGCAGTTCGAAATTTAACAGATTGTTCATAAAAAATGTTTTCAAAATAGATGATATAATCTTTGATTTTCAAAATTTGAAATTAATATCCAATTACGTGCTGATTTAATGCTGATTAATGATCTGTTACCGTAAATTAAGCTGTTTTATTTAACAAGATTAAATGTACCGTTTTTTCCCAATTTTTTTCTTAACAATTTAAACTTACCATGTATCATTTACCATGTATCACTAGAGTCTAAAGTATCACGGCACAACAATTTTAAGGGATTTTTAGTAAATACTAAATTTGTCCGGACAGAGTGTAATTATTGAATTACACTATGGGATTCCTTAAATTTTTACTAAAATTAATCCCAACCCATTTTGTATACAGCCCCACTATTTGACCCAGATAAATCGGACCAATTGCCCAACGTTAGACCCAACCCATTTTGTGTTTTTACTCTTCTTTTCTTTTTGCAAAATTTGGTCCAAGAAACGCGTAGTAGTACACGCGTTTTCTTCTTCTCCCTCAACGCCCCAAACAAGAATTTTCATGTGAATTCTAATGGGGTGAGGTTCAATCGCGCGAGTTCGTCTCTCTGCCTTCTGCAATTGCGCCTTGCTCTCTTCTTTCTCTTTTTCCGATTCGTACAATCTTCAGGGAAAGGCAACCTGTACAATGTGCAGACCAAATGGAACGATCTCCGCAATTTGGGCGTCCTTGGCTCAAGATCGGACGACATTCCTTCAAGTTCCATTGAGCTAGGTACAATTTCGTACGAATTCCAGCTTGCTCATCCTTATATTCTGGGGAGAATTTGAAATTTTTGTGAAAGAGGGATCTTCCCTTTCTACCCTTTTCCCGCTAGGGCTCTCCCAGAATGCCTCCCTATATAAGTTCTCTTTCTATTCGTTTTAGGGGGGGGGGGGAGAAAAAAGAAAAAAGGGTATTACAGAGGAGTATCGGCGAGCATTTAAAACAAAGCATACATCATAAATTTCCAGAGATCGATATATAGAATTATTTAGTGTAGTTTTTTAAGTCTTTGTTCTTGTTTACTTCTGTTTTTGTTTGTCGAAGTTCTCGGAGTTACATCCCGGTGTTGGAATCTCCTTCAAGCTCGTCATTGTACAACCGCTGCCCACAAGAAGGTAAAATTCCCTTCTTAGCCTTCTGTTTTGTTCACAGTTCTTCTTACTAATTTTGTGTAGTTGCTCTTAAGTATGCCTGATATTTGTTGTTGTAACTTGTTTATAGATAGAAGTTTTTTCCCATTCTAGCTAGTGTGAGTCTCTTTATCGTAAACTGTTGTTGTCTTAAGTTTATTCTTGTTAAATGTTTAATATTTGAAGGCCTGAGTTCATACACTTGCGTGGCTTCGGTTTTTTGGCATATTTTCTGCCTAATGAATCTCGAATCGATCTTAATAGCGACTTTATCTATTGGTTGCTTCTCTATTGATTTAAACAATCTCGTTAAAGTTATATCCCGAATCTTTTTTTGAATATTTATTTGAATCGATGTCTTAGTTCAAATTAAAATGATGTTGTTGACTCGCCGTCATGTTTTTTTTCTTCCGAATCAGTTTTTTTGTTGTTAAAAGCGTATTAGTTTGGTAGAGTATCGTTACTTACCGCTTGGTGACACTGGCTTTGTTTTGATCTGATCATGAGCAATTCAATGGCTTATCAATTGATTTTGTTCATTTATGTTCATGCTTTATATTGTAATCCATTCAAGCTCGCGTCGTGTTTGTTTGCTTTGCCTTTACATATTGCCCTTGCCCTAAGTATCATTATCTCTTTCATGACTTTTTTTGTTATCTTATTGTCGAATACGGTTAGGGGTCCGTCTCTTTAGTTAATTTTAAGTCTCATCAATGTAGTAGTTCGATTTCTTTCCAAAAAGTCATTTACATGGATATATCTTGTCCCTTAGTTCGGTTAACTATTTTCATTTGGTCGTATGTTAAGTGTATGGTGTCTCTATGCTATTTTTTATCTTAAATTTTGGAATTATTTGTTAGGTTAATAGCTTGGTTTCAATTTTAGCTCGTGTTAATCTACTGGAATTTGCTGCCTGTTCTGTTTTTATTTATTTATATAAATTCCTCTCGGTCCTCTATTTGAACTTCACCAGCCCAGTTAACGAGGGGAGAGTGTGATTGTCATAGGCATGTTCAAAGTTTTTTTTCTTTCCTTTGTTCATTAGGAAATCACATACTTACTGTAACTAGTTTCATTAGCATAATTAATTGATCTTTTGTCTAGTGAAGACATAGCTTAAATGTAGATTCAGTTGAGCATTTGTGATTAAGATTAGGTTTTCCTATTTTTGTTTCTTTTTATGTCATCACTGCTTCTGTCCTTTACAATTTCCTTCAATAATTAATTATTGTCCCCACAAGTAAATATATCTAATGTTTATCAAATTAATTGTGAGCAACGTTCAAGTTTAGGCGGATTTACTTTTTATGTATGAAATTGAACTTTTGTCTTGCTCTTAGCTTGTTCATCGATTTTTATTATGTTTTGCCTTAGCAAGTTTAAATAATCTGATTAATCCATTACGTGTCGTTATTTTAGAGCTTAAGCTCGGTTTTTCACCTTTCATTTAATGAGTCTGGTTAGGCAGCATGTTCCTCACGAGTCATGTGCCCGTATTTTCTTCGATCTTCTTTATATTGATGGCCTAGTTTAGATTTTATTTACTTCATGTAACGAATTAGGTAAGTTTGTCTCGAGATTATTTGGTCTATTTCAGTTTAATTGAATCATGTTCTATTTGTTTCGTTCCCTTTTGCCTCAAAATGCTAATCCTTATATTCTTTCGTTGCATGTGAAATTCGCCGGATTTCGTCGTGAGTTTTGTCCCTTTACTCGCATTTTGGAAAGAGTCACAAAGGCCCCTATTTTAATTGAGTCTCCCAACCGTAAAACCAAAGGAAAGATCCTGAAATTCGAAGTATGGAAGAAAGTCGAAGAAGCCATATTGGAAGACTCCAATTTTTTTTTTCCGAATTTATATTTTATTTGTAATGGGCATAAGCCCTTGTCGTCTTTTACCTCTCTGTATTTATTTTGTATATTATATGCTTAGTCTAGGACAGGTACATGTGAAGTGGGTCGAAAACCCAAACAAAATGGGTTAAAAACCTAAAAGACAGGTAGGTCCAAATCCGGTCAAGGCGAACAGAACGCGGAAATGGACCCGAATCACTCTTTCCCTTCTCTGTTATTTCTTGCTTATTTATTACTTTGTGTTTTAGTTAGTTCTAAGTTAAGAAACTCCAAACTCCCCGTAAACGCCTCAAACGTTTTATCAACATAAAACCAACAAGGATGTTGGCAAAAACTCGCTTAGATAATAAGTTAATAATTTAACTCTCTGCTATCCCAAACAATTTTCCCAGACAAGTCTTAGCCAAATATAAATTAGTTGTTGGATAACCGTTTTAAGCGGAATGTTTTAGGTGCCTAACACCTTCCTAAGACATTAATTTGAATTCCCGAACCCCTCAAAAGGTTTTCAATCGATTTTCTCTGTTTAATCTTTTGAAAAATCAAGTTTTCTTAATCTTCCTCAAAATTAAGTGGAGAATCTTTAAGAAATCAAAAACCCTTCAAAATTAAATATTTTCCGATTTTGGATAAAACAACAAGGACATCATATGGTGACAAGACACAAAGAAAAAATTGGATCACACTTCTCAAGGAGGTACTAAAGCCTCTACTACGGCTTGCATCTAAAGATGTATTGATAACAAATTTTTAGTCGTTGTTGATCCATTTATCTTTTTCCCATCATTTAGGTTCCATCAATTACATAAGCCTATAGTAGAATACATATATATCCAATAATTATAACTAGAGAAATTCTCACAATACGTTGTATTATTACTGCTAATGTTTCTCTTTCTATGACCTATTTAGGTAAACTAATCCTGGATACGTGTGTTGTACGTGTGTCTCATGCTAAACTGTGTGGAGTTGGTATAACGATATGTGTGTGTATATATACTTAAACATGTATGTTTCCCATGTATCTCATATTTAATTAGTATAAGAACTTTGAAAATAATTATAGTAGTGTGTGATAAGTTGTACCAAAATTGAAGAGAAATATATCAGCTCAAACCAATAACTTCAGCTACGCAATTTCGATAACATATCAAATATTCAATTTGATAAAAAAAATTGTTTAATATGTCATAACTCATAATTTAAATGTCAAATATGATTTCAATTTGATAAAAAATTGTTTAATATGCCATAACTCATAATTTAAATGTCAAATATGATTTCAAAATTTTTGTTGTATTAAGTTTTTGTTTTTTTTTTTTTATGAAATTGTAGTCTCCATCTTTGCACATTTGTGTACGTATTTAAAAGTTGTTGTCTAATGAGAGTAGTGTTTGAAAAAATTATATAAAAATTTGATCAATTTATGTCTTCCTTAAGATGACTAGAAGATGATCATTGTATGACAACTTGCACAGTAATTGAAGAGAAAATATACAAGCTCAAATCAATGAATGGTGAGCCTATTCAATCAAGATTATTATCAATATATAGAAGGTACATCATGGTGAAATATTGTTATCAAATGAATTTCGAAAGTAGTATTCGAACAATTTTAAGTATGTATTTTTTTTTTTGATATATCATGTATTTAACTTGATAAGAAAATTCAATGTCACAACATATAATTTTAAGTGTCGCGTATTGGTTCAAAATATTTCATGCTCTAATATTTTTGCTTTCTTTCTAAGAAAGTGTAGCTTCCACCTTATTACAATCACATACTGGTCAAGAAAATGTTATCGAATATGAATTGAGTTTTATAAAACTACACATAAATTCGATCAACACATACCTTTCTTATGATAACTAGTGGATTACGATTAAATTTTGGGTATACACCTAAAAAAATTAGTTAGTATTAGTCATAAAAATAATAATTGCTCAAATATTTAATCGATGTATATAAATCATAATTATTATAGGTACGTGTACCCCTTTCATAATTCGAATTATTAGTTCTATCATCATTGAATTTAACAAAAAATAATAGTTAAATTATTTAAATGAATTCCTAAACAAAATTTACACAGACAAGAATATACAGTTTCATGATACTCCAAGAAGTTACAATTAAAAAGAAAATAATTTTACCTTATTTAATATTTTCATGAAAAAATTATTTATTGCAAGAGGTGAAATAACTCTATGTCTTTTAATTAATCTAGGTCGTTCACTTGTGATATTATTATTTATTTATATTCATTACAAGATAGACTTATTTTTCAGAAAGAAAAAAAAACATAAATAGGAAGTTAAATAAATGGCAAAACATTAATGAGTATTTTTGTGCATATATATTCAATAACCTAATGCATTGAACTAAGTATATATATATATCTTGTAGGAATATTATTTGATTGAAGGATATTGATGTCATTCAATATTTTATCGACATTTTGATAATTCAAATTTTAAAATTATTTTATTCATTTATATACATACTTACTATATTTACTAATTTAGTAGAAGATTTACATCTCTTTTTTTATGTGAAGGAAACTGGCATATTAATTAATTAGTGATTATTATTTAACATTGAATTATTAAAAAAAATTATAAATTTTATTTTTAGTATAGGAGTAAAATGGTAATACAACTTTAGATTTTTGTATTTTCTACTTTTGATAAATTTTTATTATTATTACTTATCATTTATTGTTTATTTATTATCATAAGATGATAAGTTAGGAAAATAAAGAGGTGTAGTTATGAAGTTTATTTTAAATGGAATAATTTTTTTTAAAAAAAAAATTTAAGAAAACAAATTAATAGGCGCGCACGCACACAGACCCAAACATATGCACGCACGCGTGCGCGCACACATATATAATTAAAGATGAATTTTAATAGATATTTTAATTATAGGAATTCATTTAAGGAAGTGTAAAAAGTTATTAACATAAATTATTATTATATTGGATTTTTTTGATTCTGAATTAATTAAAAAGAACTGAAAAAGTCCTTAACAGTTTTATTAAAATGATACAATTTAATCATATATTTATATAAAAGAAAACCTTCAGCCCGGTGAAGTGGCGCATTAAAAAGCAAGGAATTCTTTTTTATTTAGTTATTGACAAAACTAACCTTCCCCTGCCCCCATAAACCCCGTACTCAGATATTACATACCGTCAAACCTTCAACACCTACACGACTCTTTGATAACGATGTTCCTATTCCCAACGGAGCCACCCAAATAAACCACCCTTCCTACATTCTTCTTCTCCAACCAAAAAACCTTCCATATCCTTCCTGCATTCTTCTTCGAAAACACTCTTCAACCAAATTTCACCGTTCTCCATGGCTTACTTCGATACGTTGTTCAACATTGTCCCGAAATATAGCACACATCATCGTTCTGCTATTCCTTTATTCTCTTCCTCTATCTCGTATTGTTCATTCATACTTGGTACCATCTTTTCCCTCCCCTGCAATTCGCTTGGTTTATAACCCTCCCCATTAAAGTAAATCAGTTGAACATACTTTCACTTTTCTTTATCATCTATAAACAAATTAATATGAAAACTATCCTTTGGGTTGAACAAAATACCAGAATGAACACATGTATGGAACTTTTCAATTTTAAAACTCTTTCTGTATGTACAACCGTATTTAGTTTATTATTTTATTAGTAATTGTCGTCTTACATGTGCTTATGTATTGTGTTTTGTTAAATATGATGGATGTCTAGGAAGGTCTGTCGATCAATCGTCAGACCGTAGACCACATCCATCATTCCAGAGTGAAGCAAATATGGGGAGTCACTATCAACGGACCCCATCGATGGTCTGTGGACTGACCGACGGTCCGTAGACTTGGTCTGACAGATCTTTTATAAGCCATGGTTGGTACCCCAAAGAACAATGTTCAAGAAGACTAAGATACATTAAGTACATCTAGCACTTAACAAACCATTTCGTCATTCCGAGGGCAGGAATTATCGCAATTTCAAACCTAGATTCTAAAGGACCTTCAAACCCTAAGTCGGAAACAACAACACTCAAATTACAATATATTTCGACAATAAACCCCCAACCCATTATTCTAATTGAATAGGAACTCAGTTTCAATAATTCAAGCATGCAATTTTGTCCCAAAGTCAAGACCCACATACATATTACATCAATTTAGCATGTAAATGAATGAAAATTCATTGAGTAGAGCATAATGACAAACTGTTTATTGTAGTGGAGTTAATGCAGAGATGAATTTGTATATGAAACCACACCGAGCCAAACTTTAAACACCGACTGGAAGGAATAAATAAGCAGATGGGAATTTGGGAGAGAAAATCTTTTGGGATTGGTGAGGATTCGGGGAAGAGGAAAATCAGAGTGTTTAAGGGGGAGTAAATGGGCGAGTGAGTGGAGGAGTTGAAGTAAAATGGGGAGGGCAACAGTTAGTAAGGGAATTTGAAAGGGTGGGGTAAATAAAAGGTTTAAAAATTCAATATATAGTCGGTCGGGTCGGGTCGGGTAATTGGGTTTGGGGAACTAATGGTTCCCCATCGATAGACCATTCCGTCGACTGTTCCCTAACTGAGGAAAAATTAGAAATCTTACCTGGGATCTACGGAGGCCATCGAGGATCAGTCGATGGGACGATGGTCCTTTGGTTTGTCCGTCGATCAGTGCACCAGACCAATTTCTGCAGATTTCTAGTGATTTGGTCCCTACACTTTGAACACCAAATAACATAATCTTTTTTTTCTAGACACTTTTTAGACACGATCCCTAGTCTACTCTCTACTTAGCACCTCTAAAAGAAAGTTAATGAAAACACATACATGATATTAAGTAAACGATGAAAAAATGCACTACTGCTAGAAAATCAAGAAAAACCTATTTTTGGCAAGAGGATACATATTGGGTTGCCTCCCAATCAACACTTGATTTAGTATTGCAACACGACGCAGGACTCTCGATTACTCAGACTTCATCATGATTGTATGCCTCAACCACTACATTCGCATTTTCCGCATGTCCTAGGTAGATTTTGATTCTTTGTCCGTTCACCTTGAACCTTACACCCTCCTTGTTCTCCAACTCAACTGCACCATGAGGGAAGATTTGAGTGATCAAGAATGGACCAGTCCATTTGGACTTGAGTTTGCCTGGAAACATGCTCAACCTAGAGTTGATAAAAGAACCAAATCCCCAACCACAAAGTCGCGCTTCTCAATATTTTGGTCATGGTACTTCTTCATCTTTTCATTGTAGAGGGCTGAACTTTCATATGCCTTCAAGCGAAACTCATCAAGCTCATTTAACCCAGTCATGCTGCTTCTTTCCAATCGATCTTCAGTTTCTTCATTTCCCACATGGACTTATACTCTAACTGAACAGGCAAGTGACAAACCTTCCCATATACAAGTTGGAAAGGAGACATACCAATGGGAGTCTTCTATTTTATCCGATAGGTCCAAAGAGCATCATCAAACCTCGTTGACCAATCTGTTCAACTTGCGTTCACCGTTTCACCTGAACCTGCTTGATTTCTCTTTTTGACACCTCAACTTGCCCACTAGTTTGAGGATGGTAAGCAGTGGTCACATAGTGGCGAACACCATATTTCTCCAATAACCCTTTAAACAACTTGTTACAAAAGTGGGATCCCCCATCACTAATAATGGCCCTTGGGGTACCAAATCTGGAAAATCTGTTCTTTTTCAAGAACGCGGTGACAGTCTTTCCTTCATTATTTGCTGGTGCTATGGCTTCCACCTATTGGGCACATAATCAACCACCACAAGAATGTACTTCATTCCATGAGAACTTACAAAAGGTCCCATAAAGTTAATGCCCCACACACCAAAAAACTCAATTACAAAAATGGGTTTTAAAGAGAGTTCTTGACTTCTAGAAATACCTCCATGTCTTTGATACCTATCACATGCCTTGGCAAACTCATGAGCATCTTGGTGGATGATTGGACAATAGTAGCCACATTGCAAGATTTTATGTGCAATCCGGATACGACTATGATGCCCACCTACAGGATAGGAGTGACATGCCTTCAAAACACTCAACATCTCAACTTCCGGCACACACCGGCGAATAAAACCATCAGCATAACTCCTATATAAATGTTGGTCATCCTTTAAGAAATTTTTCACATCATGCATGAAATTTTTCCTTTGATTAAAGGACAAGTCCGATGGAAGATATCACTAGCCAAGTAACTCGCAAAATCGACGAACCATGGAATCAAGTCTTGAGACGCGGAAATTACATGCTCATCAGGGAGAGTATCATCAATTTCAGCCTTATCACCTAATTCTCGCATAGCTTCATCCTCTAATGTGGAAAAGTGATCGACTACTTGATTTTCGGTCCCTTTTGTGTCTATCAATTAAAAGTCGAACTCTTGCAATAGTAATACCCATCTAATAAACCTCAGTTTCGCATATTTCTTTACCATCAAATATCTCAAAGAAGAATGATCTGTTTGCACTATGACACTCTTGCAAAGCAAATAGGAGCGAAATTTCTCGAACGCAAAAACCACCACAAGGAGCTCTTGTTAAGTCACAATATAATTCTTTTGAGCTTCATTAAGGGCCTTACAGGCATAATAAATGGGGTGAAGGATTTTATCCTTCTTCTCCCAATACTACACCAGGAGAAACCCCACTAGCATCACACAAAACCTCAAATGTGTTGCCCCAATTCGAAGAACTAATAATGGCGCAGATACCAACTTCTCCTTCAACTCTCCAAATGCATTCAAACACGATTTATCAAAATAAAATTTACACTCTTTTTCAAGTAACTTGCACAGAAGATATGCAATTTTTGAAAATGCTTGATGAAGCTCCGGTAGAAACGCGCATGCCCAAGGAAACTCCTCACACCTTTTACAGAGATGAGTGGAAGAATTTTCTCTATCAGTTTGACTCTAGCTCGATCAACCTCTATACCCTTATCTAAGATGCGATGTCCCAATACAATACCCTCTTTCACTATAAAGTTATATTTTTTCCCGATTTTGCACAAGGTTGTAATCTTCACATCTTTTGAGAACTTCGAAAAACTAATTCAAACAATGATCAAACGAGTCACCAACAACAGGATAATCATCCATAAATACCTCAATGGTGTACTAAACCATATCAGAGAATATGGACATCATACATCTTTAAAAAGTAGTCGGTGTATTACACAACCCGAAGGGCATCCTCTTGAACGCGTAAGTTCCATAAGGACAAGTAAAAAAGTGGTTTTATCTTGATCTTCCGGTGCAATAGAGATTTGGTTGTCACCCAAATAACCATGAAGAAAAAAATACCACCCCTTTCCTGTAAGCTTTTCCAATATCTAATCCTTGAAGGGCATAGGAAAATGGTCCTTCTCAGTCCATGCATTCAATTTATAGTAATTCATACTCACTCCATCGGGTCACCGGCCTCATTGGAAAAATCTCATTTTTATCATTAGGGACCATAATCATTACCCCTTTATTGGGCACACACTGAACATGGCATACCCAACTACTATCAGCGATCGGATATATGACTCCGACATTAACCACTTAATTATTTCCTTCTTCACTACCTCTTGCGTAGGTGGATTTAAACGTCTTTTGTGCTCAATACTGGGCTTATGATCGGGCATGAGTAGGATTTTATGTGAACAAATACCGGGAGGGATCCCAATAATATCCGCTATAGTCAACTCAATAGCTCTCTTAAACCTCTTCAACAATTCGACCAAACATTCTACTTGTTGCATATTCAATTGTGATGCAATAATTACCGGTAAAGTGTCACCTTACTCCAAGATTACATACCTCAGATGAGGTGCTAGAGCTTTAAGCTTCAATTTTGGGGCCTCCTCAATAGCTGGTTTCGCGGGTGGAGATTCACAATGTTTCATATTTAAATCCAATTTCTTTGGTTTGAACCAAACATCACCTCGATCAAGTGCCACAACCAATGACTCATACTCTTCGATACAATCACTCTCAAAATTGATAGGATATCACACCAAGACGCTCTTCTATTTGCACCTCGGCCGAATTCTCAACCTTATAGGATATCACAGATACCGATTGGATCTCAACACTCTGCCTCATAGACCTACGAATGTTGAAAGTCGCTTCTTTATTGCTCAACCAAAACTTCATCTGCCCTTTCTCAATATCAACTAAAACACGACCGGTAGCAAGGAACGACCTCCCAAGAATAAAAGGCACCTCAAAGTCCACCTCACAATTTAGAATCACCAAATCGTCTGGAAAATAAATGACTCCACTTTCAACAGCACATCATAGAGTATCATAATAGGCCTCTTCAGCGTTCGATGGGCCATCAGTAGTCGTATTATAGTGGGCTTTGGTTCACCTAAACCCAACTTCTTGTAAAAAAAAGAGGCATGAGATTTATGCTTGCCCCAAGATCACATATTGCTTTAGCAAAGCGTCACAACCCGATTGTACTTTGAATAGTCAAAGCACCCGGATATTCTTTCTTTTGCTCAAGAGACCTTGTAGCAATATACTACAGCGTTGCATCCGATCATCATCCTCAAAACAATTAAATTTCTTCTTACTGACAATATCTTTCATGAACTTGGCATAATCGGGCATTTTTTCATGAGAATCTATCAAAGGAAAAATGGTGGAAAGTTGTTTCAACATAGTAATAAAACACCGATATTTACCAACCTCGGTCTTTTTCACCAATCTTTGTGGAAATGTTGGCAGTGGTCTAGGAATGGGAGTCACTTTTGGGGTGTATCAACTTCGTTCCCGGGTTTATCTACCAACTCACTACTAACTTCCTCTACCTCATCATCTCCTTTCTTATCATCTTTCACGCCAGACGACATAGGTGGATCCATGGTTTGCTTACCACCTCAATTAGTGACTACCATACAATGTCCATCATTTTTCATGTTCTGGACAGTATAGCTAGGATGAGTACCCGGTTGGCGTGGGTTCACCGTAGAAGACAATTGGGTCATTTGCAACTTAAGATGCTTTAATGAGATTGCATGTGCATCCACTTTTTGCCCAAAAGTTTCTAAATCACCTCTCAACTCTTTGGATTTCTCATCACTAGCACAAATATCCTCATCATCTTCTGCAACATATCCTCAACTTGCGCCATACTACGTCAACCATCCCTAGGAGCAACTTTCCAATTTTGAGGTGGAACATAGGGCCCTCTCCGATCATTTTTGTTACGATAGTTACCCCAATTGAAGTTGTTGTCGCGATTGTAATTTCCATCTCAAACATAGTGACCCTCTCAGTTGTAGTTGCCATTATTCCGACCTTGACTTCCTTGACCTTAGCTCTAATTTTGCTTATTGGAGACTTGGGCATTTGGCCAGAACCCCCGTCTGTTCATTCACTTCATAAGAATCTTGTTCATAGTAGTACTCATCAACCAGTGGTGGTGGTTTATCCAAATAGTTCACTGAATTTACCTTTTCTACACCCCCGGTGACATGTTTTACCACAAACCCAAGCTCAGTTAACATTTGACCCATCTCTTCACGAATCACATATGTTGCTGGGTTGTGTGAGGCTTGCACTGCAAAAGTGTTTCTCCTAGTATCCGACTTCCTAGTGCTCCAAGCTTTCTTGTTTCGGGAGATTTTCTATAACTTCTCGGAGATCTCTACAAAGTACACTCCCCATAAAAACCACCCGCAATCGTATCAAGCACTGCTTTGTTATTATAATCTTACCCCTGATAGAAGTACTCTTTCAGTAACTCATCTTCAATGCGATGGTTTGGGACGCTTTTCAAGAATGAGGTGAACCTATCCCGAGGACTGCTTACTGACTCCTGTGGTAATGCCACAAAGTTGTTCACCCTATCTTTGTGGTTTAGCTTATTACACACAGCAAAGTAACATGGTAAGAATACAGCCCTCAATTGGTTCCAAGTATAAATTGAGTTATGGGGAAGCTCAAAAAACAATATAGAAGCCTCTCTCGTTAGTGAGAGAGAGGGAACACTCTTTACCCAATGACGTCCATTTCAAAGTCAGGTCTCCCTACACAACTCTTTCACACTGACCTCAGTTTGGCAATGTGAGCATGTGGATCCTCAGATGGTATCCCCAAAAACAATCCTCTAGCGATGAGCATCTTCATCAAGCTACTAGCTACCATGAAAGTATGACAATGTGGTAGCGGAGGTAGGACAAGTGGCCCATCATAGTCAGTGATGTTAACATTTCCCCTATAGTACTCTTGAGGGCGTGGGGCAGGAGGTAGTCTCCTCGAATTACCTTCACCAGGGTTATCAACAATCACTTGATTATGAGAATCAACTGGCGGGGGAAGTTGACGGTTGATCTCATCATCAATATAAGCAAGATTGTTTTGAATATTCATTCTGAAAAGTGTACGGTGTAGTTGTGGATCACGTGAAAGTATTAATTCTCCTCAACTCCGTGTAGTTGACACACACTAAACTTAGACCTGTAAGAGACAAAAACAAAAAGAAAAAATAAAATCGGGAAATTGTTGACTAAAATTCGGTAATGCGCTTAAAGTTAATGTAAAAGCCACTTTCCCCAGTAGCGGCACCAAAATTCGATACTCTCAAATTATAATTCCATACAGAATTATAAGCGGTCGTATTAAGTAAAGAACTCAATTGTTAGGTTTGGATCGATCCCACAAGGAAAATGGTTTACACTTACCTACAATCTACAATTACGTTCATTTAGTGAAGTCCTTTCCAAAACCAATTAATTAAAGGGGGAGGGGTTTTTGTGTATCAAAAATGCTTAATTATTTCTAAGTCAGACAGATAGCAATTTTATAGCTTTAGTGTTTATCAAGTGATAGGAGAAACTAGGGTGTAAGTGTTCCCATAGGTTCATAACGCGGTAATCCTAGCTATAACAGTCCTTACATAGTATCTTGCATGCAAAGTGGTAAGTTATGTATCCCTAATTCCTGGTCTTGAAACTTGAGAATTTCACTCCGTACCTTGGTCTGGCTACGTGTGTCTACTTTACTAAACCTTACCTTTACCTCATATTAAGCAATCATATTCAATGTATGGCTAAGTTACTATTTTGCACCATTGAAACTAGCCTATTAGATAGTGTATACTAAATATATGTTGATAATTCTTTTCCTATAATCTACCTCCTTGGTTCACTAAGTACAAATAGGGCAAGTTATAATGCATGAACTCGTTAAATGGACTTCTAAGCGAAACAATTATTAATGCATGCAAGACTCTATTCTAGAATTGTTATTTATCTAGTTTTTTCTTGATAATTACCCATGGTTCCCACAACCCTAAATGTTGATTATTTACCCATGCTAAGAATTACACAATTCATAATTGTTAAACAAGAAATCATGCGCTTACTTTAACGAGTTTGAAGAAAACACAGAAATATCACTTGAATTCACTTTAATATTGAAACAAATGATTTCGGAAAATTAAAATGTTTCCCAAAAACAAAAAATTAACTTCCAATAACACAAATCTAAAAAATAGTAAAGAGTCTAACCTCAAAAAAGAGTTTTTTAGTCATATTTATAATATGAAGTCCTACAATAAAAAGGAATTCTTGTTAAGGAAAATTTTTTTTTCCAAAATACATTTGCTGTCGACGACTCTACTAAAAGTCCGTCAATGGAAGGACGGATCGTCGACAGCCTCCGTCGGTCCATACTTCAAATCTTTTTTCAGCTTTAACTTTTCAAAACACTCTGTTACCATCGAGGGACCAACAACACAGTCCATCAGTTGACCTATGGTCCATCGATGGCCTTCTTTCCTCAATGCTTAGTGGTTTCTTCAAGCCGAGTACAGGACTACTTTCTTATACCAGCGACGGTCAGCCATGATGGTCTGTAAGTGGATTGATGGACCGTCGCTCCTTCCATAGCCCCACACTTGGTTAGATTCCCCTGATTTGATTTCAGCTGCTTGGACCTTCAGTCGACGATCATCACCTACGGACCATCACAAGGTCGACAGACCGTCGGTGGCTCGGTATGTAACAACCTTAAAAATGTATAAGATTAACTAATGCTTAATGTGTCAAGAATGCCTACGAGTAGACCGGATTCACACGGATTGATGCGCGTAGAAACAGACCTCTGAACCCTTGCTACGGCCAAGACAACTAACTTAGGGAGTTTGTTGAGCTAGAAAAGTTGGGTTTAGCCATGTAGGGCTCTTGAGTAAGAAGATTTACTTGAATGAGTCTTTACCGTACTTAAAAAGGGAAAATCTTAGGTTTGGAGGATCTAGGGGTAAAGGGTCTTTTTCCAGGCCAACGTATTGCTTCACCCAAGTACGAACCTAGGAGGAAGCAATGAATTAAATTTGTTTTTATTTCGAGTTGGTAAATTAACAAAATTAATTTGTATATATTATTTATTAGCTGTTTTAATATAAAAGGAAATCATATTTTTTTTATAATTAAATAAAACCTTATTTGACTATGTCCTAAACTAGACTCCTAAGCCTAAGAAAAGGCTTCTCTCCTACGCTCATCTCTCCCTCTCACGTCTCTATCACTCTCATTCGCGATCTCTCTCTGCTAAAGTAACTTTTTAGAACAGAAAAACTAAACCAAGTTCTTCACACATCAAGAACTCACACGAAATCACAAGAAAACAAACGTTAATCACACGTTAGGCAAAGGGAGGTTGTCCATCGAGTGGTGTTGACATTGAGGGGACTTGGACGTGATCTTAGGTGATGTTTTTGGGTAGCAAGTCGAGGGTTTAACGTGAAAAAGGTATGGGTTCTCTTCTCTCTTGTTGCCTTTCCCAAGAGACCCCTAAGTTTCAGACGAATCCATTTCGAAAACTAGGGTTCTTCCCCGTTGCATATCCATGTCACTAGCTACCATTCAATCATAGGTTGGTTATGTTCGCTGGTAGAAAACTAGGGATGACACGTGTTTTCGTGATGATTATGTGTTTATATGTATGTTTGGAATTATTTGACTTATGTTGATGCTTTTTCGAAATTATGTTTACGTGTGTGTGCAATGTGAACCATATATATGTGCATCGGGTTAAGGCTTAAAAATGTGATGTTGTGGTTGTATTTCATGTACAAATGATTATGTAATTCCTGACGTTCATATGAGTTGAAATTTGGCTTATTTGAGTTATAATCTCTTGGCTAAACGAATCCATGAAATATGCACCTAAGAACGTATTAAATGATCTACTAATTACCATAGAAATTCACATGTAATGTTTAAGGAAGTGAGCTGACATATGTGACAAAATTTCACGCAAATTATAACTTAGTTTCTGCTAAACATAGACGAACAAATCTGGAATTTTAAATGAGTATAAATTAGGTGAGGTCATTAGGAATCGAACCCGCGACCTCACCCGTGAAAAGCACTAAAAAGGTGAATAAAGAAATGGGGCAGAGGGAGGTTCGAGATTGGGTACTTTTGGCTTGAAATTAATTAATGATATTAAGAATTGAGAGGAGTAGGATTCGAACCCACAACCTCTCAATCAGAACATAAGGAAAAATGAAAGGAAAATAAATGTGAGGCGTGGGATTTGAACCCATGACCTCAAGGCATTAGAGGAGAGTAAGAGAAAATGAAAAGAAAAAAATGTGAGACATGGGAATTGAACCCACGACCCTAAGGGAGTAAAGGATAGTTAAGAGAAAATGAAAAATAAAAGAAATGTGAGGCATGGAAATTGAAACCATGACCTCTAGACAGTAGAGGCAAATTAAAATAAAAATAAAAAGAGGTTGTGGGGGTTTGATCCCACAACCTCATGGTCAACTCGAGATAGTCAAGTAAAATAAATTTAAAAAACCACAGCCCCTCGGCCAAGAAAGAGAATTTTCAAAGGATAGAAATAAAAAGGAAATGTTGATGTTGGGGCTCGATCTAGGGTCCCAATGTAATGTGGACTGAAAGTAAATAAAAAGAAAAATATATAAAGCGTTGTCCATTGGATTTGAAACCGTGTTCCCTTGCCCAAATTCCTTATTGATACATATGTCATACGTGAATTAAATATTAAAGAATAATGCTGCCTACTTAGCTCGAAATTGAGATCTTGGCATACATACAAGATGCATAAGTTTTTTACCACATAATCTTAGGGAGATATGAATCATTTAACCGAACGTTGAATGAAGCCTCATGGCTTGTATGTATAGACCCATAAGTCTAGCATACGTTTAAAATAAGTGAACCTAAGATGTATATAATGAAATGATAAAACCCTAGACGGGTTAAGTAAGAGTATAAAACACACTAAAAGACCAAGTGCATTGGCACATAATGAAATGAACAATGCAATGATGAAATGGAAAAAAACAAATGATGAAATGAACAATGAAATGATGAAACCACAGAAGGGTTAAGTAAGAGTGTTAAACACACTAAATGGCCAAGTGCATTGGCACATAATGAAATGAACAATGCAATGATGAAATGGAAAAAAACAAATGATGAAATGAACAATGAAATGATGAAACCACAGAAGGGTTAAGTAAGAGTGTTAAACACACTAAATGGCCAAGTGCATTGGCATATGATGAAATGAACATTGACGTTAAATGGGGTGAGCAATTATGAATAGCAAAGGTGCTAATATCATTAAATGTTTTGACAATATGATATGAGGCTAATGTAAAAGATGAGAGCAATCTCAAATGAGCCTAAGTAAATGTTACCAAAACGTACTCACCTATGAGAGTGTAAAGTTAATGAAGAGACCAGTCTCTATGAACACTCTAATGAAAGTATTGAGATTAACACACTTTATAATTATGATGAAATGAGAATCATCTATTGAGATATGATGTCCTCATAGTAGAAGCCATCTTTCATGACGTATGAGTTAAATGTAATTGACCTTTATACTGATCACTGATAGACTAGCTTGAACGGTGATTCATTCTTTCGAAAAGGGCGGAGGATCAAGTAACGCTCATGAGATGAGACTGTACGATATGCCGGGTATGGGTGTCCTTATATCTCATAGTCTTTGAACTTATACTTCCAATATAGTGATCTAGCTGGGTTCAATTCCCCGGTACACTAGCATGTTTTGGTCACTTTTGCCGGTGATTCCACCTCTTTTCGATGTGGGAGAGACACCGGATTACAGGATGCTCACATGATCTATGTCGGTTAAAGTTAAAGTTCCCAATGAATGAATGAGTCCACCCTCAAATGATGCACATAATGAAATGAATGATACCAAAGGTGTTAGGATAGGATGATCAAGAGGTCAGATAGACTTAATTAATGACACTAGGTCATTCTTGATCATTGCACAGCGAACCCGATGAAAGTCTTAAACTACATCCTAGGTATAGTTGGTGTTTACAGTAGCCTATGAAAGAAATCAAATAAAGTACGTGTGAATGAATGAAGCAGAATCTCTGTTTGCTAAAGAAGGTTCCCTAGTAGAGGTCCCATATGTTAGCCCACATTTTGGGAGGTCTTGATGTCAAGTCCATGATTCGAAGGTGTCATGGCATATGAACGAATGATGTGAAAAATGTTATGTGCTATATACAATATGTTATATGCTATGTGTAAGATGTTATTTGCTGTGTCCAATATGATAAGTACGATGATGCATTTTACTCTCATGGCATGACTTTCCTAATCCAATTTTGGAAAGCTCACTCACTTTCCTAATCAAAATTTGGAAAGTTCACTCACTTTACTAATCTAAATTTTGAAAGCTCACTAACTGTTTTAATCCCTATTTGGCAAGTCTACTGAGTTGACTTTCCATAATCATGTTGTTAGGAAAGAGTTGTTCTTAATAATGCATGTCCTTGGTGTGTTCTTGTATATACCCTAGTTAGTATAAGTGTGTACTAATCCCATACAATTCTACAATTCTAGGTGCATGCACAGGTGGATGCTAGACCTTACAGGTTGATATTGCAGCTATCTAGACGTGGAGCTTTCATCCGGACATGGTAGGCCCTCATGCTTTCGAGGATGTCTATCGTTATTATCTATCTTAGATGTAGGCTATAGCTAGTGGATCATGTTTCACTAGTGTTTATTTCCATTTTTGTTCAGACTTTGTATTGGTGCCGTTTTGGCAAAAATATGATAATGCAATTATGAACTATTTCTTTCGTTTGATTATCACTATATTAGATGGTTGATTTGTAAACGCCTATGATGTTAAGTTTTTAATGTTTATCATGAAATAAGAAACCAAAAAGTTCAAATTTTCCGCTAAAATTAACCTAGATAAAGTAAGAATGACGTATGTAGGATTGTCTGCGACCTCTAAGAGGTCAACAACGCTAGTATCGTCTGGGGTCTAGATTCCGGTCGTGACACTGTAGGTCATCACTTTTGCATATTTCAGCACAGTCTTCGGCGTTTTCAGTCTGGGTAGTTTTCCTGCAACACAAAACATATTAAAACTACTACAAAAAGGCCTTTAACACACACTAAACTTAAGAAAAAAGCATTGGAAGTACCGCAATACCACGGTACATCACTCATTACGAACCTTGCGATTCACCATGTCAGAAAAATTTTTGAGCCCCATTCCCAATCAATAACAAGCTAGATTAAATATTATTACTATCCTAAATCCTTGTAAATAAATAAGACTATTTGTGTGATGTATGTTTCACAAGTACGATGATGTATTATATCATTAATATTTATGAATGAATAAAACTATTTTGTGTTATATGTATTTCATGAATTGAGTATGATAGTGTGCTCATTGTAAGTAGTATATATTTAATATTTATTAAAGAAAGTGTAATTCCAGTATCATTATGCATAATGCTTTGAAGTAGTCATAATTAATCTTACAAAATAACAACACACCTAAAATTTAATATGCAATAAACTATGAAACTATAAAAATATCTTGACCATATCTACTGATTGTCACTATATTTCAAATTAGTTAAACAATATCTAACTTGGCTCACCTTTAGTAGAAGAAGCATCTAGCATGTCTCATAATGATATAGAGGTCAAGAATTATTTGATTAAATAACCTCTTAAATAAATCATGGTTAATATCATAAAACCTTTCTGGCTTATAATCGATTTCTCAAGATAAAAATTGAAACCGAGAATTAGAGGTGTACATGCCTAGGTTTGTTTTGGTTTTTAAAATATCAAACCTAACTATTTTTGTTAAACTATAAATTTATAAACCAAAGGAAACTAATAAAACTCAAGTTTCCTTCGATTTTTTCAAAATACCAAGTGAATCCATTATGTTAGATTTTTAAATTTTTTAATAAAATAAAACTATTAATCTGTGATTTTTTCAAGTTTTTGGTGTTTTCCGGTAAAGTGTACATGCAAATATATAATTAACTTGAAATAAAAATATTTTTTTAGTCCAATCAAAATTCAACTATCGAATGTGTTTCTCAATAAATAACACAAAATACGAGATGAGTGATGACACTAAAACATTAAATAAAAATAATAATGAAATCATTATACAAAACGAATATTGCGAAGTCATAATGAAAATGATCATAATTTTAAAGTACTAAATCCTGTTAAAATAAGTCTAATAATAATTAGTTACATGATTAAAGATTTTAAAAAAATACATAAATTAGATTATGTATTTTAAATGTCTTAACCAATGTAAAACAAAAGAACAAAGATTCTACATTATTGTATTTCTTAGTGTTGAATTAATTTATTTTTTAGCATAATATGAATTGATTTCGAGTTAAACTTTATTAGAGTTACTAATATCTATGGACTATAAATTTTATTGGACCATTCAAAATTCTAAGTTTAAAAAAACTTGAAAAAATATGTTAAAAGATAAAAATTGTGAAAACATATAAGTAATACTTAGAAGTTACATCAAAGTAATTAATTTTACGTGTAAAATAAATTTTAAAAATTATATATATAATATCGAGTTGATTTGTTATCAGATTGACTATTTTTGGTTAAATCCAAACCAACCTAAGTATAGACGAGCGTTTATTTTCCAATAACCAACTAAAGCTCAAAATTTGTCTTTTTTTTTTACTCGACTTGCCATTTGATTTGATTTTCAATTTGGTTTTGTATTTTTAAATAATTCCTCTACCTGGAAGAACTGGTTGAGTGAGTGAGAATTTTCTTTTGTTGGCAAAGTGATTTTCTTACTATGGATGATATGTATTCAAGACATAAATGGAACAAGACTCAATGCGTTTGCAACTTTTAATGTGAGCCAATATCAAGCTAAGAAACTAAAATTTATCATTTTTGGAAAGAATAGAAAAATATGGAAAATTCTTATGTTTAAAAAATGATTTTTGATCATTTTGCAAATGATCATAACTTCTAATTCAGGATTAGTTAGAGTCGATTCTTTATATGGTTGGAAAGGCCTTGGAAAGTCTTTCCAACGGATCCAAGTTTTCACGATTTAGATATCATATGATGTAAATATGCCTTTCTAAAGTTGGGTTGTTGAAGTGAGAAAAGCCCTATTCAAGATTTTAGGAAGGCAAACTTGTCTTTTCACCCATCTATTTCCAAATTCTTTTTTAGGCTTTATTTTAGGATATAATAGGTTGGAATTCAGAATAGAAAGGTTATTTACACTTAGGGCTTGGAGAAGAGAAAAAAAAAGATGATAAAGGGAGAAAAGATCAAGAAGTCATCTAGAACACCAAGATTTCAAGTGGAATTCTTCTGGAGTGATCCTATTAAGGAAAGTGAGATCTTTACGTTTTGGGCGAGTTCACCCTCACACAGACTTGTTTAATTCTTTGAATTTTGAGTAGCTAGAAAGATGAAAAGTGATGTTCTTAATGAACTTTGTTGAAATCTTATTGGTTGAGTTGTTACATGCCTTTAGTTGATTTGGTTGGTGTTTCCGGATTGTTCCTCGAGTCCAATCTATTAGGTATTGAGGTAATTAGTGATCCTATGTGTTTGGGGAATATCCATGAATGTTTAGAAGGTTTAGAGATGAAAATAGAGAAGAAAAATCCATACTACATCTGACAGGCACTAGGGTGCCGCGCCTGCCTGAGCCCCAAAGGACAGGCTTTATTCTTTAGGCTCTTGTGCTCCATGCCTCTCAAACTGCCAAGGTCCCCTGGCGACCCAATTCATTCCCATCTTGTTGCACTAGTTGGTAAGTGATGTACCCACATTTCAAACTCGATTCCAACACACTAAGGTACATCTCAACGTCATGAAATTATCCATAAACATGAGATCATGAACCTTGAAGCCATAATACAATTCAAGGAAAGTTAAGATCAAAGTCAAAGAAATTAAGATTAAAGTCTAAAGGTTAAGAATCAAGTCAAAGTAAGTCCTCAAGGTTTTAAAGAGTCTTAAACATGATATTTAACTTTGTTTTAAGGCTCAAGCTACAACTTGAGCAAAAAGTAATGAGTTGAGTTAAAATTCTCCAAAGTTATAAGAAAACTAAGTATTCCCTCAGAGTTAAGTTACAAGTTGAGTAAAGAGTAAAGAGTTGAGTTCATTTTTCAATAGATATAATGGAATTAAGTATCCCCAAGAGTTACAAGTGTAAGGAAGCTAGACTTCCAACAGAGTCTTCTGCTAGTTTTAGTTAAGAGGAAACCATCACTTCGAAGAGAGCTCTTAAAAGCTAAGATTGAGCAAATTATCTCAAACTAAAAAAGATTTTTTTGAAACATACGAGCTGAGTATATTTTATTAGTATTTAGCAGGACATGGGGACGAGAGATTATATTAATTTAAGAACCCATAAATCATGTATCTAACATTGATAGATGAAGGGTCATACTTTTTAGATGATTCCGTTGTATTTCTTAGCATAGACTACTGATCCACTTGGTAGTTCAGGTTCTATACCAACGGTAAGGTATAGGATGGTACTCTTGTAACGTGAGGTAAGACATTATAATATCGCCTAGGCTCATAGTGATGGTTGTTTGTAAGAGAATCTCCCACAAAAACTATGTAACTTTCATATATAAGTAGAGTTGAGTTTGTTATTGCATTTTCTTTAACAAACTATGTTGTTTCACTTTCCTCCAAAGGTTTATATATATTACATATGTTTTAATTTCGTTATATGCATTTAGTTGAGTATTAATGAGTTGAGCACAACCAAGGTCAATGTCTTATTATTCCTTTCATGCTTTAAGTTATTGTTTAGCATTCCCACTCGCATACTCGTACATTCAATTTACTGATAAGACTGACCTACATCATCTTATGATGCAAATGCAGGTAACGAAATCTTCATTCAGTGCCTCGTTGATCCAGCTTGAGCACTGAGAGTTAGTGGTGAGCCTCCTTGAATCTTCGAGGACTCTTTTAATTGCTTTCCATGTTTTTACTTATAGAATATTGTGGGTTTTATCTTAGCATTCATCTTAGTACTATAGAGGCTTCATAGACAGATAATGACTCATATTATTCAGTTTGAGTCTCTTCTTATGTTGTAGTTCAAATATTCAAATTTTGAGGCTTATTTTCCATTTTATCCAAGACATTTCTTTAAGCCATTTATATGAGAATGTTTCTCGATTTATGATCAAGATAAGTCTTACACTGATTTAACCAAGCCAGGCCAAGAGTTAGTTGAAGACCATTAATGGTCATTAGGTACCGTCTACGTGAAGGATGTAGGCTCTGGGCGTGACAAACCTGATATCACAGCATAAAGTTCAAGAGTCTTAGGGAGTCTATGAAGATGTGTATGTCCTATTTATCGGTGTATCGGTGTGAAGAACACCATATTTATAATTAGGAGGCTGCAACATTTAGGAATTTCTTCACTTTCTTTATACTCACTTCGCGTTATCTCAAAAAGTCTCTCTCTAGTTCGTGCTTACGCATGTTTTAGATTACTATGCCTTCATAAAGAGCAGTACCAAAACACCCACCTAAAGGAAATGTTGAACCTCAACAACAAATGTTACCCAGTGCTCCTAAAGTGCAACCTCAAGAGGAGGTTAGCCACGCTGAGTTCTGTGAAGCGATTAGGATGCTATGTAAGGTTGTAACTAACAAGATGGGTCAACAGAGATGAGCTCGATTACAAGAGGCGGACACCTTGAGAATTCATGAGTTCCTGAGAATGAATCCTCCCAGTTTCACCAGTTCGAGCACTGCTGAGGATCGGGAAAACTTTGTGGAAGAGTTGAAGAAGGTTTTTTATGTAATGCATGTAATTGATGTTAAGAGAGTCAAGCTAGCTTCATACTAACAGAAGAATGTGGCTAGGACTTGGTTCGACTAGTGGAAGGAGGGTAGAGATGCGAATGTACCATATCCGAGGTGCACTTGTTTCGAAGAGGCTTTCTTAGGGCATTTCATTCCTTATGAACTGCAAGAGGCTAGGGTACGAGAACTCCTCACACTTAAGAAAGATTCTCTTAGTGTTCGTGAATATGGTTTGAAGTTCACCCTAATATGCATTATACTTCGGAGATGGTAAAGCCATGAGAAGGAGAATGAGTTTTTTTTGTTGCTGGTAAGGTCATCTATCAAGCAAAGAGGGTCGAGAAAAGAGGGTCGGGCAGTAATGCTTATTGGGTACATGGACATTTCGAGATTGATTGTCTATGTGCAACAAGTTATAGAAGAGAAGATTATAGGGAGAGAGGAGTATAGGAACAAGAAAGCTAAGACTGGGAGTGAGTGTGGAATGTACAAAGGTGGTGCGAATCGCCCAAATTTTCAAAATCAAAAGGGGCCTGTACCATCTTCTGCTAGTGCACCTGTGCCTAGAAATAGAGGTTTGTATAATGGCCGAAATCCACAGAACTTCAAGACTAGACTAGCCCAGTCCCAAAGAAGTGTGGCACAAGGAGGTAATTGTGTTTCCTCGTGTGGTAGGTGTGGTAAAAACCACACCGGTAAGTGTTGTTATGGCCAGTCAGGTTGCTTCAAGTGCGGTAAAGAGGGTCACTTTATGAAAGAGTATCCTAATTTAAGCAGGGTGGTGGAAATATAGGCAATAGAGCCCAATCTTCATCAGTTGCAACACCATAAATGGATGCACCTAGATAAGCTACTTCCGCTACTGGTGGAAGAGAAAATCACCTCAATGTAATCACTAGATGCCAAGAGCAAGAGAACTAGCCAGATGTTTTCATGGGTATGATGAAAGTCTTTACTTTTGATTTTTATGCTTTTTTAGATCGAGGAGAAAAGTTATATTTTGTAACTCCTTATGTTGCAAATAAGTTTGAGATTTTTCTTGAGATACTATGTGAACTTTTTTATGTTTTCTACCTTAGTTGGAGAGTCTATTATAGCGGAGAGAGTCTATTGTGATTGTCCTATTTCTATCAATCACAGGAGTACCATGGCTAACCTAGTGGAGTTAGACATGGTAGATTTTGTTGCCATTATAGGTATGGACTTGCTTTATGTCTGTTATTCATCAATAGACTGCAGAACTCGAGTTGTCAAGTTTCATATTACTAATGAGCCAGTCATAGAGTGAAGTAATAGTTCACCAGTGCCTAAGGGTCATTTTATTTCTTACCTGAAGGCGAGAAAGTTAGTTTCTAAGGAGTGTATATATTACTTAGTCTGAGTTAATGACTCAAGTGCTGAGGTACCTTCCCTTTAGTCAGTTCCTATGGTAAAAGAGTTTCCAAAAGTTATCCTAATGATCTACTTAGAGTCCCTCATGATAGAGTTAAAGAATTTTGCATAGATATCATGACAGATACTAATCCTATCTGTGTTCCACCATGTCGAGTGGCACAAAAAGCGTTAAAACAATTGAAATAACATATGAAAAATCTTTTAGATAAAGGTTTTATCCGATTAAATATATCTCCTTGGGGCGCTCCAGTCTTGTTTGTGAGAAAGAATAGTAGTTCCCTTAGGATGTGTATGGACTATTGCCAACTGAATAAGTTTACCATGAATAATAAGTATCCTCTTCCAAGGATATATGATTTTTTCGACGAGCTTTAGTGTGCTTGCTGATTTTCAAAAATTGATATCAGATCAAGATACCATCAGATTAAAGTTAGGGAATGTGATATTCCAAAGACAATTTTTAGAAACAGATATGGGAATTATGAGTTTTTGGTCACGTCCTTTGGTTTGAAAAATGCGCTTGCATCATTCATGGATATCATGAATAGAGTCTTCAAACCTTATTTAGATATGTTTATTATCATGTTCATTGATGACATACTAAACTATTTAAGGAATGAAGAAGATCATGCTAGTAACCTAAGGACAGTTCTTCAGACCTTGAAAGATAAGGAGTTACATGCCAATTTCTCCAACTGTGAGTTTTGCTTAAGTTTGTGGCATTCTTGGGCCTCATAGTTTCGGGTGATGGGATTGACGTGGATACCTATAAGATAGAAGAAGTTCGGTGATGCGTAGGCCCACATCTTCTACAGATATAAGGAGTTCTTATTTTTGGGTGGCTACTATAGAAGATTTGTTGAAAGGTTTTCGTCTATATCGTCTCATTTGACTATCTTGACTTAGAAGACAGTTAAATTTCATTTGTATGAAGCTTGTAAGAAAAGATTTAATGAATTGAAAAAGAGGTTGAGTACTTACCCAATTTTGACCTTACAAGAGGTTACTCAAGGTTTTGTGGTGGACTGTGATGCATCAAGAGATTGTTTGGGCTGTGTGTGAATGCAGAATGGCAAGTTTATAGCTTATGCCTCCAGACAGTTAAAAGTTCATGAGAATAAGTATACAACCCATGACATAGAGTTGATTTTTGTGGTATTCACCATAAAGATATGGCAGCACTACTTGTATAGTGTTAATGTTGATACATTCACTGATCACATGAGCCTACAATATGTGTTCACTAAGAAGGGGATCAATCTTAGAAAAGGGATGAGGTTATAACTACTCAATGAATAAAACATGAGTACTCTTTACCACCCAAGTAAGGCTAATGTTGTTGTTTATCCTTTAAGAAGATTATCCGTGGGGAGTATTGCCCATGTTGAGGAAGAAAATAGAGAGTTAGACAAAGATGTGCACAGACTTGAACGTCTGGGAGTCAGACTTATAGATTCCGTAGGAGGAGAAATATTTTTGGCTTATGGGGATGAATCATCACAAGTGTCAAAGGTGAATGTAAAGTAATACCAAGACCTCATTTTGCTGGCTTTTGAACATCGGGATGACTCTGTGCTGAAGAATCAAGGCAGATTGTATGTACATAGGGTGGATGAACTCCAAGAGAGAATATGGAGGAGGATCATAGCTCAAGATATTCCATTCATCCTGGTTCCGCAAAGATGTACCGCGATCTGAGAGAGGTATACTGGTGGTAAGGTATGAAGAAAGACATTGTTGAGTTTGTTGCCAAGTGCCCAAACTACCAGCAAGTGAAAGTGGAACACCAAAAGGTTGGAACGTTGGCTTCGAACATAAAACTTCTAGAATGAAAATGTGAGATGATAAATATGGACTTCATCAGATGCTTTCCATTGTCTAGCAGATAACATGATTCAATTAAGGTTATTGTCAATAGAATGACAAAATCAGCCCGCTTTTTTCCAGTAAATACCACTTATTCGGTGGAAGATTATGAAAAGTTGTACATGCGGGAAGTAGTAAGGCTTCAAGGAGTCACAATTTCAATCATTTCAGATAGACAAGATCAGTTTACTGCTCAGTTCTTGAAGTCTTTACCAAAAAGGTTTAGGGTCAAAGGTGAACTTAAGCAGTGCTTTTCATCCTTAGACGGATGGTCAAGTAGAGCGTACTATCAAAACCTTAGAAGACATGTTCGGATCTTGTGTGATCGATTTCAAGGGTAATTGGGATGATCACCTACCTCTCATTGAGTTCGCTTACAAACAGCTACTATTTGAGCATCCAAATGGCTCCATATGAAGCTCTTTATGGAAGAAAATGCAGAACTCCTATAAGGTCGTTCGAGCTTGGTGAAGCAAGGTTGATAGGAATAGATCTAGTTCACCAATCCACAGAGACGGTGAATGTTATTCAAGAGAGATTGAAGATGGCACAAAGTCGTTAGAAGTCTAAAACAAATGGGAGGACAAGGCCATTGAAGTTTGAAGTAGATGACTGGATGTATCTAAAATTTTCACCCATGAAGGGTGTTAGAGGTTTGGTAAGAAGGGGAAAACTTAGTCCCAATATATTGGACCTCACGAAATATCCAAGAGAATTGACAATGTAGCTTATGAATTGGGGCTACCATAAGAGTTAGCAGCGGTTCATCCAGCTTTTCATATCACTATGTTTAAGAAGTGCATGGGTGATCCTTCATTGATTTTACCAGCAGAGATTGTTGGGATTAATGATATCTTGTCCTTTGAAGAGATTTTGGTTCTTATTTTAGATTGCAAAGTTCGTAACTTCAAAATCAAGGAGGGTGCGTCAGTCAAGATCCTTTGAAGGAACCAATTTATTGAATAAGCGACTTGGTATGATGAAGAGGATATGAAGAAGATATATTCCCATCTCTTTGAATCCGGAGAGAATGAAGATCAAAGAACTAATTATCTTCTTAGTACTTTATTAACTTTGAGTAAGCATGATTGTCATTTGTATTTAGATTGTTAAGTGTTGAACTTGATGTTACTATTCTTAGCAAAGTAAAAGAAATACAATTCAAGGACGAATGTTCCCAAGGGGAGATACTGTAACATCTTGTAGCTCGTAATAGCCAAGAATAAACTAAGAAAAAAATTTATCATTTTTTATAAGACCATTAAAAAGATAAAAAAATTCCTCAGTTTAAGAAGTGAGTATTGATCCTTTACAAACGACAATAACTTCTAGATCAGGATTATTTAGATACAGTTAATTATATGGTTGGAAATAGATTGGAATGATATTTCCAACAACGCCGAGTTTGCACAATTTCGATATCGTATGAGGGAGATATGTCTTACGGAAGTTGGGTTGTTGAAGTGAGCAAAGTTCAATTCTGGATTTTATTAAGGGCAAACAAAGCTTTTCACCCATCTATTTCCTAATTCGTTTTTAATTGTTTATATGGGGTTAAAATAAGTTTGAATTGAGAGTAGAAAGGTTATTTACGCTTAGGTCTTAAAGAAGAGAAAAGAGAAGAAGGAAAAAGGGAGAAATGATCAAGAATTCATCAAAAAACGCCAAGATCTTCGAGTGGAATTCATCTGGGTTGATCCCTATTAAGGTGTGTAATATCTTTGTGTGTTGGGCTAGTGTCACGACCCAATTTGGAGTTCTATAGATCAAAATATCAAAATTTTCAAGTAAAACACAAAGGCTGAAAATTGGGATTTTTTAAGGACGAAGCTGGTCGCTAATTAACCAAAAAATCTGGTCGTTACAACCCCAAATTCTGGTCGTTAAAGGGCTGCACCAGATTTCAGCTTTGTCTAATTTCTTTAAAGTCTCCGACGGGTGCTCAGAATCCGTTCAGATCCTGACTCAAAGTCAACATTCCGGACTCATTCCGGACTCAATGGCACAGTGGAAATTTCCATCAGATGTCATCTCGATAAAATGTGGGTTCCACTTCCATTGGCCATTTTAAGTCAAAAACCACAAAAGGGCTCGGAAAAATATCAAAAACCTCAGAACCCGAAAGAAGGGTTAAAATAGACCAAACTCGACATTCCGGGGCTAGCCGCGCTGACGGAATTCCCATCCGAGCATGAAAGTTTAGAACGTTTAAGATGAAAAATGGAGAAAAAAGTCAAATTACCCGTCAGACAAACCTGGGGCATCGCACTTCCAAGAGCCCCGTAGGACATGCTCTATTTGAAGCGCCATATAATGATTAAGCAGTCAAATCCCCTTAGTATAGTCTCTATCGATCAGCCTTTGCCGCTCCACGCCTCTCAGAGCGCCAAGGACACTTGGTGACCCTATTCTTTCCCGTATTTTTGCACTAGTTCCTAAGTGATGTACACATATTTCTTAGTTGGTTATAACACTCCAAGGTACATCTAAATGTCATGAAATCATCGATAAACACAGTATCATAAAACTTGATTCCATAATACAATTCAAGGAAAGTTAAGATCAAAGTCAAAGAAATTAAGGGTCAAGTCTAGAGGTAAAGAAGGAAGTAAAAGTAAGTCCTTAAGGTTTAAAGAGTCTTCAACTAGATTTTTTACTTTATTTTAAGCCTCCAAATACCATTTTAGCAAAGAGTAATGAGTTGATTTAAAATTCTAGAATGTTAAAAAGGAACTAAGTATTACCTAAGGGTTAAGTTAGAAGTTGAGCAAAGAGTAAAGAGTTGAGTTCATTTCTAGAAAGTTATAAAGTAAATAAGTATTATCAATATTTACAAATTTATTTCACATTTTGAGCATGAAAGAAATCTAGTCTTCCAAAAGAGCCTTTGATTAGTTTTAGTAAAGAGGAAACTATGATTTCCAAGAGAGCTTTTAGAAGTTATGTTTGAGCAAATTATGTTAACACAGAGAAGTAGTTGTTTTTAAAACATGTTAGCTTAGTATTTCTGGAGTAGAATTGATCACCAATATAAGGACGAGAGTGCATATTAACTCAAGACCCCATACACCATATAGCTAACATGGACAGATGAAGGATCATTGCTTTGAGATGATTCTTTAGTGTTTTTTAGCTTTGGTTAGTGTATCCACTTAGTTGTTCAGGTTCTATATCGATGCTACGGTAAAGGACGGTCATATTTCAATGTGAGGTAAGATGTTGTACCATCGCTTAGCCTCATAGTAATACTTGGAGAGTAGAGAATTGATCTGCCATGATTTGACGACATTTCTAGTGTATTTCACATAAGATTTTTGTGTGTCTAAATCCTTTTTGTAGTGATTTTAACAAATTTTATGTCTTTTTTTAAAGTAAAGATTTTTAGGTGGCAATAAAAGAAAGTAACTGAAAATAGTGTAGAATTTGACCTACAGAAACCATCGACGGTTCATCGTCCAATCGATGGACCGTAGGTGTGATCGTACATGAGAAGCTAAGGACGTTGAAGGAAAAAATAAGGGAAGTAAGACTAAGTGCGGGACCACGAGACACAACAACATCCATCGATTGATCGATGAATCGTATTAGTGAAGCGTCGTTTGGTTTAGAGAAGGTTCAAGTACTTGGTTTTGGAAGATTCTATGTATAGAGCTACGGAGGATCATTGTTGGCCCGTATATGGATCGACAGACCATACTGTTGGTCTGTCATTTGATTCAGAGAGGGTTACATTCTCAGAGCAAAAATAATTCTATGTCCTGACTGGCGAAAGCAGTCTACGGACTGTCGATTCATCGATGGTCGTTCAGTTGGTTCGTCGATTGATGTTGTGTACATGAACAAAACTTTCCTTATTTGAATTCGATTTTCTTTAGGACTGTGTTTTATATATGTATATGCTATTAAAACCTCTTTTTTGGGGGTTAGCTACTATTATTTTTTTTACTATGTATTGGAGATAGGTTTTTGCAACTTTAGCAATTAGTTGAATTTCATATTTGGTTTGAAGAATTTTTCTTTCTATTTCAAGTGGCATATCTGAGAATATTCTTATTTTCCAGTGAATTCGTGATTTCTTCAACTAAAATTATGAATTATGATCTTGATAGCATGGGTAACTAAATCCACAACTAGGGTTGCGGGAACCATGGGTAATTAAAAAAGCATGACTAGCAACTAAGCAATTACAGAATAGTGTTTTGCACGCATTTATAATTATTTTGTTTAAAAGTCTTGTTAACAGTGGCCAACGTTAGAACTCGCCTTGTTGCTACTTGTCGGACCAAAGAGTTAGTTAATAAAAAAAAGAATTATCAATATATTTTAAGTGTAATACTACCTAATAGACTAGCGCCGATTGATGGGAAGTAATAACTAGGCCATACATCGAATATAATGTATAATATGAGGTAATGGTAAGAGTTAGTAAGATATACACATATAGACGGAACAAGGTGCTGGGTGAAATTCTCTAGATGCCGGACCAAGTATTTAGAGATATCTAACTTATTACTTTATATGTAATACACTATGAAATGATTGTTATTACTAGGAATACTGTGTTATGAACCTGTGGGGAACACATACCCAAGTTACTCTCTCATCTTGATAAAACCAAAGTTTATTTTTGTTCAAGTTCTAATTACACTGTTAAAGCAATTTTAATTACAAAACCCCCTTTTACTTACTTTCTTTTGAAAGACATTGACTAAATAGATATAATGTTGAGCTAAAGTTAATTCTAAAACATTTCGCTCATGGGATCAACCCCAACCTACTAGTTGGTTCTCTACTTTATAACGACCGCATATGCTTCTTTAGGGAGGTATAATTTGAGCATAAAAATTTTTTGTGCCGCAGCTGGGGCATTCTTGCTTTTATATTAATTTTAGTTACATTATTAATACTTAGTCAACTATTTCGTGATTTTATTTTTTTCTTTGTGATTTTGTTTCACTCTTTTATAGATCTAGTGTATGTCTAGTACACAAATCGATGGGAATCACTCACTTCATACGATCCTGAACTAAATCACACTTTCAGAAGAATGGACAAACATGGGATTCCTTTCAACAATAACAAAGGAAATCTAGGTGATTTAGAAGGCCATCATCCTCCATTACGAGTACAGGCACAAATACAGGCACATATGGAGAATCAGTTTGGTGGTTCCTTGAGGGTGCAACCTCCAGTAGCCCCTTGACTTAAGGATTACTACAAAGTTAATGTGAACATTATAGACTTTGGTGGACCTCTAGTTCTACCCCCATTGCCCCAATGGGAAAAAATTTGTGGTGTCGATTATCTTGATATAGATGCTCACCGCGAGGGGCTTGTTTTAAGGACTGCAATCAGAAGACCCACATGTGCATAAAGCAAGGTTAAGATCCGTGCGCAAAAGTTATTTGGTAGACCTATCTTTTATATGAATGTTATCGGTCTGCGAGTGTTTCCTTTATTACTGACAAGAGATGTTGCTATTATGGTTCACTGAGCAGCACAATAACTCTCTCCACAATTCGGATCAAATAAGAGATGTGGTCTTCGTGGGATACTATCCATTGTCCAAGAGTCTAAACAACAAGGATAAGGTAAGCAATTTTTTGGCATTACCTAGAGTGTTGGTGAGTAGCTGTTGGGACAAATTTACTTCACTTGTGAGGGGTTTCCTTAATAATCATATTGATTATCAGTCACTGAAGGATTAATTTTATAGAGGTCAAGATGACAACAACAAAGCTCTGCTCGATACTTTTTGTTGTGGCTCGTATGGGGAATGCACATATATTGAGATTGCAAAGAACTTAGAAAATATATGTCGCAATAATAAATCTTACATTACTAGAAAGTCAAACACTGGGAGAAACACCTTCGCGGTACAGGCTACAAATAACTTAAACACAGATGATATTCATGAAGAGATGTTGTAGATGAGAACTGAATTTGGGTTGGTATTAAAGCATGTGAGCGAAGGTGCAACAAAGGTGAATTCGGTGAACTATTTGGTGAAACCGCCACCACCTTCTAATAAGAATTACTATGAGGAAGATACATAGACAATTAATGATCACGGGGGGAGGGGGGAGGGGGGCTTCTGATAAAATTCTCAATGTTGCAATCAGGACAATTGGTGCCATGGTTAAAGACACCAAGTTCGGAACTATGCTAATTACAACCGAGAGGGTCAAATATATTTGAGATGATAACTACAATCGCGATATGAAATTTAACTGGAACAACTATAGTAACATGATTGAACGGGGTGGTCCATATGTTCCACCTTAAAATAACGAAGCTGCAACTAGGGACGGTAGGGGTAGTATGGCACGGGTTGAGGAAATGCTGTAGAAGATGATGAGGAGATTTGATGCAACAAATAAAAATGTAAATGATATGTGATGTCAACTATTAGGCATTGGACAAAAGGTGGGTGTAGATGCAGCCTCGATGAAGAAACTTGAGATATAGATGAATTGATTGTCTACTACTGTGAACCCATACCCACCTGGGACTCTTCCAATCAACGCTATCCAGAATCCAAAAAATGATAGGCATTGCATGGCCGTCACTACTTGAGAAGGGAAGCATACCATTGATCTACCTATGTCGTCTGTATTAGAATGCGATATCAGAAAGGAAGGTGAGGTAGCAAAAGCTAGAGGAGAGTTAGGTTATGCACCATCGAAAGAATCACAGGTATCTTAGAAAGTGGTCCCCATCCCTAGACCTCCATTACCATTCCCCCCAAGATAACTGAAGAAAACGGAAGATGGTAAATATAAGCAATTTATCACTATGTAGAAACAACTTTCCATCAATGTTCTGGTGATAGAGGCTTTGAACAAAGGGACGATTATGCTAAGTTTACGAAGGACATGGTGAAAAAGAAGAGGTCGGTGAGTTTTAAGTATAATGACAAAATACAGCATTGTAGTTATATTGCTACAGAGTCTCTTATGGAGAAGAAGCAGGATCTAGGCGCCTTCACTAATCCATGTATGATAGGGTTACTACACTTTCTTAAGGCTCTGTCCAATCTTGGAGTGACATCAATATCATGCCATTGTCCATTTATAAAAAGATAGGTTTGGGAGACCCAAAGTCTACTACGATGCATTTATTGATGTCAAATCGAAATGTGAAGAGGCCCATAGTATAATCTATGATGTACTTGTGAAAGTGAAGTCATTCATTTTTCTAGTCGATAATGTGATTCTTGACTGTGTTGTTATTTTGAGGTTCTCATTATTCTTTGGAGACCCTTCCTTGACACTGGGCGTGCACTAGTCAATATGGAAAAAGCACAGATGAAGTTTATGTTTTATTAGGAGGAAACAACTTTTAATATCTGCAAGTCCATAAATTAGAGTGGTGAGCTCCAAACAGTATCTGCTATATCCTACTAATTTGAGAGTGTATCCGAAGTGCATATTGAGGAATGACTAGTTGTTGAGGCACTCGTAGTGGTCATCATGAATTTTACCAATGATTGTATTAAAGAGTATGATTCTTTGGTTGCTGCACTTGAATAAATGAATGTCGGTCAAAGCCGAGGAAAATGGATTTAGATAAAAAGTATCACGATTCTCCACCCACGAGACCATCGATAAAAGACGCCCCAAAATTAATGATTAAGGATCAACCACCTCATCTGAGATATGTTTTCTTAGGTAGAGATGACACTTTTCTTGTGATTTTGCCATCAGAGTTGAAAAGGCAACAGGTAGAGTGCTTTGTGGCGGTATTGAAGGCGTTCAAATGAGCCATTGGTTAGACTATGCGGATATCATTGGGATCCCTCACGGTATCTGTTCCCACAAAATCCTACTCATTCCAAATCACAAACTGTGTATTGAGCACCAAAGAAGGTTGAATCAACGTATGCAAGAAGTAGTGGAAAAGGAGATCATCAAGTGGTTTGATGTTGAAGTCATTTATGCTATTGCGGACAACAGTCGGGTGTTTCGTGTTTAGTGTATTCCTAAAAAGGGTAGGTGACTGTGTTCCCTAATCAAAGGAATGAGCTTGTTCCCTGCGACCAGTGACCGATTTGAGAGACTGCATAGACGACATAAAGTTCAAAGCTTGGACTAATAAGGATCATTTCCTCATGCCCTTCATGGATGAGATGTTAGAACGACTTGCAAACAAGGGTTGGTATGCTTTCTTGATTGTTATTTGGGCAACAATCAGATCTTTATCTCTTTAGAAGATCAAGAAAAGACCATCTTCACTTATTCCTATAGGACTTTTGTATTAAAAAGTATATTGTTTCGGTTATTTAATACACCAACCACCTTCCACCGTTGTATTATGTCGATATTATCTGATATGGGGGAGGACACTATTGAGGTGTTCATGTATTATTTTTCTGTGGTTGACGACTCCTTTGACCGGTGCTTGAATAATATTGCTGAGGTGCTCAGGAGATGTGAGGGTTGTAATTTGGTACTAAATTTGGAGGAATTACATTTTATGGTGAAAGAAGGGATAGTGTTGGGCCATTGAATCTCAAAGAACGGAATTGAGGTTGATCGAGCCAAAGTATAGGTAATAGAGAAGTTTGATCCATCAATCTTTGTCAAGAGTGTGAGAAGTTTTCTGGGGCATGCTGGTTTTTATCAGAGGTTTATTAAGTATTTCTCAAAAACTGCACACTGTTTTTTCAAACTTCTTGAGAAGGATTGTATGTTCTATTTCGATGAATCCCTTCCGAAAGCATTTGGAGATTTCAAAGAGAAGTTGGTGTCCGCGCCCATTCTTATTTCACCAGATTGGAGTGAGCCATTTTAGGTGATGTGTGATGCGAGTGGGGTTGCACTTGGTGTGGTACTGGGACAGAGAAGGGACAAAATCCTTCACCTCATCTATTATGCGATTAAAGCCCTTAATGAAACCCAAAAGAACTACACTATAACGGAACAAGAAATTCTTGTGGTGGTGTTTACATTTGAAAATTTTTACCCTTATTTTCTTGGCACAAGGGTCATGGTGCATACCAACCATTCTGCTTTGAGGCATTTTATGGTGAAAAAATATGTGAAGCCAAGGTTGATCAGATGGGTATTGTACCTACAAGAGTTTGATTTTGAGGTTAACCATAAAAAAAGGGATTGAGAATCAACTAGCCGAACACTTGTCTAGATTGAAGGATGAAGCTATCCGAGAATTGGGAGAAAAAGCTGAAATTGATAATGCATTCCCAGATGAACATGTATTGGCCGCTTCTTAGGATTTGATCGCATGGTTTGTAATCATTGCAAATTATTTGGAAAGTGATGTCATTCCATCAGATTTGACCTTCCACCAAAGGACATAGTTAATGGATGATGCTAAAATATACTTCTGGTATGAGACTTACATATATCAAATTTGTGCCGATAGGGTAATTCGTCGTTGTGTAGCTGAGAATGAGATGTTTAGTGTTCAGTAGGCATGTCATTCCTTCCAGTTGATGGGAACTATAGTGGAATTTGAACTGTGCATAAGATCTTTAGGTGTGGGTATTATTGGCCAATAATTGACCAAGATGCTCATGATTTCTCCAAGTCATGTGATCGGTGCCAACGAGATGGAGGAATATCAAAGAGTCAGATCTTCCCTTAAATCCCATTGTGGTGATTGAGTAATTTGATGTATGGGGCATTGATTTCATGGCCCCATTTTTTAGTGCTCACGGGATGAAATAAATTCTTGTAGAGGTTTACTATACGTATAAATGGATGGAAGCAATTGTGCTCCCGAACAATGAAGGGAAAAATGTTACTGCATTCCTAAAGAAGAACATCTTCTCCTGATTTGGTACACTGAGGGTTATTATTAGCGATGACGGCTCGTACTTTTGTAATAAATTTTTCAAAGGGCTTCTTGATAAATATAGTGTTCGTCACAATATGGCTACACCTTACCATCCAAAGGCTAGAGGGCAAGTGGAGGTATTTAATCAGGAGATCAAACAGATTTTGGCGAAAATTTTGAACTCCAATAGAACGGATTAGTCAAGGAGGCTAGATGACACTCTTTGCACCTACCGCATTGCATACAAGACTCCTATATGTATTTCCAATAGAAACTTATATGTGGGAAGGCTTGTCACTTACAGGCCGAGCTATAGCACAAGGAGATGTGGGTGATGAAGAGACTGAATTTGGACTTGAACGGGCATCAGAACAAAGGATAAATAAGTTGAATATGCTTGATGTGTGTAAGCCATCTACAAAGAGAAGATAAGAAGTATCATGACCAAAGAATTGAAAATCGAGATTTTGCGGTTGGTGATTTGGTGTTTCTATTCAACTCTAGGTTACACTTATTTCCTGGAAAACTCAAGTCCAAGTGGACTGGGCCATTGCTCATTACCAATGTGTTCCTTCATTGAGAGGTTGATCTAGAGAATAAAGAAGGCATTACATTCACATTCACTAGACAAAGTATAAAGACCTATATGGGGCATGCGGAGAGTGTTCAAAAAGTGTTTGAGTCCTATCAAGTTTATGAAGTTTGATTAATCAAGGGTCCTACATTGTGACGTGACGTTAAATCATGAGCTTCTTTAGAGGCAACCCAAGGTATACCCTCTATCCAACAATATGGTGTGTTTTCCTTGTAGCAATAGTCATAGTCTTGTTTAGTTGTTCTCATTACTTCATTTTTTCTTTTCAGTTAATGTTTGC
The DNA here is from genome assembly GCF_001406875.1 of Solanum pennellii. Classification (NCBI taxonomy): domain Eukaryota; kingdom Viridiplantae; phylum Streptophyta; class Magnoliopsida; order Solanales; family Solanaceae; genus Solanum; species Solanum pennellii. The sequence continues at coordinate 53,589,119 of NC_028646.1, read as the reverse complement.
TAGAGATTAGTATAGGGTCTGTGTCTAAGAAGTGTCCATAAAAACATAAAAAAAATGACCTAATTGGTGTTACATATGCAAGAGGCTAAGTCAAAAATCTATAGAAAATGGTCTGGTGTAGAGGTCTATGGACCCCATCAATGAACCGTTGTTCAATCGACAGGCCGTTGATGGTGTCTCTAGATCCAAAGGTCATAAAAAAATTTAAGTCTAAAAGTAATCGACGGTCCCAATCTACGAACAATAAACCGATCCACGACCCATCGACGGGGTTTTGTGGATCCAATTCTGTGAGTGATCGGACCCGACCCGGCAGGTAATATTAAAAGCCACCCCTTTCAAAATTCAACCTTAACCATTTCATCCCACCATTTCCTCCCTATTACACTCCCAAATCAAACTTACCATCTACCAAATAAGATTTCTCACATTCCAAACATCCTTCCCAAAAATTCTTTCTTCTTCCATTCTTGAGAGGCCGTTGATCGAGTTCCGGCGTGTAGTCTAATTCTCCAAAGTTTATAACACTAAGGGCACAGAACCACACCACTCTACACTGCTAATAAAAGAAGATTTCATTTCTCTGAACTTTGAATTATCATTCATAGTAAAACGTAGTAATCGAGGAGAGAGTGTTGACCTTCGTTCTGAGTTAAGTTAATTTACATGATTAAAGTCACGTAGTTACTCCCTTGGGGATGATAAACAGTGGTTGTGTAGCAAATTTCATGATCTAAAATGTCGTGAGTCTCAGTTTTGTAAAAGTTCTTACTTAGGGTTCCATGCTCTTAATTATTTGGGTTCTATAGTTGCACGAAATAGAAACTTGAGGAACGACGAAATAGTCTGTAGAGTACAAAAAATTATGTTTTAAACTTGATTGTGATAAAATGGGTCACCAAAGAAACTAAAATATAGGACTTGACAGATGCCTAAATTCTATACAAGGCCCATTGTATGAGACCTCGTGTTTGGACCGTTAATCAATCAACAACATGTCGATTGGTTCTGTTGATTGAAACGCCCAAAAAAATCTTATATTTCAAATGACGAAAGTGGAGTATGACCATTCTGCACGTCCCATCGTTTTAATAAGAAAAACTAATTGCATCCAATCCTAATATAATTCTAAGTGTGAAAATCTACAACAATGATTTATGTTTTTGATTTTCAAGTTTTCTAATTTTCATTGTTTTTTAGTGTGTATCTATGATGCTATTTTACTAACAACTACTCAGCATGTACAAATGGCTCTAATGGTTGATCAACGAAGAGATGTATAATGAGAAAGATCCTACATATGTTCCTTCGGGTAGACATACTCCACCAGCTACATCTCGAACCACTGTGGGAACCCTTAGAAGGTAACCCCAATGTAGTCACTACTTCCTAGTTTTATCAGGATCTCACACTAATACGGTGTCACCAACCGGGGCTACTTTCGTTCAGAAAGTGGCTTAGCATCCAGGTCCGACTATAATACAATTTCAGGTTTCGAGTCGCCAAAGTATAAGGGGCCAAATAATTTACTGGCTCCAATTCAAACTCTTAAGGTAGCCATTGGTTCGGGGGACGATAATGAAGAATCTTCGTATGATGAGGCCACTAGTTCGGAGGCTGCACCTTCATCTCGAGCGGATAACCCCACTCCGGGTGCAAATGAACCAAATTGGTGGTGCATAAAGGGACAGTGGCAGGTGTATCGGGATGTGAGGATGCTAAATGATAAAGGGGTGATGACTCGGTTGGTTATTGAAGAGCTTCTTCACAGGGAGTTTGTCGACAATCCCCGAGGTGTACGGACTATTTAATCTCCACAAACATTACGGAATTGCTCGAGACATGGACATTTATAGTCAAGCGATCGTCCGGGAGTTTCATATCTCTTATGTTGCAACTCTCTGAGGATCCATGATAGGCGGACAAAAACTGCCAAACAAGACCCTCTGACCTTCACACTAGTCCGAGGTTACCGGGTTGACCAATCAGATTCCACCACCGGCTCACAGTGAACCCAAAATATTTTAGAGTTTGAATACATGTAGGAGATTATCCATAGTGGTGAGTTTCAGCAATGTGCGGAGAAGCATGAGGCAATTAAAAATGGCTGTCCCAATATTGTGACAAAGATGGTGAGAGGGAGGACTACGTTATTGATCCCTAAGGGATGATCATAAAGGCTAACTCACTTTTTTGGCAAAAATTTTCTTGGTGTTGGTCCGATATCTATTATTGCCCATTAAATCTTACAATGTACTAATATGGGATAGGTGGTGATGGTGGCAGCACTGGTAGAGGGACTGGAGATAGACTTCGCTCGAATGATTATAACGGAGATCCACGAGAGGGATTCTAAACTTCTACCACTTACCCCTTTCTATCTCTTATCTTCCACCTATGCAGGGATGCAAGACATCCAATTTGGCACTATAACACACTCCTTCAACCAGCGGGGACAGTAGATATAGTTTTATCAGATATGATGCCAATGTAGCAGCACCATACAAAAGGCCCCGGATTGAGGTCCCTCCACTGATCCAGAATTTGGGAGATACGCTTGAGCTAGCCGAAAGGGTTTACCCTGCCGTACATGATCATGCAGATCCCACTCCGGCCTCCTCCTTAGATGCAGCTAGCAGGGCCCCCAGCTCATCTAGATCCAGTCTACTAGCTAGAGCTTTTGTTTCTCTAGCTCGAGTCTAGAAGTTAGAGGCATAGATGACCACCCTGCTCCATCACATTCAGCTGTAGATACAGAAATCCATAGCTGAGGTAGACAACCGCATAGAGAAGAAGGTGGCCAAGTAGTCTGAGCAGCAAATTCAAGCTGTTCATAAATGCCTTGATGCTTTCGAGCAGCGTGTTCTAGCACGACCTCCCCTGCCACTAACCTTACTACTATTCAGGCTGACCTTGCCAGCATGCAAGCAAATGTTGATGTCATCGAATAGATGCGGGGGACTAAGCTAGAATTCACTCACTTAGCAAGCTGATGAAACGGTGCTAGAGGCCTTGTTCAACGTCCCATTTGAAACACAACCCGAGCACCGATTTCGTACCAAGAGGAACCTCTCCAGCCATGCCATCTAAGGTGGTGTCGAGGCCCATGTGAGCAAGGGAGAGCAGATGAGTTATTCTATGCTAGGATGGCGTCTTTAGTGGATGAGGAGATACGTCAGAGGAGAGCAGTGGTGATGGCTACTGGGGCATCCAATTCTATAAGGTGAGCGTAAAGAGGAGCACTACTGATGGTGCGAGGTTGATATGGGCACTATTGACGGTGGCTCTATTGATGATCCTGGGGGATCTGGGAAATTGTACCCATCCACATGTTGAGAGTCTTTAGCGCTATGTGCCACATGTTTTCTTAACTCACTGCCTTGGGTCTTTGATTTCTTATTGCAATAGGGACAATTGCAATTTTTTGGTTAGGGTGGGGTATATGGAAAGTGAATGGTAGGTTGAAGTCTTAGTAACCCAACTCACAATCATCTCTTTGCATTTTCTTGTGTGTGTTCTTTTTCCCCAAGTGAATGCTTCAATTTATGCTGAACCAACATGTCTTAGTGAGTACAAGTTAGAAGCAAGAAAAACTAAGCATTATGGCTAATTAAAAGGATACCCAATTCATTGTTGTGCTTGAATGTATAGATAATTTGAATGTGTTGGATCCAAACAAGACATAAATAGGCACCCACTACACGACCCTCACAAAAAACATGACCTGAGAAATCTGATAGTGCATTGATGTGCCTAGAGAGTGTGAGGAGATTCGAATGTTCAAATAGTTGGGGCCTAGATAGAACTTGCCTTGTTACTCCTCCGAAGGGAATCAACTCTACAAACTAGGAAGTTATCCTAGTACCTTGTTAGAAATAACCAATATCTAGCTTAAAAGAATTTGACAAAATCAAAATAACTATCCCTTTTTTATCAAAATATCTTGAGCCTGTAATAGACAGATTTTTTGATTGGCCAACTCACCTTCCCAGGGTCTAATGTTTTGACCCCAATCCCTCTTTTGACACGTGCAACTCGACTTAGTCCAAAAGACTATGTTTAGGGTGGCTAATGCAAAAAGTGACTTCGTTATGGCCCTGACCCAACATTGGGTATTGTGTGCCTCAACCTATGGAAAACTCATGAGTTGAGGGTGACTATTATGAGTGAGGACCCAAAAAAGGGTCAGAAAAGAGTTGGATGTTGAAAAGAGAAGCTTAAGTAAGAGAAAAATGTGACTTGTCAAAAAATGAAAAAATAGAAAGAAATAATAAGAATAAAAAAGAAAGAGTTTTCTGGGAAAAAGATGCAAAAAAAAGTGAAAGTCACATTCAAAGAAAAAAGGGAAACAAGGAAAAGATGAGAAGATAAATGGGAGGTTGGTAGCAATTAAAAGAGGCAGGAAGCTTAACAGTAATGTCAAAGATAGAAGAAAGGCACTTAAAATGTAATAAAGTGTACCATACCTGAACTTGAGCGGACGTTACAAGCTAAGAAAATTCTACCGTGATCCTAGAGCCTATTGTGATGAACCTAAGCAAATAAAATAAGGGCAATCCTATGGAGTAGAGTACTAATTGTATTTGAATTTGTTCCTGAGTGCAAGTGTTGAAATAAAATTCTATGTAACCAAAATGCTTAACCATTATTTGAAAAATGAGGATTTCTTTTGATGTAAGGGCACTAGTTTCATTATGATAAAGTTAGTACCTTGGTGAGAGGAAAAATAGTACAGGTGTCTATTGCATGGTGGATTTGTTTCATGATATGATCTGCATGAGTTAGCTTGTCGAGCCTGATGTGTCGGTAAGTGTCATAGTAAATTTGTGTCATGATATCACGACATTTCTAATGCATTTCACTTAAGGGATTTGTGTGTCTAAAGCCTTTTTGTAGTGATTTTAACAAATTTTGTGTCTTCTTTTGCAGAAATGACGTTCAGGTGGAAATAAAAGAAAACAACTGAAAATAGTTCCGAACCAGACTTACGGAGACAATCGACGACCCGTCTTTCAATCGACTGAATGTAGGCGTGATAGTAGATGAGCAAATCAAGACATTGAACGAACACTAGGAAAGTATCACTAAGTATGGAACCATGAGAGATACCAAAGGTCTATCGATTGATCGACAGAACGTATTGGTGAACCGTCGTTTGGTTCGAGTAGGTTTCAGTACCTGATTTCGAAAGATTCTAAGTATGGAGCTATAACGGAGCATCAATGGCCTATAGATGGATCTACAACCGTACAGTTGGTACGTCGTTTGATCAGAGAGGGTGCCATCTGGAGAGTAGAAATAATTCTATGTCATGACTAATAGAAGCAATCTACGAATAGTAGATAGATCAATAGTTCGTCAGTTGTTTCGTCGATTGATGCAACGTTTCTGAACAAAACATTCCTTATTTGAATTCCTTTTTCTTTAGGACTATTTTTTCTATATATAGGGTATTAAAACCTCTTTTTAGGGGGTTAGCTACTATTACTTTTGTTCACTTTTTGTACTGGAGATTTGTTTTTGCAACTTTAGCAATTAGTTTGTTTAGAGATTTAGTTTGAAGAATTTTTCTTGAAATTTAAAGTTTTCTTTTTTTTGTTTATTATTATTTTTCATTTATTTCATGATTTCTTCATCTAAAATTATGAATTGTGATGTTTCTAGCATGGGTAACTAAATCCACAACTAGGGTTGTGGGAAGCATGGTTAATTAACAAAGTATTGCTAGCAATTAAGCAATTGTTGAATAGTATTTTGCATGCATTGATAATTCTTTTGCTTAGAAGTCTCTTTAACGGTAGCCAACATTAGAACTTGCCTTGTTGCTACTTGCCGGATAAAAGAGGTAGTTAGTAAGAAAAGAATTATCAAAATTGATGTAGTGTTATACTATCTAATAGGCTGGTGTCGATTTGTGCGAAGAAATAAGTAAGTCATACATCGATGATAATGTCTAATATGAGGTAATGGTAAAGGTTAATTAGTATGTTATACACACGTAGTCGGACCTAGGTGCGGGGTGAAATTCCCTTGATGCAGGACCAAGGATTTAGAGTTACCTAACTTATCACTTTGCATGTAATACACTAGGAAAGGATTACTATTGCTAGGAATACTGCGTTATGAACCTGTGGGGAATATATATACAATAGTTTCTCTCATATTGATAAAACCCAAGTTTATTTTAGTTCAACCTCTAATTACACCATTAAAGAAATATGTTTCACAAAACCCCTTTTACTTACTTGCTTTGGAAAGACTTATCTAAATAGATATAATCGTGACTTGAAGTTAAATCTAAACCATCTTCCTCGTCGGATCGACTCCAGCCTACTAATTGGGCTCTCTACTTGATGACGATTTCTCATGCTTCTTTAGGGAGGTAGAATATGAGTTTATCAAGAATCTCCCACGGAAACTATTTTACTTTCTCATATAAGTAAAATTGTTCTTTTATTGCATATTTCGTACTGAACTAAGTTGTTTCACTCTTTAAAAAAACTTTATATGTAATGCATGTGTTTTGATTGCCTTATATGTATTGAGATGAGTATTCTTGAGTTGAACAGAGCCAAGGTAAGTTTTTTCTTATTCCTTTCAAGATTTAAGTTACTGCTTAATATTCCGACATCCACACTCGTAGATTCAATGTGCTCTTGTCAATTGTCCTGCATAGTCTTATAAAGCAGACGCAGATAACAAAGATCAGCATCCAGGGCCTCGTTGATCCAATTTAAGAACTCAGGGTCAGTGGTGAATCTCCTTGCATCCCGGAGGACTCTTTTAATTGCTAATTTCCATATTTTTACTTATAGAATGTTGTGGGTTTTTTCCCAACACTCATCTTAGTAATATAGAGGCTTCATAGAAAGATAATAGTCAGATTTATTCAGTTTGACTCTCTTCTTATCTTGTATTCAGATATTCATATTTCGAGACTCAAGTGTAATTTTGGACAAGACATTCATTTAAGTCATTTTCATGAGAATGTTTATCGCTTTATGATTAAGATAAGTCTTGTGCTAGGTTAAGTAAGTCAGTCCATGGGTTTGCTCAAGACCAACAATGGTCATTAGGTGCCTCCCACTTCGAGTGTGTAGGCTCGGAGTATGACATTAGTTATGAGATTATTATGTTAGCTATTAAGACTTTTTGTACATTATTCATTATATTTTTCTTAGGTGGATTCACTTTATGATACGTAAAGTTCATTCAAAAGAATCAGTTATTCTCTCATCACACGTATTATTCCCTCAATATGCTATGTAATTCCTTATTCGAGATTATCTTTTATGATCAATTTTCCAAAATTTAAGATTACATTTATTTGTAGATTTAAGATAACTCACTATTTATGTTATTTATACTCTTTCTATTTTAGATTTATGGAGATTTAATCCAGAGAGTCTTAAAGTGGATTTATTCAACCACTAACTATGTCAGATGATTGAATTTGTTTTACAACTCAGAAAGTGTAGTCACATATATAGACGAGCTACATCATATGAAACCCTTGTTTAAAATCGTACATGTTTCACTTATTCGATTTCCAAAAAAAGAAATCTTCACAGGAATCTTCAGATGAACTATAGAATAATTGAAGAAGGAAGAAGGAGTAAAAGGATGTATCTTTTTTGAGAAATATATGTTGTTTTCACCAAGTATTTTACCCATCCAACTATAGTTCCGGGCCCCGAGGCGGTGATCAGAGTAGAGATCACATGTCCATGATCAGAGTAGAGAACGCAATTCCATGCGAAGTGTTTTGTTCCTTAGTCTTAGTCACATAAACCAACTAACTTACCTAATATGACATCCTCGATGGATATAAATTGTGGCATTCCTCTTTGACACCTTCCCTCTATATGAACTTATTTATGAAACCCACATTGGAATGCCTCGAACTTTTATTATTTCCAAAATTTAACATATTATGTAAGAGAATCAAAGACACATTAATCGACCATCCTTTTAGAAGTGTATAAATCAACACTTCACTTTGTGTTTTTACCTTGGAAGTATGCTTACTACAAATAATTTTTAACCATACATGTGCCTCTTAATTCAACTGTACTACTTAAAAACTACCAAAAAACAACGGCCAAAAGTGAAATACTGCACCACTTTTGTGGTCTTAATCGATGAAAAAGCGACACAATCATGTTCGTCGCTTTTTGGGTTGATGGTATGGACAGGAGGACCCTGTACATCGCTTATATGGAAATTATTATATTTAAAAAATACAAAAAAGCTACGGACTAATGTAAATTGTCAAATACTTCTTTGAGATTTTTTTAACAATAAAACCCATAACAAGAGGCACATCCGTCGTTGTTTCTGCAATTCTTTTGACATGTGAAACTGGAAGTTTCTGGTGCTTGCAAATGCAATTCGATTTAGCCCAGTCAAACACATAACATTATAAACAACCTACAGAAAACATAAAACAACAAACTTAAATTACCATTCAAAAGTATCTAAATCACAATTTAAGCACTCATAAAGTATTTCAAAGTGGCATATATAAAATAAACCTCCTCCTCCTAATTGTCGTCGTTGATGTCACCCAGAGTTGAAGTAGTAGGTCAACGAGCAAGGTTCAGTAGGTGTTGTTTGATTTGTTTAACGACCTAACTCATGCTCTGTTATTAAACTACTCTTCTCCACTCTATATCTGCCATTGTCGATGTAAGTTGTGCTATTTTAGTTGACATAGTAGCAATCTGAACATCGTCAAGTTCCTTAACTTGATGTGATGATTCAATACCTTGTAAGCATGATTGAAGTCGTATTAATTCTTTTTGAGAGCCTAGACAATAGAATACACCTTTGTGTGTCCCCCCCTCCCCCAACAACTTTTTCTGTCTAAATTTGGGTGGACAACTCTGGTATCATTTGGACTGAAATAACTGCATTCTCATTCACATACTGATGAAACTCATTCAACATATTAAATATAAACATTGACATCAATATATATACATATTATAAATATATTCACTTTTCATATATATTATTCATATTAAATAACTTTAAAAAGTTCGTTTGGCTTTTTCCTCTACTCACACATATGTATCCGACTCATTTCTTTCTTCCTGACATGAATCATCAGGAAAATCTTCGGTCCAATGGGAGTATTCCCAAATTCTTTTTCATATAAATTAAAATGAAATTTATAATGATTTATATGAATCAATTAATTACTTATTTCAATGTTTGAATTAGAACTACCATCTCTCTTGAAATTGTTCCAACTGTCTTTGTACCTCCAGTGTGCATTGAGCCACCCCTAAGACCGCCTCTAGATTTTTTGTCTTATGGTGAAATTGCCTCAAAATTCATCAATCATCTGATAGAGACACAATTCATCAAAAATATGAAGCTACATATAATCTAGATAGTGATCATCATCCCGAACTATTATTATCCAACTAGACATTCTGGCGGATGCCCTCCTCTCAATTGTGCTCGTAGTGTCAAAATAGTACTTTGATATCCGAATACACATACTCTACAAAAATTAAATTGTTTCAATTATGCAATGAAGAACAAGGTGGTGAATGAATAAATAAAGGACTGATTGTGGATCGCCTTTCCATCAGGTGAGTCACCAAATGGCCTTATTATCACCTAATGTTTCAGTGTACTAAGCACTGAAGGAAAGATATAAGTGGGCATGTCGGAGAGTTTTTCTGCAAATTAGTACTACCTCACCCAAAGTTTAAGAACGTGAATATGTTAAAGGCTAAGGCAAGACGTCGAGGAGATATATCAAAGGGCGGATCACCGAGTTGATTTGCGATCTTGGCTAACAGCTCTGAGTGGTCCTTCACAGCACAATAATTCAAAAACTATAACTACTCGTTGTTATTTTAAGTGTAGTATCAAATATTACTAGACTTTTACATTTGAGGCTATGTTCAGATATTCTCAACTTTAGTTCTTAGAGTTTTTGTGAGATTTTGTTCTTAAGATTTAAAGACTTAAAGGTTTTCAACTCTAAGAAATTAGAAGTGGGTATGGAAGAATATTTATTGTAGACATGTGTAAAGACATTTTCTGTCATATAAGTTGATGGAAACACTAGTTGGTATAAATTTCTATCTATTTACTATGCTAGCTAAAACCCTAATTCTTAGGGTGTAATTATGTGATTATGGGTTGAATTTACTACTAGGTCTTGCTCATTGATGGTTTATTTGTTGTTTAAATGTGATTTCATTAAGTATTTTTTTCTTAATTTAATAGGACTGTAGTTGTAAGCATGATTTTACCTTCTTGTCTTTTGCTTGCGCGAGAGAGAGGTCTTAAGACCAAGTCTACTTAATCGATACCGGTGCTTATCGGGTTGACATGGTTCAGCTCGAGAGAGTGAATTCTAAATGCTCTCCCAGACTTTTAGCTCGAGAGAGTGAATAAGTTAAGGCAAAGATTGGACATAATTTCAGAAAATCAGTGTTCAAAGGAAACCAATTTTATTCAGGTTAAGTTGCTCGAAAGAGAATTTACCCAACTAAAGTCTATCTTAGTCACCAATTTACAAAAATTTACTATCAATAGGTTGTACCCCGTAGTTTTTTTGCGCTCAAACTCCTATAACATCCCAAGCATCCCATCTCCATATTTGTATTTTCAATTATTTTTAGTTTTTAGCTTATAATTATTTTTAAAAATGCGCCCATTTGATAATTGATACTTGTGTCACTCCTTTTAATGTATTATGTTTTTAATAGTAAATGTCTTTTCACTACCAAGAGATTGAACTAATTCATATTTTACTCTTAATTCTTAAAAGTACTACCTATGGGAAGGATCCCAACCCTTGGTTGGTTTATAACACGACTTGACAATGTTGGCACTTAGAATTGGAAAAAGTATCCTAATACGTCAAGTCAAAATGGTGCCACTGCGGGGAAGTGATTTTATTTGAGAATTTTAAGTTAACTTGATTCTTGATCTTGTGGGTTTATAGTTTAACTAAATAATTTTCGGTTTTGTTTTGCTTGTTTGTATTGAAAACAAGATGCATGAGCGTTAATGACATCAAAATAGGCCATCAAGATGGCATCGAAAACCTCAACTATGTCAAAGAGCCTCATGTTGATGACCCCCATCTCATGGGAGGTATTGGTGTGATTTTCTTACAACCAATCGAAAGGAATGCAGTGTTACATATCACGAGCTCCATGTTATGAATTTTAATAATAAAGGACTTTTTAGTGGATTGACACATGAGGATTCTTATGAACAACAACTTAGAAACTTTGTGTATGTTGACCATTCTCCTTCAAGAGAATCTTTTAAGAGTCCATCCGGAAGAGGTTATTCTTATTCTCTCCATTGATGGAAGCATAAAAGTAGTTGCCTAAGTTGCCACGAGAATCAATCAGTTTGTGGGAGGAGTTGGTCACCATATTGAATGTGTGATTTTCCCCTCCTTCGAAGATGATGGCACTTTGGGAAAACATCCAATGCTTTAAGCATTTGGAGGGCGAGCAAATTCATGAAACTTGGTTGCAATTCAAGAAGTTGGTGCTACAATGACCAACCCATGGCTTGCCTGACAACGTATTGTGGTAGTACTTTTACCGGATACTTGACTAGGTAAAAAACGGTGCCGCAAACCAACTTTGTCCAAGAGGTTTGATACAACAACCTTATGTGATAACGACACAACTATTGAATGGAATAACCAAAATCAATAGGGATCTGGTATACTCGAGAAGATCGGGTATCTACCCTATCATTAAAATTTACCAAGCAGCAGATAGAGAAAGATCAAGAGAGACAAGAACATGGAAACAATCATGAGAAAAGTTGAAATTTTGTCTAATAATGTCATTGGAGTTTGTGCTCGAGATGTTAATGTTATGAATATAGGGTGTGCTACTTCAGATGAATCCAAATTTCATGACTTGTATTATGAAGAGGCAAACTATTTGGACAACCATGGTACAGGTTATTATTCAAACTACACTAGGCAGGGTGTTAATCAAGGTTTTAATAAAGATAAAGGATTGAAATATCGAGATTAGGAATAGAGGGATGAAAATCCCAATTCCAATGGGGGGGGGGGTGGAATAGGTATGTGCCTCTCTACGAATGTCAAAAGCCAAATATTAAGATGGTGGAAAGTCTGAATATATGCTCTCACGTATCCTAAACAAGGTTGAAGGGCCAGACAAGATTTGGAAAGGAATGAAAGAAGAACTTCGACCCTTAGCCAGACTGTAACCTCTCATTCTACCTCAATCAATAATTTAGAAGCACAGATGGTCCAGATTTCATCGCATTTTAACATGCGTCAACAAGGATGTTGCCTAATGGCACTATGGCAAACCCCAAGAATGAGATTTGAAAGTTGACTTGCATCGTGACATGAAATTTACTAAGGCTTTGTTTTGAGGGGTAACCCAAAACCCTCTTTATTGCTTTATGTTTGTCCTAAAAAATGGTGTTTTAGTTCTGCAGGATGAAGTGAGTCAACTGTATGGAAAGAAGGAGATTTGCAAGCAAAAAGGTTTAGGCTGCGCATCGCAGAATATGTTGGCGATTGTTGGACTTATGACAAGTTTAAGGTACAGTTTGTAAAACTTGGCATGTCCAAAAAATTATTAGCAAATCGCCAACCCAGTTAACGCGATCCCCAGCTTTCCATCCATTTGGACTCCCTAAATTGACTAGAATCTGTATAATTGTCACGCCCTGAGCCTACACCTTCGATGTGGACGGTAATCAAAGACCATTAGAGACCCCAAGTTAACCCTTGTCCTTGCATTATTCACTCAGCGGAAGACTTAAAATTTAGAGAAATAACTCAACAATAATAACTTCAAAGTATTAAATTAGCCAAAATGACAACTTAAATCTTAATCGTACACAACTAATATGCATAAGACAAAAGACTAATGTTATCTGTCTATGAAGACTCTAAAGTAAATATGGATGTTAAGATAGGACACCCAAAAATCCTAACAACTGAAAATGAAAGGAAATAACTGAATGATAAAGACGTCCTCCAGAAAGAAAGAAGGCTCACTAGCTTACTCTAAGTTGTTCACTGGATCAACTGTGTGCCAAATGTCGATCTTAGTTACCTGCGTCTGCATCATGATACAATGTAGGCCAACTGGCATCACTACATTGAATGAATGAGTATGCGAGTTCGAATGCTAAACAACACTAGAGCTTGAAAATAAGTAAGAAGGAACACTTTCCTTCGCTCTATTAAACTCATGAATAAGTAACTCATTTAAATATAAAGGGATAATGCACAAGTACCCCCTCAACCTATGACCGATATCTCATAGACACACTTATACTATACTACTGTCCTATTACCCCACTAAATTTATTTTAATAATAATTTTCTACCCCTTTTTGGCCTACGTGACACTATCTTGGGGGCCCAACACTAGTTGACTTTTTCTTTCAAGTTAGTGCCTAGTAAGCCCAAAAGGGGTAGAAAATTACTTATAAAATAAGTTCAGGGGGTAGTAGGACTTAGTATAATATAAGTGTGTCTCTAGAATTTCGGGCATAGGTTGAGGGGGTACTTATGTATTTTCCCTAATATAAAAATTAACAATAAGTTCAATATAATGAAAAGTTATTTGAAAACATGTTGTACACCCTGAATGTATAAAAGGACATAATTGACTTTTAGATGAATGTAAAAATACAAATAATATTATGTATATAAATGAATAAATTTAATTACTATGGGAGTTTCTCTAACTGACAACAATCACTTAAGAGTTATAGTGATGATACAATGATCTACCTCACACTGCCAGCTCATCCGATGCCCAGCCAAAGGTATAAGCCTTGAACTTTCCAATGGATCCTATAGTCTAATGTGAAAAGGGTTCATTAAAAAATGTCACATACGGGAATTACCCCGTAGACGTAAACAACATTGTCATCCTCGGAGAGAACTAAGACTAGCCTCTTTGCATTAATAATAGCATATATAGGTTAGAATGTGCGGAAAATTAAAACTTTTCATCTATATATACTTCATGAGGTTTACTTTGAACTCTCGCTTACACATAATATATTCATAGCGAGTATACATAGACTCTTCATAAAAGAAGATTAGATAGTCTTCTACTTTTATGCCACATATAGGTAACATACATAATATAATCTTAATAAGGATATCTCATATTAAACCATCTAAATGGAATAAAACAATATGGGCATAGCCCTTACACAAATGTATATATGTCAATTAGGGCATACAAGCATATCTAGAAACAATAAGAGTGAAATGGTTGTCGTTAGACTATAACAATACAACATAGGTAGAGTGAGATAAAAGAGTCATCCTCGAAACTTTAGGACATAACCACACTTGGAGAAATGATCCAAGACTTCCTTCCAAAGTGGTCATCAACCCTTCAACGACCGATGCATAAAATGTTGGGGGAAAATGTTAAATAAGGGTTAGCACATCACTTGTACTATGTATGGAAACACATGCACATAAAACATATAAATCATGCTAGAAGGACATTAGTTCAAAACTAGTCCGAGTTACTTTTAAAGACCTTATGCACAATCAAGAACACATATAGGAACATAACTACATATTTCCCAAGACAATAGTATGTTCAATACAAGACCAACATCATCAAGTATAACCATGTCAATATGATTAATAGCATAATAGAACCATAGCCAACACAATTCCAACATCATGTAAAATCAAAAAACCATTTATAAGAGTTTATGCCATAATAATACATACAAGACCCTTACTTATAGTCCCCCATCAAGTCTACAAGTGCATTACTATGTAAAGCCTTATAACCTTAATTAATCAAGAAAACCAAATAAAGGATCACAAGCAATGCCTAACTTCACATAACATAGCATTAAGAGTAGTCATCATCATAGTTTACCAATAATAGACCAATAGCATGTGCGTAAATGAAACAAACATCTAATAGTATCATCAAAACGTAATGTCAAGGCATACATTTCATTCACTTTATAAGAGAATGAGAAGATAAGAACATCCTTCTAAGACTTTCCTCAAGGCTAGCTAGTGCAATGAATAGATAGAGTCACATACCCTTACCTCGACTAAGTCAAACCCCTTAAGTCATCCTAGTTAGAGTTCACTTTATTACTTAATTTTACCTTCGAGAACATCTTGCCTTAACCGACATAGGCTACACGAGCTACTGTGTAATCCGGTGTCATATAACCATTCACCGAATGAAGGTGGACAACTTGCCAAGGTGGTACAAGAACATGAACATGGCATCTAGGTGGTACCACTAGCTAGTATTCCTATGGGGGCAACATAGTTTATGAACTGGGAGACATATGACACCCTCTTAATGCTACATGCGTTATAGTCTCCAATCTCATTATTACAACAGTGAACCTACCTTCCCTCTATGGGAAGGGACACTCCTCACCAGACGTTCACTCGATGCGAAGCTATAGTCCCTTATGAAATGTCTTTCTTTAACAATCATAACTTAGTTGAGGTCATACAAGAATAGCTCCTTCTATATTCATAGTCATTAGCTCAATAGGAAATGCATGAGGACACCTTTCATTACAACCCTCATATGTGAGATTATCACATTAACATTATTATATCATAGTAAGGTACCTATTTAATTCATAAGGAACCTTATATCCTTACATCTTAAGCATAATCTCACAATCACATAACCAATACATTTCAATCGCATTATCATGCCACACCTACTTAATCCAATTATAATACATACTTCAATTAAAGTTCATCACCAAGCACAAGCCATCAGAATTGAAGTAAAGGTTTAGGATATCAAGACTTACCCAATCTCCCTCAAGAGCCATCATCATGGTATTACTACCAACCAAGTAAATTCAATCCAATAATAGGTGTAGTAACATAAATCAATGGTAATTAACACAATAATGAAATCAATTGCATAACTACAAATTCAATTCAATACTAGTTCATAACCTAGGGTTAAGGAATTTCGGTTAATTCATTATGTATTCCACAAACTAGGTTAATTCAATAAGAACAAATGTAATTGAACCATGATACGACATAATCTAATCATAATAATCAAAATAAACAGTAAACAATACAGATTAGAAGATCAAATTCGTATTAGGAAGAAACTAATGTGAAATCATCTTTTGAAAACCAATCTTGAAGGAACCCTTTGAAGAAATGAATCAAAAAGATGAAAGGATCCCATACCTTGTTATTTGTTGAAGATTGATGGATAAAAGTACTTTTATTTCTTCCCTAAAGGACTTGACCTAGCCCTTCTTCTATTTGGGAGAGTGAATTTAGAGAGAAGGAAGATCAATTGTGTTTTCGGATTTAGAGGTGTTAAGTTGTGTTTAGACTTAGGGTAGGTTATATAGATAATTAATTAACCTAATTAACCAACCCCTAAACACTAATTAATCCCCTAACTAACTAACTTAATTAAATGACTCAACTAAAACTCACCAGCAATTAAAGAACTCACCTACGAGACCCTGACATACGGGCCATAGGTCCGTCCACGGTGCCTTGGACCAACCGTCCTGCATAACTGTCGTTTTGGCAGAGAGTTACTGAAATGCATTTTTAGGAATATGGCTAAGTGACCATTGAAAGATCAATCGACGCCCCTTCGATTGGATTACGCCACGACTCCTGCAGGTCGTACGTACCACTGGCTCAAGGCATCTTCTTGACAAAAATGGAAGGTCCTCCTCAAGGAACCTTAGGATAGTCTTTTGGTATTCGTACCTGGATGTTTCGACCCTAAAAAAAACATTAATACAAGTTAGAAAACATACTACCAAATATCATAAAATTTTGACTCTTAAAACCCCGTCAAATAGGGTAAGGCACACTAGCACCTTTTGCACACTTCTCCGGACGTCATGGACGTTCGTTGAAGTTTTGACTCTAAATCATCTTAAATGTCTTTTATACTCTATTATTGAACTTAAAACAGAGTTATAGACCTTATAAACACATGTGAGGCTCTAGACTAGGTCTTGGATTTTCGGAGTGTTACATTATCCCCCATTAGGAACATTCATCCCCATATTACGCTACAAATCTTTCGAAGGGAAAGGATAGACACAATACTAGCACCCCAACCAAAAACATGAAAAATCAATATGAGTTACAACTCAAATCATAACAACATGGCATTTGCACAAAGTAACTCAAAATATCAATTATAACACCTATGACCTCAACATGACAACATGAGGAATTTCTTTCTCAATACAACATGGGCTCAACATATCATAAAAGAGTAAATTATGTACAAATTCAACCCATCATCATTCCGAATATCATTTCATAAATGCAACAACATACAAACTACACGATAAGTGCAACAACAAGCAAAATATCATTTTCACATGAAACTTCTTTTTAGCAAAACCTTATCATAAATATGCATATCTTTGCCAAAGAAAGTCAAATTCAATTTATTCAATATTTTCTTTACTAGTAAGAAAAATTAGCCTTAATCAACAAAGAGATGAGGGTAACAGGAGTTCATGTGGGCCTCGGCCTCCCATGTTGCCCCATTAACTAGGTGGTTCTTGCATAACACCTTTACGGAAGCCACCTACTTTTTCCTCAACTCCTTCACTTGTCTATCAAGGATTTCAACCAGAACCTCCTCATAGGAGAGGTTCTCTTCTACACCTAGACCCTCAATAGGAAAAATGGACTTGGGATCAGCGATGCACTTCTTAAGCCTAGAGACATCGAACATCGGATGAATCGAAGCCAAGTCACTAGGTAATCTCAACTCGTATGCAACCTAGACAACCCTTTGAAAATGTCATAGGGACCCACATAACGAGGACTCAACTTCCCTTTGTTGCCATATCTCACCACTCCCTTCATTGGTGAAATTTTTAGATACACCTTATCCCCCTTTTTCAAATTCTAAATCCCTTCTCATATGGTTGACATAAGACTTTTGCAAGCTATCGGTTTTTTTTCTTCAACCGGTTCCGTATAATGTGAACTTTCTCAAAAGTCTTATAAATTTATTCAGGACACAAGTGTGAAGGCTCGCCCACTTCAAACCATCAGATTGGAGATCTACATCTCCTACCATACAAGGCTTAGAAAGGAGCCATAGATATAGTTGAATGGTAACTATTGTTTTATGACTAATCAACCAAAGGAAAGTTTTTATCCTAATTTCCCTTAAAATAAATTATACAAGCTCTAAGCATATTTCAATGGTTTGAATAGTACGTTTCACGCCTTAAAAGTGGTGCTTAATTTCACCTTTGTACCTAACACTTTTTAGAATGACCTCCAAAACCAATATGTGAATTGTATGCCTTTATCCGATATGATGGATAACGGAATACCATGGTGACACACAATCTGAACAATGAAGATCCTTGCATAATCCTCTGCCGATTAAGTGGACTTGACGGGAATAAAATAAGCAAATTTGGTCAAACTATCCACAACCACCCATATTGAGTCATGCGGCTTTTGTGTCCGAGGTAACACTACCACGAAGTCCATATTAATATATTACCCCTTCCAAGTGGAAACTTGTATGTCACGACCGGAATCTAGACCCAAGACAAGACCGGCTCGTTGACCTCTCTGAGGTCGCATACAAGCCTACATACATCTTTCTTACTTCACCTAGGTTAATTTTAACGGAAAATTTGAAACTTTTTGTTTCTTAATATACATGTATACATACTACATAACATCATAGGCGTTGACAAATCAACCATCTAATAAAGAGATAATCAAATGAAAGAATCAGTTCACAATTTTATTAAACGTATTTTTACCAAAACGACAGCAATACAATGTCTGAACAAAAGTGGAAAGAAACACTAGTGGAACATGTTCCAGCTATAGCCTACATCAAATCTATGAAATAACAGTAGACATCCTCGAAATCATGAGGGCCTACTAAGTCTGGATGAAAGCTCCATGTACGGATAGCTGCACCGCCAACATGTAAGCTTTAGCGTGGACCTGTGCCTGCACCTAAAATTGTAGAATTGTATGGAATTAGTACACACTTGTACTAAGTGTGGGTATATGTAAGCACACACAATGTACATGCATGAGTAAGAACAACTCTTTCCTAACAACATGATTATGGAAAGTCAAGTCAGTGGACTTTCCAAAATGGGATTCGGAAAGTTAGTGAGCTTTCAAAATATGGATAAGTAAAGTTGGTGAGCTTTCCAAATTTTGATTAGGAAAGTCATTCCATGAGAGTAACATTAATAATCATTCTTATCATATTACACACAACATATAACATCTTACACATAGCACAAATCATTTTGCATATACTACATAACATGTTTCATATCATTCATTCATATATATCATGAGACCTTGGAATCATGGACTTGAAATTAAGATTTCCCAAAATGAGGGCCCAACATATGGGACCTCGAATAGGGAGCCTTCATTAGCAAAGATAGAGTTTGCTTCATTCATTCGTGCGTACTTTATTTCATTTCGTTCATAGGCTAGTTCAAATTCAAGCTATACCTAGGATGTAGTTTAAGACTTTCATCGGGTTCGTTGTGCAATGATCAAGAATGACCTAGTGTCATTCCTTAAGTCTAGCTCACCTCTTAATCATCATATCCTAACACCGTTGGTATCATTCATTTCTTTATGTGCATCATTTGAAGCTGGCCTCATTTATTTATTGGGAACTTTATGTTTAACCGACATGGATCATGTGAGCATCATGAAATCTTATGTCTCCCCCACACCAAAAAGAGGTGGAATCACCGGCAAAAGTGACCTAAAACATGCTAGGGTACATGGGAAATGAACCCCGCCAGAATCCTATATTGACAGTATAGGTTCGAAGACTAGGAGATATAAAGAGACTCATGCCCAGCATGCCGGACAGTCTAATCTCATGAGAGTTACGTGAACCTCCGCCCTTCCTGAAATAAGGCATCACCGCTCATAACTAGTCTATCGGTGCTTAGTATAAAGTTCCATTACATTCAACTCAAACGTCACAGAAGATAGCTTCTATTATGAGGACATCATGGCTCAATAGATGATTTGTCATTTCATCATTAGTATTAAGTGTATTATTCTCAATACTTTCATTAGAGTGTTCATAGAGACTGGTCTCTTCATTAACTTTACACTCTCATAGGTGAGTACGTTTTGGTAACATTTACTTAGGTTCATTTGAGATTGCTCTCATCTTTTACATTAGTCTTTTATCATATTGTCAGCACATTCATTAACTTTAGCATATTTTCTCTTCATAGTTACTCACCCCTTATTACGTGAATGTTCGTTTTATCATATGCCAATGCACTCGGCCATTTTAGTGTGTTTTACATTCTTACTTAACCCTTCTAAGGTTTCATCATTTCATTACATACATCTTAGGTTCACTTACTTCTTAATGTATTCTAGAATTGTGGGTCTATACATACAAACCATGAGGCTTCACTCATAGTTCGTTTAAGTGATTCATCTCTTCCTAAGATTATGTGATACAAGACTTATGCATCATGTATGTATGCTAAGATCTTGACTTCGATCGAAGTAGGCAGCATTATTCATGAACATTTAATTTACGTATAACTTATGAATCAATACGGAATTTGCGCAAGGGAACCTGATTTCGAATCCCTTGGACAACACTTATTTTTCATTTACTTTATTTTAGGTTATAACGGGCTTGGGGGCCCGAGATCGATCCCCAACGCCTTCATTTTTTTTCTTTTTTTTTATTTCTTTCTCAGTCACTTGTGTTGGGACCGACAGGTTGTGGGATCGAACCCCTACAACCTCATTTCTTTTATTTTCATTTTTCCTTGATTTTTCCAAGTTGACCGTAAAGGTGTGGGATCGAATCCCCACAGCCTCACTTTATTTTTCTTTAAATTTCCTTTTTCCGCTTAGAGGTCGTGGGTTAGATTCCCACACTCCTAAACATTTATTTTCTTTTAATCCCCTAGTTTGACTGAGAGATTGTTGGTTCCAATCCCACTCCTCTCATTTCTTATTTTCATAATTCCATTTTCCAGCCAAGATCACGGTTCTAATCCCCCTCACCACTTTATTATTAACTCACTTATTTTCATGGTTTTTAACATGGTGAGGTCACGAGTTCAATCCTACACGACCTTACTTGTTTTAATCAATTTTTCACAACATTTTGACCTACTTCAATGTGACCGAAATTCATCAACTTTTACTAGGAAAGCTTGTAGTTTGTCAACCTCCCTTTCAACACATTACACATTAGTTCTTAGGGAAATTACATAGTTCATTTAGAAAGATTTAGGTTCAATTTCATTGATTCACTTAGCCAAGAGTTTCTCACTCAATTCAGCCACATTACACTTCATATGAACCTCACGATTTACATAGGTTTGTGCACGTAAGAATACAACAATAAGATTGAATTTTAGAGCTTTAAAACTGAGAGCACATAGTCACTGTTCACATTGCACCACATACACATAGTTTCGGACCACATAGGTTGTAATTTTACGATTTCAAACACAAATAGGCCGGTGAAAGACGAGTAGGCAAGCACGCGGGTTGTACCGGTCAGCTTTGAGCTGTCGAGTGACGATTGGCCGAGGGGACTTCCATCATGTAGCTGGGTACAAATAAGCCAGTTATATTCATGAACATTATCATCACAAAATCACAACATGCGCCTAATATCTACCAGCAAACATACCCAACCTACAAATCATTGGGAGCTAGTGACGGGGACATGCAATGGGTAACAATCCTAGTTTTTTAATTTTAATATACGGAACCTTAAGGGGTCTCTTGGGAAAGACAACAAGGAAGAAGAGAACCCATACCTTTTTGACGTTCAAACCTCAAATTTATGCCCACAGAAATCCTTCAAACACACGTCCAAACCAAAATCACAACACCAAATTCGACGGAACACCTTCCCTTTTTGCCTAACGTTTTTGATTAACTTATTTGTGTATATTTTTCATGTAAGTTCTTTAAGTGTGAAGAAGTTTAGTAATTTTTCTATTAATGAAGTTATTTCTGCAGAGAGTGTGTGAATGAGAGAAGAGAGAATGTTCATGTGTTGAGAGAAAGACATGAGTAAGGAGAGTTTTCTTAGGATTAGGAGTTTAGTTTAGCACTAAGTCAAATAAGGTTTAGTTAAATGCTAAAATCTGATTTAATTTAATCACATGTGAAAGGACCATTATGCCCTTACAAAAAAATCAGATTTTAAATCACCAATTAAACCCTCAAGATTTCCTCAATGAGGTCTATAAGATTCTCTATGTTATGGGTGTAACCTCAATGCAGAAGGTCGAGTTAGCAGTCTATCAACTCAAAGATGTGGCCTAAACAAGGTATGTGCAATGGAGGGATAATAAGACCCTAAGAGGTGGTCCAGTGACTTAGGAGATCTTCAAGAAATCTTTCCTGAATAGGTTCTTTCCCTAAAGAAATGAGGTAAGTTAAGCTGGAAGAATTCATCAACTTTCGTCAAGGAGGTATGAGTGTACTTGACTATTCTTTTAAATTTAATAAATTGTCCAAGTATGTTCCATCCTTAGTTTCGAACCCAAGGGATGAGATGAGTAATTTTATTATGGGGGTGTCCAATGACTTGGTGGAAGAATGTCGTTAGGCTATGCTTCATATAACTTGAATTTATCTAATCTCATGGTCATGCTCAACAAGTGGAAGATAATAGGTTGAGGAGAAAGAATAGGGAGGCAAAGAAGTCAAAGTCTTAGGAAGGTGGTTCCTCTAAGGGTAGGCTTGACATTCAAGACAAGCCTAGGTTCAAGAACAGGTTTATTAATCAACTTCCTTCCAAATTTTCCAAGGCTCGTGATGATAGGGTGTCTAACCCTAAGTCTTAAAGTGGAAGAGTTACTAGATCACCAAGTAAGAAGCCAACTTGTGAAGAGTGTGGCAAGAAACATTATGGTGATTGCCTTGTTGGGACGGACAATTGTTTTAGTTGTGGCAAGAGTGGCCACAAGGTTAGGTATTTCCCTAATGTGAAGGGTCAAGATAAAGGAAACGGTCCACCTCAAGCTAGTGGTTCTAATGTGGATGCTCTGAAGAAGAATCACTTTTATGCACTTCGCTCAAGGGGTGAACAAGAGAGTTCTCTCGATGTGGTGACGGGTATGTTACAAGTCTTCACTATTGATGTTTATGCTTTACTTGACCCGGATGCTACATTATATTTTGTTACTCCCTTGATAGCTAGGAAGTTTTATATTTTGCCTGATATCCTAAATGATCATTTCATGGTAACTACCCGGTCGGTGAGTTGGTGGTTGCAAAGAGGGTATATAGAAATTGTCCTATAATCTTTCCCAATAGAGTTACTTATTTTAAATTAGTACAACTTGATATGGTCGATTTTGATGTCATCTTAGGGATTAATTGGTTGCATGATTGTTTTGCTTCCATTGATTGTAGAACAAGAATTGTCAAGTTCATTTTTCAAAATGAACCATTTTAGAGTGGAAGGGGGGAAATTCTATTCCTGGAGGTCGTATTGTTTCTTGTTTGAAGGCTTGTAATATGATCTAAAAAGGGTGTTTATACCATATTTTAAGATTCAAAGACTTAGACCCCAAAAATCCTCCCATTGAGTTAGTTCTCGTAGTGAGGGAATTTACGGAGATCTTTCCTAATGATCTTCCCAGAATCCTCCCAAACGCGAAATTGATTTTGGTATTGACTTGCTACCGAATACCAACCCCATTTCAATTCCTCCTTATCGGATGGCTCCAGCTGAATTGAAACAATTTAAGGTTCAGCTCAAGGACTTACTGACGAAGGCTTTATTAGACCTAGTATTTCTCCATGGGGTTCAATGGTTTTGTTTGTAAAAAAGAAGATGGGTCACTTAAATGTGCATTGATTATTGCCAACTCAATAAAGTCACCATTAAGAATAAAAATCCTCTCCCTCGGATTGATGACTTGTTTGATCAACTCCAAGGGGAAAGCTACTTCACTAAGATTGACTTGAGATCAGGGTATCAACAACAAAGGGTGAGAGGTGACTATATACAAAAAATGACATTTCCGACTAGATATGGTTACTACGAATTACTAGTAATGTCCTTTGGTTTCACTAATGCCCTTGGGGAGTTTATGGACCTCTTGAATAGGGTATTTTGAAGTTACATAGATTCATTTGTCATTGTCTTCATTGACGACATCTTGGTATATTCAAAAAACGAGGGTGATCACATGAACCATTTAAGCGTGGTGTTGCAAGTGCTTTAGAAAACCAATTATTTGCCAAGTATAGCAAATGTGAGTTTTCGTTAAGGTTGGTGGCGTTTCTTGGGCATATCATCTCTAGTCAGGGATTTGAGGTTCATCCAAGAAAAACCGAGGTGGTCAAGAAATGTCCTAGACCATTCACTCCAACCGATATTAGAAGCTTTTTTGGGTCTTGCAGGTTATTATAGGAGATTTGTGGATGGTTTAGCATCCATTGCTTCTCCCTTGACTACCTTGACCCAAAATAGTGTAAGATTTGAGTGTTTGAAGGCATGTGAAAGAAGCTTCCAATTCTTAAAAGAGCGGCTTACCTCTGCTCTGGTGTTGACCTTATCGGAGGGTACCAAGGGCTTAGTTGTGTATTGTGATGCATCCCAAGTGGGCTTAGGGTGTGTTCTTATGCAACATGGGAAAGTAGTAGCTTATGCTTCTAGGAGACTTAAGGTGCACGAGAAGAATTATCCAACTCATGATCTTGAGTGAGCAGCCGTGGTATATTCCTTGAAAACATAGAGGCATTATTTTCATGGTGTTCATGTTGATGCGTATACAAACTAGAAGAGTCTTCAATATGTATTTACTCAAAAGGAGTTGAATCTCCAGGTAAGAAGGTTGTTGAAATTATTGAAGGATTACGACATGAGTGTTCTCTACCACCCCGGCAAAGCTAAAGTGGTTGCGGATGCTCTAAGTCGTATGACCATGGGTAGTGTGTCTCATGTAGAAGAAGACAAGAAAGACCTAGTGAAATATGTTCATACGTTTGATAGATTGGTTGTTATATTGGAAGATTCTCCAAATGATGTTTTTATGGTCCATCATAAGTCTGAATCATCTTTGGTGGTCGAGGTGAAATCTAAGAAACACCTTGATCAACCATTGATGCAGTTGAAGGAGTCGGTTATTGGTAAGCTTAATGAGTCATTCTCCTTAGGGGAATGCTGTCTTGAGGTATCAAGAAAAGTTGCGTGTAGCCAATGTTGATGACTTGAGAAACCAGATTCTTGAGGAAGCTCATGGTTCTCATTATTCCATTCATTCGAGTTCTACAAATATGTATGATTACGTTAGAGAAGTGTTTTGGAGGGAAGGCTTGAAAGGGGACATATCGGAATTTGTTGCAAAATGTCTAAATTGCCAACAAGTGAAAGCCAAACAGTAAAAGTCGGGTGGTTTAGTTCAATAAATACAAGTTCCCACTTGGAAGTGGGAAGGCATATATATGGATTTCGTGGTAGGTTTGCCTCAGACACAAAATCATAATGATTCTATATGGGTGGTTGTGGATAGGTTAACCAAATCCGCTCATTATATTCCCGTCAAGTCCACATACTCAGCGGAGAATTATGCAAGGATCTTTATGGATGAGATTGTGTGTCGCCATGGTATTCTGTTATCCATCATTTCGGATAGGGGTGCACAATTCACATCTAGGTTTTGGAGGTCATTCCAAAAAGGGTTGGGTACCATGGTAAAGCTAAGCACCACTTTTCATCCCCAAACAGATGTTCAAGCATAGTATGCTATTAAACCCTTGAGGATATGCGTAAAGCTTGTATTATTGACTTCAAGGGAAATTGGAATAGACATTTTCCCTTAGTTGAGTTCTCATATAACAGTAGTTACCATTCATCTATATCTATGGCTCATTTCGAATCCTCTTATGGTAGGAGATGTAGATCTCCAATTGGATGGTTTCAAGTGGGCAATGTTTCACTCTTGGGTCCCGAATTGATTTATAAGACTTTGGAGAAAGTTCATATGATAAGGAATCAGTTGAAAACAACCTATAGCTGACAGAAGTCTTATAACGACCATAGGAGAAGGGATTTAAAATTGTAAGAGGGGGATAAAGTGTATCTAAAAACCTCACCCATGAAGGGAGTAGTGAGTTTTGGCAAAAAGGGGAAGTTGAGTCCTCGTTATATTATGTGGTCCCCTATGATATTTTGCAAAGTGTTGGCAAGGTTGCTTACGAGTTGAGATTACCTAGTGAATTGGCTTTGATTCATCCAATGTTCCATGTTTCCATGCTTAAGAAGTGTACCAAGGATCCCAAGTCCATTCTTCCTATTGAAGGTATAGGTGTGGAAGAGAACCTCTCTTATGAGGAGGTTTCGGCTGAAATCTGTGATAGACAAGTAAAGAAGTTGAGGAACAAGGAGGTGTCTTCCGTAAAGGTGTTATGGAAGAACCAACTACTTGAGCATGCAATATGGGAGGCCGAGGCAGACATGAAGTCCCGTTACATACCCTCATCTCTTTGTTGATTAAGGTTAGTTGTTCCTAATTATAATGAAAATAATAAATAAATTGAATTTGGCTTGTTTTGCAAAGATGTGCATGTTTAAGGTAAAGGTTTTTGCTAAAATAAAGTTTCATATGAAAATTCTCTTTTGCTTCTTTTGAACTTATTTGAGTATTTGGTATGTGTTGTCTTCATGAAATTATGTTGATCATGTTGAAATGTTGTTAAAGGAATTTTGACATATTTGACTCTTTAATGATATGTTAAGCTCATGTTGTTGAGAAAAAAGAGATTTCTCCTATTGATATTGAGATTTTATGTGTAGTAATTAACGTTATGAATTACTAAGTGTAAATTCTATGTTGAGTTGAAACTCTTGTTTGATATGTTGTTGGTGGATTGCCAGTCTTGAGTCTATCCTTTCCCTTCAAAACATTTGTAGTGTCATTCGGGGACGAATGTTCCTAAGGGGGGGATAATGTAACACTCCAAAAGTCTAAAGCGTAATATAGATCCTCACAAGAGTGTCTAAGAGTTTTAACATTGTTTTAACGTCAAATATAATGTATATGAGTCAGTTAGAATGTATTAGAGTCAAAACGTTCAGGAACTTCCATAACGTCCGGAAACTAGTGCAAAAGTTGTAGCGTGCCTTAGCCTAATTGACGAGATTTTAGGAGTCAAAATTTAATGAAATTTGTTGGTAAGGTGTCTGAAATGTATTAGATTTTGTTTATGGTCGAAATGTCTGGTACGACTCCCCAAGGACAAACCAAGCGTCTTTAAGGAGAACCCTTGCATTGTGGCTAAAGTTGTCTAAGACAGTAGCCATCGAAGAGAAGCAGGCTACGAGGCGTGGTCGAATCGATGGGGTGTCGATGTCTACCTTCGATGGTTACTTAGACATTTTCCGAAAAAACCACTTTGGCCAGTCTCTGGCAAAATCAACTGTGTGTATGACGGTGGTTGAACAATGCCCGTCGTCAGACCTACGGACCGTAGGTCGTGGTCTCATAGGCCAGGGCTGCAATTTCACTGGTGAATTTTAAGTTAATCCATCTAATTAATATATTGGGTAGTTAATTAGATAGGGGTTAAAGGAGGTATAATGAATTTATTTAATGACTTATATAAAGCCCCAAACCTAATTAAACTAACCCATCTCTCATATTTCCCAAAACTCAATTGCTCCTCCTTCTCTCTTCATGCTCTCTTCCAAAACTCCATAGAAGAACCATCAAACGAGGGTTCTAGGGAAGCAAGAAGACTACTTTCTCCATCAATATTCATTAATGAAAAACTTTTTGGAAATACTCTCACCTTTGGGATTCCTTTACCCAAAGGGTTCCTTCATAATTGATTTTAAGAAGATTAGTTTCAAGTGAGTTTCTTTATATTACGAATTTGATCTTCTAAAATTGTATTGCTCATGGTTTCTTTTGATTATTATTTTTAGAATATGGTGTATTATGATTCAATTATGCTAGTTCTTGATATATTGACCTAGTTTGTGGAAGATGACATTTTTCCCTTTAACCCTATCTTATGAACTAGCGATGAGTTGATGAGTAGTGATTCAATTGACTTCATTTTTGTGTTAATTACTATTTAGTTATGATATTACACCCATTGTTTGGTTAAATTTGATGGTTGATGGTAAAACCTTGGATGATGTCTTGAGAAGGAGATTGGGTAAGTCTTGTAATCTCAAACATTTGCTTCAATTATGATTACTTGAGTTCAGTGATGAATTTATATTGAAGTATACCTTATGATGAGAAACTTTAGGGTTGGTATGATGGTTAATTGAAATGTGTTAATTATGTGATTATGAGATTATGCTTAAGATGTAGTGATATAAGGTTGGTTATTAAGTATCTATGTGCCTCACTATGATATAATGATGTTAGTAGGCTAATCTCACATATAAGGGTTGTAATTAAAGGTGTTCTCATGAAATTCCTATTGAGTTATGACTGTGAATATATAAGGGGTAGACCCTATGACATAAACTAAGTTATGTTAATGAAAGACATTTTAAAAGAACTCTAGCTTAGCAACGAGTGAACTAGTGTCCCTTCCCACATGGGGAAGGTAGGTTCACTAATGCACTTATGTGGTTAAAGAATATAATGAATGTAGCATAATGAGGGTCCCAACTATATCTCTTAATTCTTGAACTATGTTGCCCCATAGGAATACTAGCTAGTGGATCCACATAGATGTTATGTTCATGTTTTGGTTCTACCTTTGAAAATAGTCCACCTTCTTTCGGTGTAGGGTTCCATGACACCGAATTCCACATTAGCTTATGTGGTCTATGTCGGTTGATTAAAGATGTTCCCAAAAGTAAAATTAAGTAACAAAGAAAACATTAACTAGGATGACTTGAGGGGTTTGACTTAGTCTAGGTAGGGGTATGTGACTCTACCTATACATTGCATTATTTAGCGTTGAGGGAAGTCTTAGAAGGATGTTCTTATGTGCTTATATTGTTATAATGTGGGTCCCAACTATATCAACCCGAACCAATCCTTCAATTAAATAAATTAATAATTAATTAATTCATTAGGGTAATTACGCTACCATTGGCCTGTAAAAGACCATTTTACCCTAGACCCTCCAAACGTAAGGTTACCCCTTTCAAGTCCGATTTGGACACACTCGGGTGTAAACTTGTATTCGGGGTCCTAACCTCGACCAACCTTGTCCCACCTAGCTCAACTTACTCACCAATTTGGTTGGCTAGGGGAGTGCATAGGCCCGGGGACCTGGTTCCACACGCATGGAGCCGTGGTAGCTTGGCCCCTACACCTTGCCGAGAAGCCTCACCCTCACGGGTTGGGTGCATCCGGTGGGGTGTTGTCCATGTGGGTACCCCTAGGGTTCTAGAGTGGCTGGTTCTATGGTCCTTAGAACGTAACTTAGCATATTTATTTTAGGGTTGTTACATTGTATTTCTTGATGTCAATCACTTGGATTTTGGTGTTCGACTTTCACTTGTTGGCAATTTGGACGTTTTGCAACAAATTCCGCTATTTCCCTTTTTAAGCCTTCCCACCAAAACATTTCCCTAAGGTCTTGATACATCGTTGAAAAATTCGGATGGATGGAATAACGGGAACCATGAGATTCCTCAAGAATCCATTTTTTCAAGTCATCAACACTGGGCACACATAACCTTCCTTGATACCTCAAGACACCATCCCCCTAAGGAGAATGATCATTAATCTTACCAAGAACAGATTCCATCAACTCCATCAAAAGTTGATCAAGGTGTTTCATAGAATTCAAATCAACCACCAAAGGCGATTCAAAGTTAAAATGGACCATAAAACCACCATTTGGAGAATATTCCAATCTAACACCCAACTGAGCCAACCTACGAACATCATTCAGTAGATGTTTCTTGGCTCCTTCTACATGAAAGACACTACCCATGGTCATAAGACTTAGAGCATCCGCAACAACATTAGCTTTTTCGGGGTGGTAAAGAACACTCATGCAGCAATCTTTAAATAATTCCAACCATCTTCTTTGTCAGAGATTTAACGCTTTTTGCGTAAACACATATTGAAGACTCTTATGGTTGGTATACAGATAAACATGGACACCATACAAATAATGCCTCAATATTTTCAAGGCAAATACCGCAGCCGCTAACTCAAGATCATGTCTTGGATAATTCTTCGCATGCACGTTATGTTTCATAGAAGCACAAACTACTAATTTTACATGTTGCACAAGAACATACCTTAAGCCCACTCGGATGCATCTCTATATACAACGAATCCCTTGGTACCCTCCAGTAAAGTCAGCACCTCATCATAGGAAGAAAGTATATATAACCTCAACGTAGCCATTTACTTGCTCATAATAATAGTAATATCACCTACATTCACAACTCAAGAATAAGACTATTGACAAGTTACAGATAAGGTGATCATCATCACCACTACTTCATATAATAATAAATATGCCTTAAAGGCTATGGACAACACATATGTAATAACATTAAAGTAAACACCGCCACCATAAGTGGACCATACCACACAATGCAATACAAGGCTTATCAACAACATTAATATAGAAAAAGTATAGGAGATAAGCTTTCTTAACAGTTTCTCACCCTTTGATCATCATTTACCAATACACCTTGTTTATCAACAATTCCTATATAGAGCAGTATCTATATGTACATTAATAATAAAATAAATCATGTACAAGTCGCTACAAGATCATACTTTAACATAATGCAAGGCATCTCATTTGTACTAGAAAGTAGAGAGTTTAAGATCATCAAATAAGCTCCCTAGTTTAGTTCATCAATCAAGGTTTATCAATAATGTAAATTTTGGGCAGTATCTAAATAGATATAAATCAAATCTAAATCATGCTTCATCTACCCTAGAATTTAGATCACACAATGTTCATTAAAACATGCAAATTGTAGGCTAGTAGAACCTAGATCTATTCATGCAAGTCTTATATAATTTGATAATCAGGGATTTATACCCACAATCAATCAATAATGTCAACTTAAAACAATAGCTATAACCATCTTCACCTAATTGAGTTCAACAATAAATTAGTAAAAGACAAACGTTACAATGAATCATGAAAAACTAGGCAAAGCATGTTCAAATATTCATACATTGATCCACATGGATTATTCATCATCAATTTAACAAAAATTCACGTAAATAAAAGTAGATATAACAACTTCAACATAAATAGAACCACAATGCAATCGATAACAAGTCAATATCACAAAGCCCATGAAAGGACTAAATCTATTTAGGGAAGGAACATGGGTTCATCATGCAGTTGAATTAAAATCATGTTCAAACCAATACATTAACATCAATTAATCATGATTTAACAATTAAAAACGTTTTGAGAAATAACCCATGGATAGATTGAAGAAGAAGAGATTTGATCTTATTTTTCTCTTTGAAAACATTGAGATTAACTCCCTAGATGGAAGGATAACTAGATATGAAGGATTACCATACCTTTATAATCATGAAAATATTTAAAATTGATCAACAAAAAAAATTAATTCATGCTCAAAGATGTATTTGAGCTTCACCAACAATGGAGGTTTCGAGGGAGAAGATTTTGGAGGGAAAGTTCAATTTCGTGTAGAGGGGATTGGAAATGGGGTGTTCACGTGTTGTATCCCTTGTTTACCCTAAAATATAGGTAAATTAATCAATTATAATCATTTTGCGACGTGTTTTAAATTTTTAATTCACCCCTATAATAAAACAGTCGCATGACAGTAATTCAGGTCATAATAAATGGATGACCATCGACTGGTCGTTGGTCAATTGACTGGTCGTCCTCTGGCTTCCGTCAACTGGCCTTGGCCTATTTTTGGGTTGAGACCTTCCCAAGATACGTTTCCATTTACAAGAACTTACCAACAAGCCGTTAGACATCCAACTGACTATCGCTTTGTCCGTCGATGGACATTGGGAAAGTAGTGCCTCGACCAGCCTTGGGTCCTTCTTGTAGGACCTTGTACGGGGCATTTTAGATGTCGTACCCGGACGTTATCAACATAAATAAAACCATCAAAAAGGTTTATAACTACCACATGAGTTTAACCAAAAACAATATACTATATTCGTCCAAACAGGCTAGGCCCCATGAAGACACACTTGCGCGTCTTAAGAGTTACTTTCTAACGTCTTGGACATTCTTGGACGCTTGACCTCCAAACTTCTCAAAACTCCATATAAAATCTTTAAAAATAATTTATATTTAACTTAAAGTCTTCATACGATAATTTCATACAATATATAAACATGCATGGACACATGAGACACATAGGTTAC
Organism: Solanum pennellii; assembly: GCF_001406875.1. Classification (NCBI taxonomy): domain Eukaryota; kingdom Viridiplantae; phylum Streptophyta; class Magnoliopsida; order Solanales; family Solanaceae; genus Solanum; species Solanum pennellii. Next base: position 53,556,758 of record NC_028646.1, on the reverse strand, counting down.
TAGTCGTCGCACGTTTTGGTCATCCCTTGACGTTTGTCTTTTAAATCACCGCAAACTTTACAAACTATCTCTAAACCATATTATAATTTAGTTTAGGACCTTATAACCTTAATATTAACATGTTAGGCTATATAAACCCTAACTCAATTTGGGGTCTTACAATTAGCGTGAGCTTGCACATTTCCTTTGTCTCGCTACTTCAAATTTTGGCAATCCCTAGACTTGTGGCCACTCTTTCCACACCCGAAGTAACTTTCGGTCCCAAAAAGGATATCACCATAATGTTTCTTGCCATACTTTCCACAAGTTGGCTTCTTGTTTGGTGAACTAGTACATCTTGCCTTTTCAGCCATAGGGTTAGACACCCTATCATCACGAGCCTTGGAAAATTTGGAAGTAACATGATTAGAAAACATTTTTCTAAATCTAGGATAGTCTTATATTTCCAACCTTCCATTTGAAGCTCCACCATCATAAGAATTGACCCTCTTGGCCTCTCTTCTTTCTCGTTAACCTAGTTTCTTCCACTTGTTGAAAATGAACCATGAGATGAGAAATATTTATATTTTCATGTAGCATAGACGAACGACATTCTTAAACCAAGTATTCATAAACCCCTGTGTGAAAATGACTCATCTCATCCCTTGGGTTTGACACAAAGGATGGGAAATACTTGGACAATTTAGTAAATTTCAAGGAGTAGTCAAGTACACTCATACCTCCTTGGAGAAGGTTGATGAAATCTTCTACCTTAGCTTCCCTCATAAATCTAGAAAAGAACATATCAAGGAAATCCCTATTGAAAATCTCCCAAGTCACTGGACGACCTCTAAGTGCCCTATTATCTCTCCATTGTGTATACCATGTTTGGGTCACATCATTGAGCTGATAGGCCGCCAACTCGACTTCTGAATTGAGGTAACACCCATTGCATAGAGAATCTTATATGCCATATCAAGGAAATGTTAAGGGTCTTCATCTGATTTTTACCCGAAGAACATGGGTGGATTCATTCTAGTAAAGTCTCTCAAACAAGATGCCATAGTGTTATCATGTTGAGGCACTCGAGGTCCAACCTCCCTATTCACTTTGGCCGTCATAGCTTGGACTTGAGAAGTGACGGCATTACCTTGTGAAGTCATGCCTTAGGCCAAATTGAGAAAATCCTTCTTTATCTCTCCATTAGTCATCGATAGAGGAATAATCGGAACTTGATCACCAATAGCAACTTCTTCAAGTGGAGGGACTTGATTGTCTTGCAGAGGACCTTCATTGTCATGAGCCCATGTATTATCAAGATATTTCTCGTCCCTTTGTGCCGCTTCCATTCGAGTATTCATACCTATAACCACAATAAAAGGTTTAGATGAAAGCACATAATATAGGAATCTAGAGGCACAACACAAGAGTACAAGAAGACGAGGACTTCCTAAGCATCACATAACCCCTCATTCACAAGTGTGGTGTGCTTCACAATTGTGAATAAGAATATACATAGACGTGGTTTAATAGGACATTGACCCTAAAGATATTCAAGGTCATGCTCTGATACCAAGTTTTTCACATCCGGGAAGTACCCCTTAGACGTAACCAGCGTGTTCGTCCTCTGAAAGTACTAAGACTAGCCTCTTATAATTTGTTATAACATTCATATTTTAAAAAGTGCAGAAAATTAAAAATTTTCAGCTACATCTACTTCATATGGTTTACTTATACCTCTCGCTTACACATATTATATTCGTAACAAGTATACATAGACTCCTCGCATAAAATTACATAGTATTCTACTTGTGACATCTGGGGAGCACCCCCTAGAAATAACATGGCATACTTGACTTCTCCGAGGTCTTATACAGGCCTATAGTTATCATTCACCATATTGACATAGTAAATTTAGCAGAAAATTTAAAACTCTCTTAGCACATCATATTTAAGAACATTACTTCTTATATATATAAAACATAAGTCGTAATACATATTCATACCATATGCCTCTTTGCCATCTTAGACTCAACAGAAGTAGTTTACATTAGGGACACGACCCTTAAGACATTATCATAAGTACAATATTTGAACACTTTAAAGAAAAGACTTAACATAGGAAATCCTTGGACTTAAGGATTCCTTTCAATAATCTTGGGAATCATCTATCAAGATCCTCACCATTCATGACATTCTTTAAGCATCCATAACATATAGTTTGTGTAAAAAGTAGAGAAGAATGGGATTAGTACAAGAATGCACTAAGTATGGCAGCCATGTTATAACATGCATTTAAAAGGGATATTTTCTTGAAATCATACTTCATGCCTTTTTGAGTAGATCCTCATAAAACGGTTATCCAATGGAATTTATATCATTATCAAACTTCATATAAACATATTCAAACGTCAAACATGAGATCATATATAGGGTTTATGACATTTTCAAGTCACATTACAGTGAGCTAATTTCCGCTAACAGTGAACGATCTTCTCTTTTATTCATTACCCTCCCAAGTAACTCTCAAGTGATACTTGGTGCAATGAATCACCTAATGGTCACAAAGAGAGCATACATAAAACCTACATAGACGAACACATATACTCATATAAGCATAATACATCAAAGACACATTTAAGTCAAGACTCCTTTGGCTTCACAGTAAGTTACACCAATTGACAAATATATTTAATTCTTTTCATAAAAATCATTATAATACCTTGTTCATGACCACAATCATAGTCTACTAGTGCAATGTACATGTGAATCCCATACTTGGTAAACCTTCTATGAGACTACAAACCTTAAAATTCAATTCATACCTCAACATATTAAGTGAAGACAACTTCATTCATGTTAATACAAGATATTCATAATATAGTCATTTAAAACAACATATTGCATATAAGGAGAGCTCACATCGTATAGATTCATAACATCCACATCTTCATATCAAGTAGATAGAGACTACAATGTAATGCATAAAGACATAAACATAATCATATACATTAGGCCACCTTCCTAGGACTTCCTAAGGAGCTAATTGTGAAATTTCTAGATGGGTTCATTACTTCCACCTATCCTAAGTAATCTCCCTTAAGTCCTCCTAGTAGGATCCTAAAATTTACTTCCATTGTCCATTTTACTCTAGGGAAAGCATAGCCTTAACCGACACTAAGACCATGGGTGCTAAACATGGAATTTGGGGTTGTAGAGCCTTACACCAATGGAAGGTGTTCCTACCTAGAGATGATAGAACATTAACATACATCCTAGAATCCTAAGTGAATTCACTTTTCTATATCCTATGTGGCAAGCGTAGTTATAGAACTAAGAGATAGGTATAATCCCTTTACATGCCATTTGGCAATTTGGGCCTCCTCTCATGAGAAAACATGGGTGAACCTTCCTCAAAGGGAAGTCACCACCTCATGTGGATCCATAGGTGAGTATTCCTCTAAGGGAAGTCAACACTCTATGAGGAACAAATGATGAATCTTCCTTCAAGGGAAGTCAACACCTCCCAATGTCAAGTTCACTCAGTGCTGAGCTAAGTTCCCTTTATTGAAAATCCTTTGTTACATTTTTTTATAAAATATAGGCTTAGTATATTCATTCCTCATATGGTTATAGCATATTCAAGCAAATATCTAGTGTTAGAGTAATCTTGGTCACACCTTTATAGTCACTAGATAATCATTCATGTGTGGGTGTATTTATATGTGAGCAAACCTTTCACATAACACATAATGTCACATGTGTTCATATATCAATGCATAAGTCTATAGGTATAACAATATGAGGAATCCTTTCATATAGACACACTAAGACACTATGCATATTCATACTTCATCATATCATATAAAACCATTTTCATAACATGCCCATACATTCCTTTTCATGTTCATAGAAACAAAACCTTGGAACTATCCAATCAAGGTACACATAATAATCCTTTCATAGACATAATCTTAATATTCACTGTAGTAGATACGAGTGAATATGAGAACTACCTTTCATTTAGACACCGTGACTTATACTACTTGTAAACATGCATGTAAACTGACGGTGTGTGTACATTGGTAAACATGACAACATAATTGTTATCGACAACGCATTGAGGCATACATCCTCTTAAAAAATTAGAGTCTATTAAGCATAGACCAAACAACACACAATAGTGTAGGAGACATGCCAACTTTATATTACACTTAAGACTCCTAACTTTTGTTATTCATGTTTTCACATAGGGGTACATAGGTATGGGATCATTAACCATTTTAACTCATAAATGGAAGCACCTATTCTTTACCCTATAATATATATACAAATGCTAATGCAATATCCATGCAACCTAAATCACAACTAGAATAGGAAAGTAGGCATAAGTTTCACATAGTGTAATCATCATAAACACAATCTTATATATTCATCAATTTGCCTTCAAGGTCATGGTCAACACATATATAATGACGATAAATTAAACAATGCCACCATATGTGGACCACACCACACAATGTCATACAAGGCTTCATCAACTACAATACTATAAGAAAAGAAGAGGGGATAAGCATCCTTGCCAATTTCTCGCCCTTTGATCATCATTGATCAATACACCTTGTTTATCAACAATTAATATACATTGCAGTAGATATATGTACTTTAATCATCCAATAAACCATGTACAAGTCACTACAATATAAAGCTACCAACATAAGCATTAAACTTATCAATTTGCTAGAGAATAGAGAAAATACCCAGTACTATTGATTCCCTAAATCCTTAGTCATTAATCATATCTTAACAATAATGTACATATTATGCAGTAGATAAATCGATCATTACTCAAAGAAATCATGCTTCATCTAACTTCAAATAAAGATCATGTCTCATGCATAGTATTATCAATCGGTAAACTAGAATATCATACATCAACTCATATCAATTCCTGTTCAACTTGATTATACATGATTTATATTTATAATTCAATCATAATATTTACCTTAGGAAGTAGCTACAAGACTCTCAATATACTCGAAATCCACTTTTAACCAATTAAGGACCCACAATACAGTGATCACATTAATAACTAGGCTAGGCATGTTCAAACCTTCATACATTGATCCAGATTGATCCTTCATCACCAATATTCATAATCAATTCACGTAAACAACAGTAGGTATAAGAAATTCAACATAAGAGAATCAAAATTTAACCATTAACAAGCAACGATCACAAAGCCCATGCAAAGACTAAATCGATTTACGTAAGGAACATGCGTCCATAATGCAATTGGATTAAAATCACGTTAAAACCAATACATTAAAATCAATTCATCATGATTTAAACATTAAAAACGTTTTTAGAATGAACCCATGGCCAGATTTAAGAAGAAGAGATTTGTTCTTGAAACTTTCTTTTAAAACTTTGAGAAGAACTCTCCAAGTGAAAGGTTATTTAGAAATGACGGATCACCATAACTTTGTCTAGTTTAAAACCTCAAAAAATTTTGTAAGAACCTATGAGAATCCAATCTACAAGTTTTTCTTGAGCTTCAACAAAATTGGAGGTTTCTAGGGAGAATTTATTTTTTAGGGAAAGTTTATTTCGTGATCATGGTATTGGGAATGGGTTGGTCACGTGTTTCATCACTTAAATACACCCAAAAATAGTTAAATAAATCAATTAGTGTCAGTTTAGGACGTGGGGTGAATTTTCCATTCACCCTTTAAGTGGACAGTGCGCAGGCAGCAGTTGGAGGCCACAATCAACGGACCCAATCGACTGAGTGTTGGTCCATCGACGGGCCATTCTGCTACCTCTGTCGAATGGTTCGGAGGCTCACAAGTGGCCAATCCTTCACTAGTATAAGTGAGAATCGAAGTGGCATGATTCAACCCACGGAGTGTTCATTTGTCTCGTTGACTGATACTTCCAAGGCAGTGTCTCGACAACCTTGGGTCCTTCTTGTTGGCCCTTTTGCGGTGCCCATTAGAAGTCGTACCCGGACGTTTCCAATGTAAATACAAACCTTAACAATTATTACACCTCCCACATGTGTTTTACCCAAAACGAATACACACAGCACGTCCAAACAGGCTAGGCCCCATCAAGACACATTTAGACGTCTCAAGAACAAACTTTTGAACGTCTTGGACGTTTGACCTCTAAACTTTACGGAACTCCATATACTGTATATAAACATTATTATAACTTATTTTAATACTTAATAATCTCATTTCATACAATCATAAATTTGTATTGACACATGAGGCACATAGGTGACTAGTCGTCGAACGTCTTGTTCGTCCCTTGACTTTTGACTTCCAAATCACCTCAAACTTTACACACTTCCTCTAAACAATATTATAATTCATTTTAGGACCTTAGAAACTTGCTAATAACATTTTAGGATCTATACACCCTAACTCATTTTGAGGTTCTTACAATATCCTCCACTTGGGACCATTGGTCCTCGAATGGCACTTAGAACATCTTAATCACAACAAGGACTTCAAAGCATCATAGAGCAGTTCATCACATTTATAGCATAATCACATAGAAGTTAATGCACCAATATTACAAGGAACATAACTTCAACTCATTTTAGCACTTAATGAACACAAGCAAACAAAACTTTCATTCACGCATTCTTTAATGCATCAATCACAAAGCCTCTTACCATGTCTATAGGAGGAACATCATTCTCCTAGTTATAACATGGTCATTACACTTCAATTCTTTAATAGGTCATTTTGCAACTATTCTGTAGGTCACACATAGGCAGATTTCAACAATACTCAAAAAACAATTAGGCACCCATACTTCAATACACATAGACTTTATTTAATTGAATCAACAAAGTTATTTATTAGTAGACCTACCGCCATGAAGGTCATAGTCAACAATACCATGCTTAGTGGTGTCCATGGAGGAATGTCCTTTTCCTCAGCACATTTACATGTATCATAAGTTCACACCAAAGCAAAATACAAGGTCAATTTCGTTTATAAAATGAGAAATCTCAACTTTTAATCTAAGGCATGCTCATGTTTTCTTACTAGTGAAGGCTAAATGGTAAGTCACACCAAGTATATCAAACACATATAGGAAGTCATCTTACAAAATTTCATTTTCTAACATAGTACTCACCTTCACCGTAAACATCATTTGGGAAAACAATACAAATCATAGCCAAACACATGAACAATTAGCTACACATGCTTTCATGTTTTAAGAGTGATCATACAATCATACTTCCCCAGTCCTAAAAATCACATAATTTTCAAGAGACTCCACATATTTCATTTTAAAGTGACTCAACTTTCCATTATAAGGATAAACATTACACCTCACAAGTGACTTCTACCATCTTTCTTATCTCACCTCATGAAGTCAAATTCACAATTAGCATGTTAAGATGCACAATACACATGAGAAAACATGGATTTTATCAAAATTTTCCTTATTCCACTTTGAATCTTAAAAATATCCTTAAGGTAATGTCAATCTATACATACCAAACATATAAAGTTCATGCAATTCATACTTAATGCAAAACTCTATTCATGAACAAGTTTACTAAGAATTTCATTAGTTTCAAGTTCAAGAAAAAATAGAAGGACAAAGTAGAAATATCTACAACCTTACCATTTCATAACCATCCCCCACTTAGGGTAAACCCCATTAAGAGAAACTTATCCCAACCTAAATAGGATCTTAACTTAACAACCTTCACTTATCATCACTTAAAAGTTATTACCACTTTAAGGGAATTACAGTAAGTCAACAAAGGTATTCTAAACCTTATCACCTAGGCATTTTATCCCCAATTATCAAGTTAGGTAATATCATTCAACCACATAAGGTTTGTATACAATACCATAAACACCAAGGTCATACATCATTAGGGGGAAACAACAAGGAGACTTAGTCATAAGGACTTTTTCTTTTCTTTCAACGTTAAAGTAAGGTAACTTCTAGGTCAATCAAACCCACAACATCACCCTACAAAGACAATAATACTACCCTCAATTCTAGGGGAAACATAAATTCCACAACATCAAGGGACTAACAACTCAATAGGAAGTTAGAAACAAATCTACGACTCAACATGTCATAAGACTCTCATTCTTCATTCCAAATAGCAAATATATTTNTCATTAGTTTCAAGTTCAAGAAAAAATAGAAGGACAAAGTAGAAATATCTACAACCTTACCATTTCATAACCATCCCCCACTTAGGGTAAACCCCATTAAGAGAAACTTATCCCAACCTAAATAGGATCTTAACTTAACAACCTTCACTTATCATCACTTAAAAGTTATTACCACTTTAAGGGAATTACAGTAAGTCAACAAAGGTATTCTAAACCTTATCACCTAGGCATTTTATCCCCAATTATCAAGTTAGGTAATATCATTCAACCACATAAGGTTTGTATACAATACCATAAACACCAAGGTCATACATCATTAGGGGGAAACAACAAGGAGACTTAGTCATAAGGACTTTTTCTTTTCTTTCAACGTTAAAGTAAGGTAACTTCTAGGTCAATCAAACCCACAACATCACCCTACAAAGACAATAATACTACCCTCAATTCTAGGGGAAACATAAATTCCACAACATCAAGGGACTAACAACTCAATAGGAAGTTAGAAACAAATCTACGACTCAACATGTCATAAGACTCTCATTCTTCATTCCAAATAGCAAATATATTTTTTACATTCATTATAATGATCATATTAATTAATTTTATACACATTTCAACAATTTCCAATCAAAAAACAATTTAGTGGATTTCCCGAAAATCTTACAATAAGCTGCCTAACATTATAGTGAACATGCTTCAAAAGTCTAAAAATGCAACATTTAGGCAATGCTTGGAAAAATCATGAAAATATGACATAAAAAACTTTACCAACTCATCCTACATAAACATGCATACTACCTACACACCTACGATCGAGTCTATCCAAGAACTATAATCCATGTAAAGTAATCATGAACGTTCACACATATAACAAAGAAAAATTAAACACTTTTATGCACATATATTCTAAGGGTAGCATTCTTCCATAGGTAGTCACTAATTATTTCAAGTTCAAGTAATAATATTAAACTACCATCATGTAAAACCATATAGTCGCATACAATTCCAAAAGAGACTCATTTTAATCATAACAACTTGTAACATGCTTTAACCCTATAATGCATGCATTTCTCAACATAACATACTATTTCAATAAAATCTCATACTTAGCAACAAATGACATCACAACATCAAAACATGTCAAATTCACCTTCATACATACTCATAAAACCATAAAACCAAGATGCATTTAAACTCACCTTTTCTCCCTCAAACGTAGAGATACAATCTTATCCAAGCAATCACATCTAGAAAACCACCGGACAAGAAAACAAAACAGAGAAATGTTATAGAGTTAAGTTCTATGGCAAGATATGAGAATGATGAAGAAGGGAAACTATATCATCATATAGCCTCCCAGACTATTTGATGTTTCGCAACTCACCACCAATGATATGAGACTTTACTAGACGTGCTAATATGAGACTTCTTGGACCCTAAATCACTTTTAAAATCTCATGATCTTATACCACATTTTTCACATTCGATGAGCACCCCCTAGAAGTAATATGGCATACTTTACCTCTCTGAGGACTTGTACTGTAACACTTTGAGAATCAAAGACGAGTCTTAGAGCCTAAAATAAGTGCCATGAGGTCTACGTACTGTTTTTAGTCCATTTTGATGACTATAGGTCATTTAGGAAGTTAGGAAAACAAAATTTCCAAAACGTCGATGACGTCCGGAAGTTAGTTCAAAAGAGTACTAATGTTTATGTTTTATTTAAGATAAGGGATAGATTAACATGTAAGGTAACTTGATTATGATGAATTGAGATTGTTTGGTCTAGCTTGTAGAAAATGACCCTTAACCCTTAACCCTTAACCGAAGGTTTTATCTTTGTGTGAATTATGTTTGGATTAATTCAATTCACTTGATAAATGGTTAAATCACTATTAGATAATATTATTCCACTGATCATAAACATGTTCTGATGGATTGAAGTTTTTCAATTAGTTGTTAGTAGTGATCTAGGTTAAGAAGATTGGTCTAAGTTCTTGTCTCAAAGCTTTATTTTAGTATTGAATTATAGTGTAGTGACTCTCCTAACTTTGTTATCATATTTGTTATTCGATTATCTTGATGTGATGACTTAATTGGGTTGAGTTGTGGGTTGATAGTAAGGCCCTTATGATGAACTATGGAGGAAGCTTAGTAAGTCTTGTAATTCCTATTTGTTACTTCAATTATGGTTAAATGTGATTAAGTCATGACGTTGTGTTGGAGTATGCCTTATCTAGAATTGACTATAAATGTTCCCTATTATGAGTTGATATGTAATGTGTTAACTTCACTTATATGACTTGTGATTAAAGTATTATTACTCATGCAATCCTTGTTGAGCTATGATGATGATACTTTTACAAGGGCTATACCCTATGACCTAGACAAAGTTATGATTGTTAATAAAGATTTAAAGTCATTTCAATAAAGGGAGTTTGATTAGCACCAAGTAGGTGATCACTTTTCATAAAAAGGAAAGGTTCAACATATAGTTCTCCATGTAATGTTGACTTCCCTTTGAGGGATATTCATCTGAGGGGTTCCCATGAGAGAAGGCCCAATTACCACATAGTACGAGGAGGGAATACCTATCTCTTAGTTCTTGAACTATGTTTCCACCATAGGAATACTCTCTAATGGATCCATATAGATAGCTATGTTTATAGTTGGTTTTACCTTAGTCGGTAGACTACCTCCCATCGGTGTAAGGTTTATGACACCGGATTCCACAGTTAGGTATTTTAGTCTATGTAGGTTAAGGCGAGTGTTCCCTAAACAAAAATGAAGTGATGATGTATAAACTAACTAAAGTGACTTGAAAGGTTTGACTAATCTTAGGTAGCGGTATGGACTCTACCTATGCCTTGCACTAGTTTGCCTTGATAGGAGATTTAGGAAGTTAATATTATGCATTTGAATGATGATAAATGTATAAGACTTTACATGATCAGCATGATTCTTATGAATATGAAATTAGTCTTTATTGTTAAGGTAGGAACTCATGTGCACTTGAGGACTATGTTATGGGAAGTGAGATACTATCTATGGTTCTTGTGGAGATACTTGATTCAGTATTGTTATGGGGCTTTTCTTGGTCATTGCAATTGTTGACTTTTGTAAGGATTTATGATTAGTTGTCTTACTTTGCTATTGATATGATGAACTCCTATTCATTCTTGTGATGTTATTGCTTAGTGATAGAATTATCTGAGGTTATGGGTTCAAGTATGTTGATATGAATATTGTTTATTTGACTTTTTGAACATATCTAATTGGTTTATATAGTTGGTTGACTTTGCATATTTCCTTAAAGAGGTAAAATGGCATATTTTAACTAAATGTCCCTTTTTAGCACATTTTGATGCTATATATGTATATGGTCTCATCTTAGTACATGTGACGTACTAACATCATTTTCTCCCTTTTGATGCTATATATGTATACAAGGGGTAGGTCCTCACTTCCGGAGGGCTATGCCGATATCTAGCCAGGGAGTTGCTTTATTTTTCTGAGACTCTTATGTGCATTCTACTTTCGTTTTATGTACAATTTGTATAAGCCTATATGTGGCCTCTTTACATTGATGTAGGGCTATGCCTAAATTGCTATAATATTTAGATGGTATGAGACGAAACAATCATTGAGACTTTATTCTATCTTATATATATGTGAAATAAAAGTAAAAGTCTGTGTAACCTTCTTATCGAAGGATCTATGTATACTCGATATGAATATATATATTATGTGTATGTAGAGGTCTATGCTAGCCTCCAAGTAATTATAATGAAAAGTTTTAATTCTTCCGTATTTTTGATCAATGAATGTAATGATCTAAGACTAAGAGTATAGTTATAGTCCTCAAAGAGTACGATGACGCAGGTTACGTCTGGGCAGTAAACCCGGGTGTGACATATACAAGCCCATAATTATCATTCATCGCATTGACATAGTAAATTTAGCAGAAAATTTAAAACATTCTTAACACATCATATGATAGAACATTACTTAATATATATAAAACATAAGTCATAATACATATTTAGACCTTAAGACTCTTTATCATCTTAAACTCAACATCATTAGAGTACATTAGAGACATGACCCTTAAGACATAATCATAAGTACAATATTTGAACACTTTAAAGTAAAGACTTAACATAAAAAATCCTTGGACTTAAGGATTCCTTTCATTGAGATTGGGAATCATGTATCAAGCTCTTCACCATTCAAGACATACTTTAAGCATCCATAACCTACACTTTCTTTGAAAAGTAGAGAAGAATGCGATTAGTACAAGAGTGCAGTAAGTAAGGCAACAATGCAATAACATGCACTTAAAAGGGATATTTTCTTGAAATAATACATCATGCCTTTTTGAGTAAATTCTCATAAAATCATTATCCAATAGCATTTATATCATTCATATACTTTATATAAACATATTCAAATGGAAAAACATTTCATGATATCACATATAGGATTTATGACATTTTAAGTCACATTACAGTGAGCTAATTTCCCTTAACAGTGAACTATCTTCAATTTTATTCATTAACCTACCAAGTAACCCTCTAGTGATACTTGGTGCAATACATCACCTTAAGGTCACAAAGAAAGCATATATACAACCTACATAAGCCAAATTATACCTCATATAAGTATAATACATCAAAGACACATTTAAGTCAAGACTCCTTTGGCTTTACAGAAAGCTACATCAATTTACACATATATTTTGTTCTTTTCATATACATCATTATAAGACCTTGTTAATGAGCCCGATCTTAGTGTATAAGTGCAGTGTACATGTGAAGCCCCATAACCCCTCACATACTTAGTAAAACCACCATGAGACCACAAACCTTAAGATTCAATTCATACCTCAACATATAAAGGGAAGACAACTTCAATCATGTAAATACAAGGCCTTCATCATATAGTCATTTCGACCAATATAGTGCATATAAGGATAAGATCACATCATATAGATTCATAACATGTACATCTTCATATACAGGATATTGATAATACAATGTCATGCATAAAGACATAAACATAATCATATACATTAGGCCACCTTCCTAGGACATCCTAAGGAGCTACATGTGCAATGTCTAGATGTGTTCATTAATTCAACCTCTCCTAAGTAAACTCCCTTAAGTCCTTCTAGTTAGGATCATATTGATTTACTTCCATTGTCCATTTTACACTAGAAAAATTATATCCTTAACCGACACTAAGACCATGGGTGATAAGCATGAAATTTGGTGTTGTAGAGCCTCACAGCAATATAAGGTACTCCTACCTAGCCAAGGTAGAACAATAACATATATCCTAGCATCCTAACTAAATTCACTTTGATAGATCATGTGTGGCAAGCATAATTATGGATCTAAGAGATAGGTGTAATCCCTCTACATGCCATTTGGCAATTGGGGCCTCCTCTCATGAGAAAACATGGGTGAACCTTCCTCAAAGGAATTCACCACCTCGTATGGATTCATAGGCGAGTATTCATCTAAGGGAAGTCAACAATCTATAAAGAACAAATGGTGAATCTTCCTCCAAGGGAAGACAACACCTCTCAATGTCAAGTTCACCCGGTGCTAAGTTAAGTTCCCTTTATTGAAAAGCCTTTATTACATTTTTCATAAAATATAGGCTTAGGATATTAATTCCTCATATGCTTATAGTATATTCAAGCACTTATATATTTTTAGACTATTCTTGGGCACATCTTTCAATCCCCCTCTAGTAACTAGATCATCATTCATGTGTGTGTATTTATATGGGAGAAAACCTTCCACATAACACTTAATTGAACACATGTTCATATATCAATGCATATGTCTATAGGTATAACAATATGAGCGATACTTTCATATAAACACACTAAGACACTTTGCACATTCATACTTCATCATATCATATAAGTCATATTCATAACATGTCCATACATTCGTTTTCATGTTCATAGAAACCAAACCTAGGAACTATCCTTTCAAGGTACACATGTGCAATGCATAGACAAGGTCCCATACCCTTGCCCACACTAGTACACCTATCAAGTAATCCTTGTTAAGGAAAAACATATCATCCTTTCATAGACATAATCTTAACATGCATAGTAGTAGATAATAGTTAATATTAGAACTACCTTTCATTTAGACACAATGATTTATACTACTTTTAAACATACATGTAAAGTGAGGGTATGTGTACATTGGTCAACATGATCACAAAATGGATATCAACAAGACATTAAGGCAGCCACCCTCTTAGACCATAATACTCTTTTAGCATAGACTACACAAGACACAATAGCATGGGAGACAAGCCAACTTCATATTACACTTAAGACTTCTAATTCGTGCTACTCATGTATTCTCATAGGGGTACATAGGTAAGGGATCATTAACCATGTTAACTCATCAATGGAAGAACCTATACTTTACCCTAACATAGATATGGACATGATTATATAATAGCCATGTAACCTAAATCAAAACTAGAATAGGAAAATAGGCATAAGCTTCACATAATGTAATAATCATAACCACACACTTATATATTCTTCAATTTGCCTTCAAGAACATGGTCAACACACATATAATGACAATAAGTAAACACCATAACCATAAGTGGACCATACCACACAATGCATACAAGGTTTCATCAACTACAATACTATAAGAAAAGTATAATGGATAAGAATCCTTACCAATTTATCACCCTTTGATCATCACTAATCAATACACCTTGTTTATCAGTAATTAATATATAGGAAAGTATTTATATGTACTTTAAACATAAAATAAACCATGTACAAGTCGCTACAATATCAAGCTACCAGCAGAAGCATTAAACTTATCTATTTGCAAGAGAATCGAGGAAATAGCCAATACTATTCATTCCCTAAAGCCTTGGTTATAAATCATATTTTAACAATAATTTAAATATTAGGCAGTAGCTAAATAGATCATTAATCAAAGAAATCATGCTTCATCTTACTTCAAATCAAGATCATGTCTCATGCATCGAATTATCATTCGGTATACTGCAAAATCTTAGATCAACTCATATCAATCCCTCTTCACCTTGATTATACACGTTTTATATTTGTAATTCAATCATAATATTAACCTTAGGCAGTAGATACAAGACTCTCAACATACTCGAAATCCACTTTAAACCAATTAAGGACCCACATTACAGTGATCACATTAATTACTAGACTTGGCTTGTTCAAACCTTAATACATTAATCCACATGGATCCTTCATCATCAATTCATAATCAATTCACGTATATAACAGTATCTATAAGCAATTCAACGTAAGACAATCACAATTTAACCATTATTAAGCCATGATCACAAAGCCCATGCAAGGACTAAATCAATTTAGGGAAGGAAGATGTGTTCATAATGCAATTGGATTAAAATCTTATTAAAACCAATACATTAAAATCGATTCATCATGATCTAACCATTAAAAAATTTTTTAGAACGAACCCATGTCTATACTAAAGAAAAAGAGATTTGATCATGAAGTGGACAATGAGTAGGGAGAAGTCGCAGGCCACCACCGACGGACCCTATCGACTAGGCATCGGTCAATCGATGAGTCGTTCTGTGCCCTCCATTGATTGGGTATGAGGCTTATAGTGGCCAATACTTCCCTAGGATAAGTGACCATCGAGGACTCCTCATTTACGAGGCGTCATTCAACCAACGGAGCATGCATTGGTCTCGTCGATTGACAGTGCCAAGGAAGTGTCTGGACAGCGTTGGGTCCTTTTTGTGGGCCCTTTTACGGGACCCTTTAAAAGTTGTACCTAGACATTTCTAACGTATATACAAACTTAAAAAGTTTAATACATGACACATGAGTTTTACTTAAAACGAATACACATAACATGTCCTAACAGGCTAGGCCCCATCAAGACACACTTGGACGTCTCAAGGGCTAACTTTCGAATGTCTTGCACGTTCTTGGATGTTTTACATCCAAACTTATCAAGAATCAATATACAATATATTAAAGTAATTATAATCGTTTTAAGAACTAATAAGATCATGTCATACAATCATAAACACGAATTGACACATGAGTCACATAGGTGACTAGTCTTCGAATGTCTTGGTCTTCCCTTGATGTTTGACTTCCAAATCACCTCAAACTTTGCACACTACCTCTAAGCCATATTATATGGCATTTTAGGATCTTTTAAACTTCTGATGAACATGTTAGGCTCTACACACCCTAAATGATTTTGGGGGTCTTACACTACTTTTATGCAGCATATAGGTTACATGCATAATATAGTCTTAATAAAGATGTCTCATATTAAACCATCTAAACGGAATAGAACAATATGGGCATAGCCCTTACACAAATGTATATGTGTAACTTAGGTGTTACACCAATATATTGAAACAATATGAGTGAAGTGATCGTCTTTAGATTATCACAATGTAACATAGGTAGAGTGAGAGAAATGCATTATCCTCAAACTTGAGGACTTACACATACTTGGAGAAATGACCCAAGCCTTCCTTGCAAAGTGGTCAAGAACCCTTCAATGACCCAAACCTAAAATGTTGATGAAAAGGGAGAAATAGGGTTTAGCACATCACTTGTACTAAATATGGAAACATATGCACATACAACATAGAAATCATGCTAAAAAGAATATTTGTTCAAAACCATGCCAAGTTACTTTGAAATGTCTTATGCACAATCAAGAACACATATAGGACAATAACTACATATTTTCCAAGACAATAGAATGTTCAACACAAGACAAACATCATAAACTATAACCAAGTTCATATGATTAATAGCATAATAGAAACATAGCCAACACAACTCCAACATCATGTTAAATCAACAAAGCATATATAAGTGTTTCTTCCATAATAACACATACAAGACCCTTACTCAGAATCCCCCTTCAAGTCTACAAGTGTCATAACCAAGTAAAGCCCCATACCTTACTCAATCAAGAAACCCAAATAAAGGATCACAAGCAATGCCTAAAATCACATAACATATCATTAAGAGTAGTCATCATCAAAGTTTACCAATAATAGACAAATAGCACGTGCATACATGAAACCAACATCTTATAGTATCAACAAGAAAAGTCAATACATACATTTCATGCACTTTATAAGAGCATGAGAACATAAGAAGACTATTCTAAGACTTCTCTCAAGGCTAACTAGTGCAGTGTATAGGTAGAGTCACATACCCCTACCTAGACTAAGCCAAACCCCTTAAGTCATCCTATCTAGAGTTCACTTTATTATTTCATTTTACCGTCGGGAACATCTTTCTTAACCGACATAGACGACATGAGAAAATGTGAAATATGGTGTCATCGAACCCTACACCGAAATAAGGTGGAGTACTTGTCAAGGTAGCAACAAAATATGAACACAACATCTAGGTTGATCCACTAGCTAGTATTCCTATGGGGGCAACATGGTTCAAGAACTAGGAGATGTGTTTGGGACCCTCTTTATGCCACATGCATTATAGTCTCTTATCTCATGAGTACAATAGCGAAATTATCCTTTCTATGTGGGAACGAGACATTGTTCACTGCTAGTTCAGTCGGTGCTTATCTAGAATCCCTTTTGAAATGTCATTCTTTAACAATCATAACTTATTTTAGGTCATGGGAGAATAGATCCTTGTATAGTCATAGTCATTATCTCAATAGGAATTGAAAAATAATATCTTTCATTACAACCCTCACATGTGAGATTAGCGCATTAACATCATTATATCATAGTAAGGCACATAGGTACTTCATAACCAACCTTATATCCTTACATCTTAAGCATAATCTCACAATCACATAATCAAGACATTTAAATCGCATCATAAAACCACACCTAATTAATCCAATTACAAGACATAATTCAATTGAACATCACCAAGTTCAAGTCATCATAATTGAAGTAAAGGTTTAGGATATCAAGACTTACCCGATCTCCTTCAAGAGCCATCATCATGGTCTTACCATTAACAAAGTAAATTCTACCCAATAATAAGTATAGTAATATCAATCAATGGGAATTAACACAATAATGAAATAAATTGCATCACTACAACTCAATTCAATACTACTTGATAACCTAGGGTTAGGGAATTTGGGTCATTTCATGATCTATTACATAAACTAGGTTAATTCATTAAAAATAGATGTAATTGAAAAATAATACAACATAATCTAATAGTAATAATCAATATAAACAATAAACAATAAAATTTAGATGATCAAATTCGTATTAGGAAGAAACCCATATGAAATCATCTTTTGGAAATCAATTTTGAAGGAACCCCTTGGGGAAAGGAATACCAAAGGTGAAAGGATAACATACCTTGTTATTTGTTGAATATTGATGGATAAAACTACTCTTCTTGCTTCCGTAAAGTCCTCTACCTATCCCTAAAATGGAATTCTTCTTTTTGGGAGAGAGAAAGTAGACAGAAGGAAGATCAATTGTGTTTTGGGAAATGAGAGGTGTTAAGTCGTGTTTCGACTTAGGGTAGATTACATAGTTATTGAACTAACCTAACTAACCAACCCCTAATAACTAATTAACCCCCTAACTAACTAACTAAATTAAATGACCCAACTAAAACTCACCAGCAAAATTATAGAACTGACCTACGAGACCTCGACCTACGGGTCGTAGGTCAGTCGATGGTGCCTTAGACCAACCATCCTGCACAACCGTGTTTTTGGTCATAGAATTACAAAAATAGATTTTTCATAAAATTTCTAAGTGACCATCGACAGAGGAAATTGATGCCCCGTCGATTAGACAACGCCTCGTCCCCTGCAGTCTTAGGTAGACACTACTTCAAGGCAACTTCTTGACAAAAATGGAAGGGTCCTTCTCAAGGATCATTCGGTGGTCCTTGGTGAGTCGCACCCAGAAGTTTAGACCCTAAAAAAACTTTAATACATGTTAAACACCTTACCACCAAATCTCATCAAATTCCATTTCTTAAAACCCTGTCAAATAGGGTAAGGCACTCTACCATCTTTTGTTCAGACGTCATGTACGTTCCTTGATGTTTTCACTCTAAAACTTATTAAATTAATTTTATACTCTATTATTCAACTTAAAACAATGTTATAAAACCTATATACTCATGTAAGGCTCAAGACTAGCTCTTTGATTTTCAAAGTGTTAGAAAAAAGTATGACCCTTTTCAACCCAATGTGGCTACATGGTTTTACGGAGATGTGAAATATTTGAACTAATATACGTTCCCGACTTAATGGTTAATACTACTTCCAAAATATAATGTCTCGTATGTTTTTAAACATAATTCTTTTGTGGTTTCAGATTAGTGCTCAAAACATAGCTCGAAGGCTATTGTGAAAACCTTACTTTTCCTGCTTGCTTCATTTGATAAAGCTAATACTCCTTTCTAAAAACTATCCCAAAGGATCTTTGGAAATCAAAGTTTCCTTAGTTGTTAAATGTTATAACATATTAAATTTTCTTTGGGAATACTTAATCCCCATATACTTTTGAAGAAAAGAACTTCAACTTTATTTTTTACTCTTTACTTAACATTAAACTTGAGTCTTGAAACAAAGTTAAAACGTTGTTAAAGGCCCTAGAGAACACTTAACAACTATGCTTTCACTTACTTGTTAACCGTTAGACTTAACTCTTAGCTTCCTTGACTTTGATCTTAACTTTTCTTGAATTGCATTATGGATTCAAGGTTTGTGATCTCATGTTTATAGATGATTTCATGATGTTTAGATGTACCTCAGAGTGTTGGAATCAACTAGGAAAAATGGGTACATCACTTAAGAACTAGTACGAAAAGATGGGGAATGAACGGGGTTCATTGGCGTCCTTGGCTCTATGGGAGGTGTGGGGCAGCAGATCCCAAACTTAAGAGGCCAATTTTGGGCACTCTGGCTGCAGCGCAGCCCCAGGGCCTAACGCACAAAGACTGTAATGTGGGTATATAGTAGGCGCGGAGCCCAAGGGCCTACAGAGAGTTGTTTCGACTTTGCTCCTCCATTTTTGATATCTAAAAACTCTAAACCTCCATGGTTCTTTCCCCAACCACTTGTGATCACTAATACCCTCAATACCCAATATATTCCACTCCAAAAACAACTTGGAAAAACTAACCAAATCAACTCTAGGTATGCAACAACTCAACCATCAAGAATTCTACAATCTTATTCAAGAACATCACTTTTCATGATTCAATAAACTCAAAATCATTGAATAAACAAGTTGATATATGGGTGAACTAACAGAACACGAAAAAGATCTCACATACCTTGATTGGGATCACCCCCGACGAGTTTCACTCATACAACCTTAGCGTTCTTGACGAATGCTTGATCTTTCTACCTTTTACTTCTTCTCTTATCTTTTCTCCAATCCCTAAGAGTAAAATAATTTTTATAATCTGAACCATTACTTATTTTTACCCCAAATAAGTCATTAAAATGAAATTGGAAATAAATGGGTGAAAAGACTAGTTTGCCCTTTCTTAAATCTGGAATTGGACTTCCCTCACTTCAGCACCCCAACTTCCTATAGGCATATCTCCCTCATACACAATAAAAAATGTGCAAACTCGATAGCGCTGGAAAGATCTCTACCAGGGCTTTCCAATCATATCAAGAACTACCTCAAACTCATTATGTTTGGCTGATTGAATATGGTCAAAAACTCACTTCTTAACTTAAGGAATTTTTTCCATATTTTTCCTTATCTTTCCAGAAGTGATAATTTCTAGCTTCTTAGCTTATTCTTGTTTATTATGAGTTACTATATTTTACAATATCTCCCCCTTGAAACATTCTTCCTCGAATGAGATTTCTTTCACTAAGATAAGAACAGTAATATCAAGTTTAACACTCAACAATCACAAGCAAGTAACAACATGATTGCCCATTGTTTATGAAGTACTAAGAAGATAATTAGTACTTTGATCTGTATTCACTCTGGAGTTAATACCTCAGATGGTCACTCAACTATGCACTCTTCTCTCAGAAAGTCACTCAACTTTCAATTTTCAGTTAAAAGTCACTCAACTATGCACTTCTTTCTCAGAAAGTCACTCAACTATGCACTTCTTTCTCAGAAAGTCACTCAACTTTGAATTTTAACTCAAAAGTCACTCAACTATCCACTATTTCCTCAAAAAGTCACTCAACTATCCACTTTTTCCTCAAAAAGTCACTCAATCTATTAAATTATTTTTCAATTAAAAATTGTTGATATTAATTATTTATATAACAAACCAAAAATTTTAAAAAATAAATTAAATCATTTAGTGATCCACCCACCTAACCCGACCCATTAAAAAATATGATATGACCCATTTTATTTTGTCTATCCTAAATTAATCCCTCTCTTTAAACCTTGAATTAGGATTAAAGGCAAAATAAAATAGATCATATCATATTTTTTAATGGGTCGAGTTAGGTGGATGGATCACTAAATGGTTTAAATGATATTTTTATTTTTTAAAAATTTTGGTTTGTTATATAAATAATTAATATCAATAAATTTTAATTAAAAAAACAATTTAATAGATTGAGTGACTTTTTGAGGAAAAAGTGGATAGTTGAGTGACTTTTGAATTAAAATTCAAAGTTGAGTGACTTTCTGAGAAAGAAGTGCATAGTTGAGTGACTTTTGAGTGAAAATTGAAAGTTGAGTGACTTTCAGAGAGAAGAGTGTATAGTTGAGTGACCATCTGAGGTATTAACTCATTCGCTCTGGATTCAAAAAGATGTGAATATTTTTTCTTCATATCCTCTTCATCTTCTCAAGTCGCTTTTTTAACAAATTGTTTCATCCAAAGGACCTTGACAAACGCAACCTCTTTTGTTCTCAACTTGCAAACTTGGCGATGTAAAATATGAATCGGAATATCTTGATAGGATAATCTATCCTTAATCACGTTTTGGTACAATCAATGAAGAATCACTCTTTCACTTCTTCAACATGCAGATATGAAATACTTGATGAAGCGTGGCTAACTGTTGTGGTATATTACATATTCTCTTGGATATTCTATAATGAACAATATATTGGGGACTAATTTTCCCCTTCTTATAAAACATCATAACACCCTTAATGAGTGAAACTTTCAGATATACCCAGTCATCCACCTTAAACTCCAATGGCCTTCTCCTCACATCTATGTAGGTCTTTTGATGAGTATGTGTCATTTTCAATTTCTCCTAAATCAATTAACCTTCTCCATGTCTTGGTGAACTAGATCTGGTCCTATAAACCCAGCTTCACAAACTTCGAACCACCCACTTGTAGATTTACACCTTCTCCCATAAAGAGTTTCATATGGAGTCATTTGGATGTTTGAATGGTAGTTGTTATTATAAGAGAACTCAATTAGAGGTAGGTGATAATCCCAATTTACCTTCAAAATAAATCACACAAGCCTCAACATATCTTCTAAGATAAGGATAGTACGCTTTCTTACCCATCCTGTGAGGAAGAAAAGAAGTACTTAAAGTAAAATTCGAACCAAAACCTTTCTGGACAGAATTAGTGCACCTCTATCTGAAATAATGTAGACCATAACTCCATGATGTCTTACCACCTCTTGAATATACAAATTAGCGTAATCCTCAGCCGAATCGGTAGTATTTACCAACAAAATGTTTGTTGATTTTTTCATTATATTTACAATTACCCAAATAAAATCATGCTACCTGCGAGACCTTTGTAACCCCGTGATGAATTCCATATTAGTCATCTCCCACTTCCATTCGAGAAGCTCTACCTACGAGGCTTGTCGTATACTACCTTCACTTGTTGACAATTCGGGCACTTGGCGAAAAATTCGGCAATGCCCTTCTTCATAATTTGCCACCAATATACATCTCCCAAATCACGATACATCTTTGTGGAACCCAGATGAATGGAATATGTGGAGATATGAGCTTCCTCTATTATCCTCTCTTAGAGTCCATCCACCATATAAACACAGAACCTACCTTGATATCTTAATACCACATCTCCCCCTTGTTCAAAAGCTAATACTCTTTAATTATAAACATTTGCCTTTAATTCAAGGAAAATGAGATCTTGGTCTTGCTTATCTTTTAAATCTAAGACTACTGATGATTTAGCCACGTTGGTCACCATTATTCCTCCTTTTATGAAATTCGAAATTCGGACTTCTAAGCGATCAATTGTATGCATAACTTTTGCTAATTATTTCTTCTTTTCTTCTAGATGGGCGGTACTACACATAGAATACCTGCTCAAGGCATCAATAATAAAATTAGCCTTACCAGGGTGGTAATGGATGCTCATGTCATAAACTTTTAGAAATTCTAACCATCTCCTTTGTGTGAGATTAAACTCTTTCTGAGTGAACACATATTGTAGCTTTTTATGATCAGTGAATATATCAACATAGATGCCATATAATTAGTGACGCCATATTTTCAAAGAAAAAAATCAATGGCAGCCCACTCTAAGTCATGGGTTGAATAATTTTTCTCATCAACCTTCAATTTTTTGGAGGCATAAGCTATAACTTTACAATTCTGAATCAGAACACGGCCCAACCCAACTCAAGATGCATCACAATACATTAAAAAACCTTGAGTACCCTCTACTAATGTCAAAACCACTCAAAAATTCTTCTATAATAACAAGCCGAACCCAAGAAACTCCTAATATCGGTTGGAGACGTGGCTCTAGGCCAATTCTTATTTGCTTCCATCTTTTGGGTATAAACTCTAATTCTATCACCAGAAACTATGTGGCCTAAGAATGCCACATAATCAAGACAAAACTCACACTTGCAGAACTTTGCTTACAAATCCTTATCTTCAATCTCGAAAGCACTATCCTAAGGTGACTAGCATGATCTTCTTTATTTATTGAATAGATTAGTATGTCATCAATGAAGACGATAACAAACATATCTGAATAAGACTTGAAGAGTCTATTCATATGATTCATGNCCATGAACGTTGCTAGTGCATTAGTCAAATCAAATGACATAACAAAAATTCATCATTCCCATATCTGGTTCTAAAAGTTGTTTTTGGAATATCACATTCCCTAACTTTCAACTGATGGTAGACAGACCTGAGATCAACTTTTGAGAAGGAGGAAGCACCCTGAAGCTGGTTGAAA
This sequence comes from Solanum pennellii, assembly GCF_001406875.1. Taxonomy (NCBI): domain Eukaryota; kingdom Viridiplantae; phylum Streptophyta; class Magnoliopsida; order Solanales; family Solanaceae; genus Solanum; species Solanum pennellii. The sequence continues at coordinate 53,532,426 of NC_028646.1, read as the reverse complement.
AGATCATCAATCCTTGGAAGAGGATATTTATTCTTGATGGGGACGTTGTTCAATTGACGGTAATCTATACACATCCTAAGGGAACCATCTTTCTTTCTAACAAACAAGAACGGAGCACCCCAAAGAGAAACAATTGGTCATATGAAGCCTTTATCTAATAGATCTTTCAGCTATTCTTTCAACTCTTTTAACTCTGATGGTGCCATTCAAAATGGAGGAATAGAGATAGGACATGTATATGGCAGAAGATTTATGCTGAAGTCTATCTCTCTCTGAAGAGGTACACAAGGAAGATCATTTAAAAAACTTCTAGGATGTATTTTACTACTGGAGCTGACTGAATAGGAGGTATCTCAACTGTAGAGTCGTTAAATATGAGTAAGTGATAGACACACCCCTTTCAAACTAACTTCCTCGCCTTAAATTACAAAATAAAAGGACAATTAAGCACTACTGAACTGCTTTTCAACTCTAAGGCTCTCTCATTTAAAAAACAGAAACTATATTAATCGAGTTCAACAATCAGCTGAGGCATAACACCTATAAAGTCAGTCCATACCAAGAATGATATCAAATTCTACCATGTCTGACAAAACTAAATCAGTTGTGGTCTTCTTGTGATTGATGGAGATGGAACAATCATGATACACTCTTTTTGCTACAATGGATTCACAAATAGGTTTGGAAACACTTAATGGTTCACTAAGTTGCTCAAGAATACTATCAAAGTTCATGGCAACATATGGAGTTACAAAAGAAAAACTCGCTCATGGGTCTAGAAATTCATTAAAAGTGAAATAAAAGACTTCAATTATGCTAGTGAGGAAGTCTGGTGAATTCTCATGATCTTGGCGATTTTTGAAAGTATACAAGCAGTTTGTTCCTCCATCGGCTCTCGAAGTAGCTCTTTTAGGTGCAGCCCTGTCTGGTGGAGCAACTGGAAAACACCGAGATCTATTGCCCCCACTACTATTTCCCTTCTTATTCTTTGGACACTCTCATTAAATGTCCGATCTAACCACACTTCATGCAACCCACGGAGCCCTCACGACAAACACCGAAGTAATTTCTACCACAATTGTCGTAGGCAGGAGACTTACTACCTCCTTGCGCCACACTACCTTGTGAATAGATAGTTTTAACTTTAGAAATATGCCCATAGTACTCACCCTTGTTCATAGGTGCAGGTGCACTAGAAGATGATGCAGTAGGACCCTTTTGATCCTATTGGAAATATGACTAGTTGGAATTACTCTTCTGATGCCCGAATTCATTTCCTATTTTAGCCCTCTAATAATTTAACTTTACTCTATCCCTAAGCTTCTCTTCCTCTACATTCTGCACATAGACCATTAACCTTGAAATATCCATGTCCCCAATAAGCATGATGCCCGACCCTCTTTTCTTGATAGATGACCTAACCCAACAACAAATAAACTCTTTCTACTCCACATGTCTTTAACCATCTGTGTAGCATAACGAGATAGTTGGGCGAACTTAACCCATATTCATGAACACTTAGAGAATCCTCCTTAAGTGTGATGAATTCTTGTACCTTAGCATCTTTCAGTTATAGAGAAAAGAAACGACTCAAGAATC
>NC_028646.1:53517203-53520827 GCF_001406875.1 Solanum pennellii | reverse complement strand
ATCATATAAAACCATTTTCATAACATGCCCATACATTCCTTTTCATGTTCATAGAAACAAAACATTGGAACTATCCAATCAAGGTACACATAATCATCCTTTCATAGACATAATCTTAATATTCACTGTAGTAGATACGAGTGAATATGAGAACTACCTTTCATTTAGACACCGTGACTTATACTACTTGTAAACATGCATGTAAACTGACGGTGTGTGTACATTGGTAAACATGATAACATAATTGTTATCGACAACGCATTGAGGCATACATCCTCTTAAAAAATTAGAGTCTATTAAGCATAGACCAAACAACACACAATAGCGTAGGAGACATGCCAACTTTATATTACACTTAAGACTCCTAACTTTTGTTATTCATGTTTTCACATAGGGGTACATAGGTATGGGATCATTAACCTTTTTAACTCATAAATGGAAGCACCTATACTTTACCCTATAATATATATACAAATGCTAATGCAATATCCATGCAACCTAAATCACAACTAGAATAGGAAAGTAGGCATAAGTTTCACATAGTGTAATCATCATAAACACAATCTTATATATTCATCAATTTGCCTTCAAGGTCATGGTCAACACATATATAATGACGATAAATTAAACAATGCCACCATATGTGGACCACACCACACAATGTCATACAAGGCTTCATCAACTACAATACTATAAGAAAAGAAGAGGGGATAAGCATCCTTGCCAATTTCTCGCCCTTTGATCATCATTGATCAATACACCTTGTTTATCAACAATTAATATACATTGCAGTAGATATATGTACTTTAATCATCCAAGAAACCATGTACAAGTCGCTACAATATCAAGCTACCAACATAAGCATTAAACTTATCAATTTGCTAGAGAATAGAGAAAATAGCCAGTACTATTGATTCCCTAAATCCTTAGTCATTAATCATATCTTAACAATAATGTACATATTATGCAGTAGATAAATCGATCATTAGTCAAAGAAATCATGCTTCATCTAACTTCAAATAAAGATCATGTCTCATGCATAGTATTATCAATCGGTAAACTAGAATATCATACATCAACTCATATCAATCCCTGTTCACCTTGATTATACATGATTTATATTTATAATTCAATCATAATATTTACCTTAGGAAGTAGCTACAAGACTCTCAATATACTCGAAATCCACTTTTAACCAATTAAGGACCCACAATACAGTGATCACATTAATAACTAGGCTAGGCATGTTCAAACCTTCATACATTGATCCAGATTGATCCTTCATCACCAATATTCATAATCAATTCACGTAAACAACAGTAGGTATAAGAAATTCAACATAAGAGAATCAAAATTTAACCATTAACAAGCAACGATCACAAAGCCCATGCAAAGACTAAATCGATTTACGTAAGGAACATGCGTCCATAATGCAATTGGATTAAAAACACGTTAAAACCAATACATTAAAATCAATTCATCATGATTTAAACATTAAAAACGTTTTTGGAATGAACCCATGGCCAGATTTAAGAAGAAGAGATTTGTTCTTGAAACTTTCTTTTAAAACTTTGAGAAGAACTCTCCAAGTGAAAGGTTACTTAGAAATGACGGATCACCATAACGTTGTCTAGTTTAAAACCTCAAAAAAATTTGTAAGAACCTATGAGAATCCAATCTACAAGTTTTTCTTGAGCTTCAACAAAATTGGAGGTTTCTAGGGAGAATTTATTTTTGAGGGAAAGTTTATTTCGTGATCATGGTATTGGGAATGGGTTGGTCACGTGTTTCATCACTTAAATACACCCAAAAATAGTTAAATAAATCAATTAGTGTCAGTTTAGGACGTGGGGTGAATTTTCCATTCACCCTTTAAGTGGACAGTGCGCAGGCAGCAGTTGGAGGCCACAATCAACGGACCCAATCGACTGAGTGTTGATCCATCGACGGGCCGTTCTGCTCCCTCTGTCGAATGGTTCGGAGACTCACAAGTGGCCAAGCCTTCACTAGTATAAGTGAGAATCGAAGTGGCATGATTCAACCCACGGAGTGTTCATTTGTCTCGTTGACTGATACTTCCTAGGCAGTGTCTCGACAACCTTGGGTCCTTCTTGTTGGCCCTTTTGCGGTGCCCATTAGAAGTCGTACCCGGACGTTTCCAATGTAAATACAAACCTTAACAATTATTACACCTCCCACATGTGTTTTACCCAAAACGAATACACACAGCACGTCCAAACAGGCTAGGCCCCATCAAGACACATGTAGAGGTCTCAAGAACAAACTTTTGAACGTCTTGGACGTTCTTGGACGTTTGACCTCCAAACTTTACGGAACTCCATATACTGTCTATAAACATTATTATAACTTATTTTAATACTTAATAATCTCATTTCATACAATCATAAATATGTATTGACACATGAGGCACATAGGTGACTAGTCGTCGAACGTCTTGTTCGTCCCTTGACTTTTGACTTCCAAATCACCTCAAACTTTACACACTTCCTCTAAACAATATTATAATTCATTTTAGGACCTTAGAAAATTGCTAATAACATTTTAGGATCTATACACCCTAACTCATTTTGAGGTTCTTACAATATCCTCCACTTGGGACCGTTGGTCCTCGAGTGGCACTTAGAACATCTTAATCACAACAAGGACTTCAAAGCATCATAGAGCAGTTCATCACATTTATAGCATAATCACATAGAAGTTAATGCACCAATATTACAAGGAACATAACTTCAACTCATTTTAGCACTTAATGAACACAAGCAAACAAAACTTTCATTCACGCATTCTTTAATGCATCAATCACAAAGCCTCTTACCATGTCTATAGGAGGAACATCATTCTCCTAGTTATAACATGGTCATTACACTTCAATTCTTTAATAGGTCATTTTGTAACCATTCTGTAGGTCACACTTAGGCAGATTTCAACAATACTCAAAAAACAATTAGGCACCCATACTTCAATACACATAGACTTTATTTAATTGAATCAACAAAGTTATTTATTAGTAGACCTACCGCCATGAAGGTGATAGTCAACAATACCATGCTTAGTGGTGTCCATGGAGGAATGTCCTTTTCCTCAGCATTTTTACATGTATCATGAGTTCACACCAAAGCAAAATACAAGGTCAATTTCGTTTATAAAATGAGAAATCTCAACTTTTAATCTAAGGCATGCTCATGTTTTCTTACTAGTGAAGGCTAAATGGTAAGTCACACCAAGTATATCAAACACATATAGGAAGTCATCTTACAAAATTTCATTTTCTAACATAGTACTCACCTTCACCGTAAACATAATTTGGGAAAACAATACAAATCATAGCCAAACACATGAACAATTAGCTACACATGCTTTCATGTTTTAAGAGTGATCATACAATCATACTTCCCCAGTCCTAAAAATCACATAATTTTCAAGAGACTCCACATATTTCATTTTAAAGTGACTCAACTTTCCATTATAAGGATAAACATTACACCTCACAAGTGACTTCTACCATCTTTCTTATCTCACCTCATGAAGTCAAATTCACAATTAGCATGTTAAGATGCACAATACACATGAGAAAACATGGATTTTATCAAAATTTTCCTTATT
>NC_028646.1:53460828-53517085 GCF_001406875.1 Solanum pennellii | reverse complement strand
TGGCACTTAGAACATCTTAATCACAACAAGGACTTCAAAGCATCATAGAGCAGTTCATCACATTTATAGCATAATCACATAGAAGTTAATGCACCAATATTACAAGGAACATAACTTCAACTCATTTTAGCACTTAATGAACACAAGCAAACAAAACTTTCATTCACGCATTCTTTAATGCATCAATCACAAAGCCTCTTACCATGTCTATAGGAGGAACATCATTCTCCTAGTTATAACATGGTCATTACACTTCAATTCTTTAATAGGTCATTTTGCAACTATTCTGTAGGTCACACATAGGCAGATTTCAACAATACTCAAAAAACAATTAGGCACCCATACTTCAATACACATAGACTTTATTTAATTGAATCAACAAAGTTATTTATTAGTAGACCTACCGCCATGAAGGTCATAGTCAACAATACCATGCTTAGTGGTGTCCATGGAGGAATGTCCTTTTCCTCAGCACATTTACATGTATCATAAGTTCACACCAAAGCAAAATACAAGGTCAATTTCGTTTATAAAATGAGAAATCTCAACTTTTAATCTAAGGCATGCTCATGTTTTCTTACTAGTGAAGGCTAAATGGTAAGTCACACCAAGTATATCAAACACATATAGGAAGTCATCTTACAAAATTTCATTTTCTAACATAGTACTCACCTTCACCGTAAACATCATTTGGGAAAACAATACAAATCATAGCCAAACACATGAACAATTAGCTACACATGCTTTCATGTTTTAAGAGTGATCATACAATCATACTTCCCCAGTCCTAAAAATCACATAATTTTCAAGAGACTCCACATATTTCATTTTAAAGTGACTCAACTTTCCATTATAAGGATAAACATTACACCTCACAAGTGACTTCTACCATCTTTCTTATCTCACCTCATGAAGTCAAATTCACAATTAGCATGTTAAGATGCACAATACACATGAGAAAACATGGATTTTATCAAAATTTTCCTTATTGCACTTTGAATCTTAAAAATATCCTTAAGGTAATGTCAATCTATACATACCAAACATATAAAGTTCATGCAATTCATACTTAATGCAAAACTCTATTCATGAACAAGTTTACTAAGAATTCATTAGTTTCAAGTTCAAGAAAAAGTAGAAGGACAAAGTAGAAATATCTACAACCTTACCATTTCATAACCAACCCCCACTTAGGGTAAACCCCATTAAGAGAAACTTATCCCAACCTAAATAGGATCTTAACTTAACAACCTTCACTTATCATCACTTAAAAGTTATTACCACTTTAAGGGAATTACATTAAGTCAACAAAGGTATTCTAAACCTTATCACCTAGGCATTTTATCCCCAATTATCAAGTTAGGTAATCCCATTCAACCACATAAGGTTTGTATACAATACCATAAACACCAAGGTCATACATCATTAGGGGGAAACAACAAGGAGACTTAGTCATAAGGACTTTTTCTTTTCTTTCAACGTTAAAGTAAGGTAACTTCTAGGTCAATCAAACCCACATCACCCTACAAAGACAATAATACTACCCTCAATTCTAGGGGAAACATAAATTCCACAACATCAAGGGACTCACAACTCAATAGGAAGTTAGAAACAAATCTACGACTCAACATGTCATAAGACTCTCATTCTTCATTCCAAATAGCAAATATATTTTTTACATTCATTATAATGATCATATTAATTAATTTTATACACATTTCAACAATTTCCAATCAAAAAACAATTTAGTGGATATCCCGAAAATCATACAATAAGCTGCCTAACATTATAGTGAACATGCTTCAAAAGTCTAAAAATGCAACATTTAGGCAATGCATGGAAAAATCATGAAAATATGACATAAAAAACTTTACCAACTCATCCTACATAAACATGCATACTACCTACACACCTACGATAGAGTCTATCCAAGAACTATAATCCATGTAATGTAATCATGAACGTTCACACATATAACAAAGAAAAATTAAACACTTTTATGCACATATATTCTAAGGGTAGCATTCTTCCATAGGTAGTCACTAATTATTTCAAGTTCAAGTAATAATATTAAACTACCATCATCTAAAATNAAAACCATATAGTCGCATACAATTCCAAAAGAGACTCATTTTAATCATAACAACTTGTAACATGCTTTAACCCTATAATGCATGCATTTCTCAACATAACATACTATTTCAATAAAATCTCATACTTAGCAACAAATGACATCACAACATCAAAACATGTCAAATTCACCTTCATACATACTCATCAAACCATAAAACCAAGATGAATTTAAACTCACCTTTTCTCCCTCAAACGTAGAGATACAATCTTATCCAAGCAATCTCATCTAGAACACCACCGGACAAGAAAACATAACAGAGAAATGTTATAGAGTTAAGTTCTATGGCAAGATATGAGAATGATGAAGAAGGGAAACTATATCATCATATAGCCTCCCAGACTATTTGATGTTTCGCAACTCACCACCAATGATATGAGACTTTACTAGACATGCTAATATGAGACTTCTTGGACCCTAAATCACTTTTAAAATCTCATGATCTTATACAACATTTTTCACATTCGATGAGCACCCCCTAGAAGTAATATGGCATACTTTACCTCTCTGAGGACTTGTACTGTAACACTTTGAGAATCAAAGACGAGTCTTAGAGCCTAAAATAAGTGCCATGAGGTCTACGTACTGTTTTTAGTCCATTTTGATGACTATAGGTCATTTAGGAAGTTAGGAAAACAAAATTTCCAAAACGTCGATGACGGAAGTTAGTTCAAAAGAGTACTAGTGTTTATGTTTTATTTAAGATATAAGGGATAGATTAACATGTAAGGTAACTTGATTATGATGAATTGAGATTGTTTGGTCTAGCTTGTAGAAAATGACCCTTAACCCTTAACCCTTAACCGAAGGTTTTATCTTTGTGTGAATTATGTTTGGATTAATTCAATTCCCTTGATAAATGGTTAAATCAATATTAGATAATATTATTCCACTGATCATAAACATGTTCTGATGGATTGAAGTTTTTCAATTAGTTGTTAGTAGTGATCTAGCTTAAGAAGATTGGTCTAAGTTCTTGTCTCAAAGCTTTATTTTAGTATTGAATTATAGTGTAAAGACTCTCCTAACTTTGTTATCATATTTGTTAGTCGATTATCTTGATGTGATGACTTAATTGGGTTGAGTTGTGGGTTGATAGTAAGGCCCTTATGATGAACTATGGAGGAAGCTTAGTAAGTCTTGTAATTCCTATTTGTTACTTCAATTATGGTTAAATGTGATTAAGTCATGACATTGTGTTTGAGTATGCCTTATCTAGAATTGACTATAAATGTTCCCTATTATGAGTTGATATGTAATGTGTTAACTTCACTTATATGACATGTGATTAAAGGATTATTACTCATGCAATCCTTGTTGAGCTATGATGATGATACTTTTACAAGGGCTAGACCCTATGACCTAGACAAAGTTATGATTGTTAATAAAGATTTAAAGTCATTTCAATAAAGGGAGTTTGATTAGCACCAAGTAGGTGATCACTTTTCATAAAAAGGAAAGATTCAACATATAGTTCTTCATGTAATGTTGACTTCCCTTTGAGGGATATTCATCTGGGGGTTCCCATGAGAGAAGGCCCAATTACCACATAGTACGAGGAGGGAATACCTATCTCTTAGTTCTTGAACTATGTTTCCACCATAGGAATACTCTCTAATGGATCCATATAGATAGCTATGTTTATAGTTGGTTTTACCTTAGTCGGTAGACTACCTCCCATCGGTGTAAGGTTTATGACACCGGATTCCACAGTTAGGTATTTTAGTCTATGTAGGTTAAGGCGAGTGTTCCCTAAACAAAAATGAAGTGATGATGTATAAACTAACTAAAGTGACTTGAAAGGTTTGACTAATCTTAGGTAGCGGTATGGACTCTACCTATGCCTTGCACTAGTTTGCCTTGATAGTAGATTTAGGAAGTTAATATTATGCATTTGAATGATGATAAATGTATAAGACTTTATATGATCAGCATGATTCTTATGAATATGAAATTAGTCTTTATTGTTAAGGTAGGAACTCATGTGCACTTGAGGACTATGTTATGGGAAGTGAGATACTATCTATGGTTCTTGTGGAGATACTTGATTCAGTATTGTTATGGGGCTTTTCTTGCTCATTGCAATTGTTGACTTTTGTAAGGATTTATGATTAGTTGTCTTACATTGCTATTGATATGATGAACTCCTATTCATTCTTGTGATGTTATTGCTTAGTGATAGAATTATCTGAGGTTATGGGTTCAAGTATGTTGTATGAATATTGTTTATTTGACTTTTTGAACATATCTAATTGGTTTATATAGTTGGTTGACTTTGCATATTTCCTTAAAGAGGTAAAATGGCATATTTTAACTAAATGTCCCTTTTTAGCATATTTTGATGCTATATATGTATATGGTCTCATCTTAGTACATGTGACGTACTAACGTCATTTTCTCCCTTTTGATGCTATATATGTATACAAGGGGTAGGTCCTAACTTCCGGAGGGCTATGCCGATATCTAGCCAGGGAGTTGCTTTATTTTTCTGAGACTCTTATGTGCATTCTACTTTCATTTTATGTACAATTTGTATAAGCCTATATGTGGCCTCTTTACATTGATGTAGGGCTATGCCTAAATTGCTATAATATTTAGATGGTATGAGACGAAACAATCATTGAGACTTTATTATATCTTTTATATATGTGAAATAAAAGTAAAAGTCTGTGTAACCTTCTTATCGAAGGATCTATGTATACTCGATATGAATATGTATATTATGTGTATGTAGAGGTCTATGCTAGCCTCCAAGTAATTATAATGAAAAGTTTTAATTCTTCCGTATATTTGATCAATAAATGTGATGATCTAAGACTAAGAGGATAGTTATAGTCCTCAAAGAGTACGATGACGCAGGTTACGTCTGGGCGGTAAACCCGGGTGTGACATATACAAGCCCATAATTATCATTCATCGCATTGACATAGTAAATTTAGCAGAAACTTTAAAACATTCTTAACACATCATATGATAGAACATTACTTAATATATATAAAACATAAGTCATAATACATATTTAGACCTTAAGACTCTTTATCATCTTAAACTCAACATCATTAGAGTACATTAGAGACATGACCCTTAAGACATAATCATAAGTACAATATTTGAACACTTTAAAGTAAAGACTTAACATAAAAAAATCCTTGGACTTAAGGATTCCTTTCATTGAGATTGGGAATCATGTATACATCTCTTCACCATTCAAGACATACTTTAAGCATCCATAACCTACACTTTCTTTGAAAAGTAGAGAAGAATGCGATTAGTACAAGAGTGCAGTAAGTAAGGCAACAATGTAATAACATGCACTTAAAAGGGATATTTTCTTGAAATAATACATCATGCCTTTTTGAGTAAATTCTCATAAAATCATTATCCAATAGCATTTATATCATTCATATACTTTATATAAACATATTCAAATGGCAAAATATTTCATGATATCACATATAGGATTTATGACATTTTAAGTCACATTACAGTGAGCTAATTTCCCTTAACAGTGAACTATCTTCAATTTTATTCATTAACCTACCAAGTAACCCTCTAGTGATACTTGGTGCAATACATCACCTTAAGGTCACAAAGAAAGCATATATACAACCTACATAAGCCAAATTATACCTCATATAAGTATAATACATCAAAGACACATTTAAGTCAAGACTCCTTTGGCTTTACAGAAAGCTACATCAATTTACACATATATTTTGTTCTTTTCATATACATCATTATAAGACCTTGTTAATGAGCCCGATCTTAGTGTATAAGTGCAGTGTACATGTGAAGCCCCATAACCCCTCACATACTTAGTAAAACCACCATGAGACCACAAACCTTAAGATTCAATTCATACCTCAACATATAAAGGGAAGACAACTTCAATCATGTAAATACAAGGCCTTCATCATATAGTCATTTCGACCAATATAGTGCATATAAGGATAAGATCACATCATATAGATTCATAACATGTACATCTTCATATACAGGATATTGATAATACAATGTCATGCATAAAGACATAAACATAATCATATACATTAGGCCACCTTCCTAGGACATCCTAAGGAGCTACATGTGCAATGTCTAGATGTGTTCATTAATTCAACCTCTCCTAAGTAAACTCCCTTAAGTCCTTCTAGTTAGGATCATATTGATTTACTTCCATTGTCCATTTTACACTAGAAAAATTATATCCTTAACCGACACTAAGACCATGGGTGATAAGCATGAAATTTGGTGTTGTAGAGCCTCACAGCAATATAAGGTACTCCTACCTAGCTAAGGTAGAACAATAACATATATCCTAGCATCCTAACTGAATTCACTTTGCTAGATCATGTGTGGCAAGCATAATTATGGATCTAAGAGATAGGTGTAATCCCTCTACATGCCATTTGGCAATTGGGGCCTCCTCTCATGAGAAAACATGGGTGAACCTTCCTCAAACGAATTCACCAACTCGTATGGATTCATAGGCGAGTATTCCTCTAAGGGAAGTCAACAATCTATAAAGAACAAATGGTGAATCTTCCTCCATGTTGAGACAACACCTCTCAATGTCAAGTTCACTCGTTGCTAAGTTAAGTTCCCTTTATTGAAAAGCCTTTATTACATTTTTCATAAAATATAGGCTTAGGATATTAATTCCTCATATGCTTATAGTATATTCAAGCACTTATATATTTTTAGACTATTCTTGGGCACATCTTTCAATCCCCCTCTAGTAACTAGATCATCATTCATGTGTGTGTATATATATGGGAGAAAACCTTCCACATAACACTTAATTGAACACGTGTTCATATATCAATGCATATGTCTATAGGTATAACAATATGAGCGATACTTTCATATAAACACACTAAGACACTTTGCACATTCATACTTCATCATATCATATAAGTCATATTCATAACATGTCCATACATTCGTTTTCATGTTCATAGAAACCAAACCTAGGAACTATCCTTTCAAGGTACACATGTGCAATGCATAGACAAGGTCCCATACCCTTGCCCACACTAGTACACCTATCAAGTAATCCTTGTTAAGGAAAAACATATCATCCTTTCATAGACATAATCTTAACATGCATAGTAGTAGATAATAGTTAATATTAGAACTACCTTTCATTTAGACACAATGATTTATACTACTTTTAAACATACATGTAAAGTGAGGGTATGTGTACATTGGTCAACATGATCACAAAATGGATATCAACAAGACATTAAGGCAGCCACCCTCTTAGACCATAATACTCTTTTAGCATAGACTACACAAGACACAATAGCATGGGAGACAAGCAAACTTCATATTACACTTAAGACTTCTAATTCGTTCTACTCATGTATTCTCATAGGGGTACATAGGTAAGGGATCATTAACCATTTTAACTCATCAATGGAAGAACCTATACTTTACCCTAACATAGATATAGACATGCTTATATAATAGCCATGTAACCTAAATCAAAACTAGAATAGGAAAATAGGCATAAGCTTCACATAATATAATAATCATAACCACACACTTATATATTCATCAATTTGCCTTCGAGAACATGGTCAACACACATATAATGAAAATAAGTAAACACCATAACCATAAGTTGACCATACCACACAATGCATACAAGGTTTCATCAACTACAATACTATAAGAAAAGTATAATGGATAAGAATCCTTACCAATTTATCACCCTTTGATCATCACTAATCAATACACCTTGTTTATCAGTAATTAATATATAGGCAAGTATTTATATGTACTTTAAACATAAAATAAACCATGTACAAGTCGCTACAATATCAAGATACCAGCAGAAGCATTAAACTTATCAATTTGCAAGAGAATCGAGGAAATAGCCAATAGTATTCATTCCCTAAAGCCTTGGTTATAAATCATATTTTAACAATAATTTAAATATTAGGCAGTAGCTAAATAGATCATTAATCAAAGAAATCATGCTTCATCTTACTTCAAATCAAGATCATGTCTCATGCATCGAATTATCATTCGGTAGACTGCAAAATCTTAGATCAACTCATATCAATCCTTCTTCACCTTGATTATACACGTTTTATATTTGTAATTCAATCATAATATTAACCTTAGGCAGTAGCTACAAGACTCTCAACATACTCGAAATCCACTTTAAACCAATTAAGGACCCACATTACAGTGATCACATTAATTACTAGACTTGGCTTGTTCAAACCTTAATACATTAATCCACATGGATCCTTCATCATCAATTCATAATCAATTCACGTATATAACAGTATCTATAAGCAATTCAACGTAAGACAATCACAATTTAACCATTATTAAGCCATGATCACAAAGCCCATGCAAGGACTAAATCAATTTAGGGAAGGAAGATGTGTTCATAATGCAATTGGATTAAAATCTTATTAAAACCAATACATTAAAATCGATTCATCATGATCTAACCATTAAAAAATTTTTTAGAACGAACCCATGTCTATACTAAAGAAAAAGAGATTTGATCATGAAGTGGACAATGAGTAGGGAGAAGTCGCAGGCCACCACCGACGGACCCTATCGACTAGGCATCGGTCAATCGATGAGTCGTTCTGTGCCCTCCATTGATTGGGTATGAGGCTTATAGTGGCCAATACTTCCCTAGGATAAGTGACCATCGAGGACTCCTCATTTACGAGGCGTCATTCAACCAACGGAGCATGCATTGGTCTCGTCGATTGACAGTGCCAAGGAAGTGTCTGGACAGCGTTGGGTCCTTTTTGTGGGCCCTTTTACGGGACCCTTTAAAAGTTGTACCTAGACATTTCTAACGTATATACAAACTTAAAAAGTTTAATACATGACACATGAGTTTTACTTAAAACGAATACACATAACATGTCCTAACAGGCTAGGCCCCATCAAGACACACTTGGACGTCTCAAGGGCTAACTTTCGAATGTCTTGCACGTTCTTGGATGTTTTACATCCAAACTTATCAAGAATCCATATACAATATATTAAAGTAATTATAATCGTTTTAAGAATTAATAAGATCATGTCATACAATCATAAACACGAATTGACACATGAGTCACATAGGTGACTAGTCTTCGAATGTCTTGGTCTTCCCTTGATGTTTGACTTCCAAATCACCTCAAACTTTGCACACTACCTCTAAGCCATATTATATGGAATTTTAGGGTCTTTTAAACTTCTGATGAACATGTTAGGCTCTACACACCCTAAATGATTTTGGGGGTCTTACACTACTTTTATGCAACATATAGGTTACATGCATAATATAGTCTTAATAAAGATGTCTCATATTAAACCATCTAAACGGAATAGAACAATATGGGCATAGCCCTTACACAAATGTATAAGTGTAACTTAGGTGTTACACCAATATATTGAAACAATATGAGTGAAGTGATCGTCTTTAGATTATCACAATGTAACATAGGTAGAGTGAGAGAAATGCATTATCCTCAAACTTGAGGACTTACACATACTTGGAGAAATGACCCAAGCCTTCCTTGCAAAGTGGTCAAGAACCCTTCAATGACCCAAACCTAAAATGTTGATGAAAAGGGAGAAATAGGGTTTAGCACATCACTTGTACTAAATATGGAAACATATGCACATACAACATAGAAATCATGCTAAAAAGAATATTTGTTCAAAACCATGCCAAGTTACTTTGAAATGTCTTATGCACAATCAAGAACACATATAGGACAATAACTACATATTTTCCAAGACAATAGAATGTTCAACACAAGACAAACATCATAAACTATAACCAAGTTCATATGATTAATAGCATAATAGAAACATAGCCAACACAACTCCAACATCATGTTAAATCAACAAAGCATATATAAGTGTTTCTTCCATAATAACACATACAAGACCCTTACTCAGAATCCCCCTTCAAGTCTACAAGTGTCATAACCAAGTAAAGCCCCATACCTTACTCAATCAAGAAACCCAAATAAAGGATCACAAGCAATGCCTAACATCACATAACATATCATTAAGAGTAGTCATCATCAAAGTTTACCAATAATAGACAAATAGCACGTGCATACATGAAACCAACATCTTATAGTATCAACAAGAAAAGTCAATACATACATTTCATGCACTTTATAAGAGCATGAGAACATAAGAAGACTATTCTAAGACTTCTCTCAAGGCTAACTAGTGCAGTGTATAGGTAGAGTCACATACCCCTACCTAGACTAAGCCAAACCCCTTAAGTCATCCTATCTAGAGTTCACTTTATTATTTCATTTTACCGTCGGGAACATCTTTCTTAACCGACATAGACGACATGAGAAAATGTGAAATATGGTGTCATCGAACCCTACACCGAAATAAGGTGGAGTACTTGTCAAGGTAGCAACAAAATATGAACACAACATCTAGGTTGATCCACTAGCTAGTATTCCTATGGGGGCAACATGGTTCAAGAACTAGGAGATGTGTTTGGGACCCTCTTTATGCCACATGCATTATAGTCTCTTATCTCATGAGTACAATAGGGAACTTATCCTTTCTATGTGGGAACGAGACATTGTTCACTGCTAGTTCAGTCGGTGCTTATCTAGAATCCCTTTTGAAATGTCATTCTTTAACAATCATAACTTATTTTAGGTCATGGGAGAATAGCTCCTTGTATAGTCATAGTCATTATCTCAATAGGAATTGAAAAAGAATATCTTTCATTACAACCCTCACATGTGAGATTAGCGCATTAACATCATTATATCATAGTAAGGCACATAGGTACTTCATAACCAACCTTATATCCTTACATCTTAAGCATAATCTTACAATCACATAATCAAGACATTTCAATCGCATCATAAAACCACACCTAATTAATCCAATTACAAGACATAATTCAATTGAACATCACCAAGTTCAAGTCATCATAATTGAAGTAAAGGTTTAGGATATCAAGACTTACCCGATCTCCTTCAAGAGCCATCATCATGGTCTTACCATTAACAAAGTCAATTCTAACCAATAATAAGTATAGTAATATCAATCAATGGGAATTAACACAATAATGAAATAAATTGCATCACTACAACTCAATTCAATACTACTTGATAACCTAGGGTTAGGGAATTTGGGTCATTTCATGATCTATTACTTAAACTAGGTTAATTCATTAAAAATAGATGTAATTGAAAAATAATACAACATAATCTAATAGTAATCATATATTATTATAAGTGGGAAGCTCCTAACATTAAAGTTAGATTACTACTTTGCCCTTAAAATAAAATACAATTTAATTAAATATCTAATTATTACTTAAATAGTATATAGTTATCATTGTTTTAAAAACTTTTTCCATTAAAAGATTACATCAAATTCTTTACTTTATCAATTAATTATGTCCAGAATTGAGAGAAGATAGAAAGTTGGAAAAAATAATTTAATATAGACCGAATTCATTGGAATGTATAAATTAAATAATAATAGTTCTTTGGCAATTAAAACGTTACCAAGAATTACTGAATAAATGTTTGCATTTTGAATAGGCACAGTATAGAATAAAAATTGAATATGAAGGGTCAATCCCCACTATTACACAGGAATCAGTTTCGAAATTAAAGTTGAATTTTAAAGGTCATTATATAATACTATTTAAGACCACCTTATTAAGATGGATGGTAATCACATGAGATTGGATGAAAAAAAGGAAATCACATAATTCAACATAGAGAAGAAAAGAGAGTTGAAAGCTGCAAATGAGGGAAACTAAAAAAAATGTTGGAAGCTGCTAATCAAGACAAGAAACAGAAGTAGCGGGAAAAAAAAGTAGATTAAATACAGTCTTTACGTTAATATGTTTGACGTCAAGAATAAGAAAGTTACTATTTGTTATTTATTCATCAGAATGTGAAAACTTTTTTTGCAATATATATGCTCTAACTCCTCAAACTTGCTTTCTTTTTTTCCCCCATTTTTATCAATTCGTATAACTGTAGACTTTAAATTTAGTTATCATCGTGAGCCTTTGGGATAGTAAATATGAATTCAAATTTCTCATTCTTCTTCTTTCCTTGGCTTGTGTATTTTAATGTCATGTGTTTTTTAATATTTTGAACTTCCTTTTAAGTGATTTTTTAAAAATTCTTTTCGAATATTATTTGCCCTTAAATTGCAAAAGATTTGTTTAGAAGATATAAATGAGACTGAACATTTTTGTCAATATAATATTTTGATGAATTGAGTAATAATATTCTCTTTTCTTCTTTTTGAGTAAAGAATGATAATATTCATCTAAATAGGAAAAATTAACAATCTTGCAAATCATAAATATACAAAACAGAAGTTTGTATCATAGATGACTTGCTTTATCAATTTTATAATGTGAAAGAGTATTAATTATAGATCAATTCTTTTTTATTATTAAAACTTACTTTTAGTAATTAAAATATATTGATTCCTCTCATATAATAGAAGGTTTATTTGTCATAATACATTAAAAATATCAAATCTAACATAAAATTTTTATGTTATATTTTATGAAGAGATATATCTTATGTCAAACTCGCATACAAAAGAATTTAAACTTTGAACTTAACATTATTTTATGTGTGCTTCACTATGATATATTTACTTATATAAATTAATTTTTATTGTCAATTAGAAGAAAAACGTGCAACGCACGTTCCCAGGACTAGTAATCAATATAAACAATAAACAATAAAATTTAGATGATCAAATTCGTATTAGGAAGAAACCCATATGAAATCATCTTTTGGAAATCAATTTTGAAGGAACCCCTTGGGGAAAGGAATACCAAAGGTGAAAGGATAACATACCTTGTTATTTGTTGAATATTGATGGATAAAACTACTCTTCTTGCTTCCGTAAATTCCTCTACCTATCCCTAAAATGGAATTCTTCTTTTTGGGAGAGAGAAAGTAGACAGAAGGAAGATCAATTGTGTTTTGGGAAATGAGAGGTGTTAAGTCGTGTTTAGACTTAGGGTAGATTACATAGTTATTGAACTAACCTACTAACCAACCCCTAATAACTAATTAACCCCCTAACTAACTAACTAAATTAAATGACCCAACTAAAACTCACCAGCAAAATTATAGAACTGACCTACGAGACCTCGACCTACGGGTCGTAGGTCAGTCGATGGTGCCTTAGACCAACCATCCTGCACAACCGTGTTTCTGGTCATAGAATTACAAAAATAGATTTTTCATAAAATTTCTAAGTGACCATCGACAGAGGAAATTGATGCCCCGTCGATTAGACAACGCCTCGTCCCCTGCAGTCTTAGGTAGACACTACTTCAAGGCAACTTCTTGACAAAAATGGAAGGGTCCTTCTCAAGGATCCTTCGGTGGTCCTTGGTGAGTCGCGCCCAGAAGTTTAGACCCTAAAAAAACTTTAATACATGTTAAACACCTTACCACCAAATCTCATCAAATTCAATTTCTTAAAACCCTGTCAAATAGGGTAAGGCACTCTACCATCTTTTGTTAAGACGTCATGTACGTTCCTTGATGTTTTCACTCTAAAACTTATTAAATTAATTTTATACTCTATTATTCAACTTAAAACAATGTTATAAAACCTATATACTCATGTAAGGCTCAAGACTAGCTCTTTGATTTTCAAAGTGTTAGAAAAAAGTATGACCCTTTTCAACCCAATGTGGCTACATGGTTTTACGGAGATGTGAAATATCTGAACTAATATACATTCCCGACTTGATGGTTAATACTACTTCCAAAATATAATGTCTCGTATGTTTTTAAACATAATTCTTTTGTGGTTTCAGATTAGTGCTCAAAACATAGCTCGAAGGCTATTGTGAAAACCTTACTTTTCCTGCTTGCTTCATTTGATAAAGCTAATACTCCTTTCTAAAAACTATCCCAAAGAATCTTTGGAAATCAAAGTTTCCTTAGTTGTTAAATGTTATAACATATTAAATTTTCTTTGGGAATACTTAATCCCCATATACTTTTGAAGAAAAGAACTTCAACTTTATTTTTTACTCTTTACTTAACATTAAACTTGAGTCTTGAAACAAAGTTAAAACGTTGTTAAAGGCCCTAGAGAACACTTAACAACTATGCTTTCACTTACTTGTTAACCGTTAGACTTAACTCTTAGCTTCCTTGACTTTGATCTTAACTTTTCTTGAATTGCATTATGGATTCAAGGTTTGTGATCTCATGTTTATAGATGATTTCATGATGTTTAGATGTACCTCAGAGTGTTGGAATCAACTAGGAAAAATGGGTACATCACTTAAGAACTAGTACGAAAAGATGGGGAATGAACGGGGTTCATTGGCATCCTTGGCTCTATGGGAGGTGTGGGGCACCAGATCCCAAACTTAAGAGGCCAATTTTGGGCACTCTGGCTGCAGCGCAGCCCCAGGGCCTAACGCACAAAGACTGTAATGTGGGTATATAGTAGGCGCGGAGCCCAAGGGCCTACAGAGAGTTGTTTCGACTTTGCTCCTCCATTTTTGATATCTAAAAACTCTAAACCTCCATGGTTCTTTCCCCAACCACTTTTGATCACTAATACCCTCAATACCCAATATATTCCACTCCAAAAACAACTTGGAAAAACTAACCAAATCAACTCTAGGTATGCAACAACTCAACCATCAAGAATTCTACAATCTTATTCAAGAACATCACTTTTCATGATTCAATAAACTCAAAATCATTGAATAAACAAGTTGATATATGGGTGAACTAACAGAACACGAAAAAGATCTCACATACCTTGATTGGGATCACCCCCGACGAGTTTCACTCATACAACCTTAGCGTTCTTGACGAATGCTTGATCTTTCTACCTTTTACTTCTTCTCTTATCTTTTCTCCAATCCCTAAGAGTAAAATAATTTTTGTAATCTGAACCATTACTTATTTTTACCCCAAATAAGTCATTAAAATGAAATTGGAAATAAATGGGTGAAAAGACTAGTTTGCCCTTACTTAAATTTGGAATTGGACTTCCCTCACTTCAGCACCCCAACTTCCTATAGGCATATCTCCCTCATACACAATAAAAAATGTGCAAACTCGATAGCGCTGGAAAGATCTCTACCAGGGCTTTCCAATCATATCAAGAACTACCTCAAACTCATTATTTTTCCATATTTTTCCTTATCTTTCCAGAAGTGATAATTTCTAGCTTCTTAGCTTATTCTTGTTTATTATGAGTTACTATATGTTACAATATCTCCCCCTTGAAACATTCTTCCTCGAATGAGATTTCTTTCACTAAGCTAAGAACAGTAATATCAAGTTTAACACTCAACAATCACAAGCAAGTAACAACATGATTACCCATTGTTTATGAAGTACTAAGAAGATAATTAGTACTTTGATCTGTATTCACTCTGGAGTTAATACCTCAGATGGTCACTCAACTATGCACTCTTCTCTCAGAAAGTCACTCAACTTTCAATTTTCACTTAAAAGTCACTCAACTATGCACTTCTTTCTCAGAAAGTCACTCAACTATGCACTTCTTTCTCAGAAAGTCACTCAACTTTGAATTTTAACTCAAAAGTCACTCAACTATCCACTCTTTCCTCAAAAAGTCACTCAACTATCCACTTTTTCCTCAAAAAGTCACTCAATCTATTAAATTATTTTTCAATTAAAAATTGTTGATATTAATTATTTATATAACAAACCAAAAATTTTAAAAAATAAATTAAATCATTTAGTGATCCACCCACCTAACCCGACCCATTAAAAAATATGATATGACCCATTTTATTTTGTCTAATCCTAAATTAATCCCTCTCTTTAAACCTTGAATTAGGATTAAAGGCAAAATAAAATAGATCATATCATATTTTTTAATGGGTCGAGTTAGGTGGATGGATCACTAAATGGTTTAAATGATATTTTTATTTTTTAAAAATTTTGGTTTGTTATATAAATAATTAATATCAATAAATTTTAATTAAAAAAACAATTTAATAGATTGAGTGACTTTTTGAGGAAAAAGTGGATAGTTGAGTGACTTTTGAATTAAAATTCAAAGTTGAGTGACTTTCTGAGAAAGAAGTGCATAGTTGAGTGACTTTTGAGTGAAAATTGAAAGTTGAGTGACTTTCAGAGAGAAGAGTGTATAGTTGAGTGACCATCTGAGGTATTAACTCATTCGCTCTGGATTCAAAAAGATGTGAATATTTTTTCTTCATATCCTCTTCATCTTCTCAAGTCGCTTTTTTAACAAATTGTTTCATCCAAAGGACCTTGACAAACGCAACCTCTTTTGTTCTCAACTTGCAAACTTGGCGATGTAAAATATGAATCGGAATATCTTGATAGGATAATCTATCCTTAATCACGTTTTGGTACAATCAATGAAGAATCACTCTTTCACTTCTTCAACATGCAGATATGAAATACTTGATGAAGCGTGGCTAACTGTTGTGGTATATTACATATTCTCTTGGATATTCTATAATGAACAATATATTGGGGACTAATTTTCCCCTTCTTATAAAACATCATAACACCCTTAATGAGTGAAACTTTCAGATATACCCAGTCATCCACCTTAAACTCCAATGGCCTTCTCCTCACATCTATGTAGGTCTTTTGATGAGTATGTGTCATTTTCAATTTCTCCTAAATCAATTAACCTTCTCCATGTCTTGGTGAACTAGATCTGGTCCTATAAACCCAGCTTCACAAACTTCGAACCACCCACTTGTAGATTTACACCTTCTCCCATAAAGAGTTTCATATGGAGTCATTTGGATGTTTGAATGGTAGTTGTTATTATAAGAGAACTCAATTAGAGGTAGGTGATAATCCCAATTTACCTTCAAAATAAATCACACAAGCCTCAACATATCTTCTAAGATAAGGATAGTACGCTTTCTTACCCATCCTGTGAGGAAGAAAAGAAGTACTTAAAGTAAAATTCGAACCAAAACCTTTCTGGACAGAATTAGTGCACCTCTATCTGAAATAATGTAGACCATAACTCCATGATGTCTTACCACCTCTTGAATATACAAATTAGCGTAATCCTCAGCCGAATCGGTAGTATTTACCAACAAAATGTTTGTTGATTTTTTCATTATATTTACAATTACCCAAATAAAATCATGCTACCTGCGAGACCTTTGTAACCCCGTGATGAATTCCATATTAGTCATCTCCCACTTCCATTCGAGAAGCTCTACCTACGAGGCTTGTCGTATACTACCTTCACTTGTTGACAATTCGGGCACTTGGCGAAAAATTCGGCAATGCCCTTCTTCATAATTTGCCACCAATATACATCTCCCAAATCACGATACATCTTTGTGGAACCCAGATGAATGGAATATGTGGAGATATGAGCTTCCTCTATTATCCTCTCTTAGAGTCCATCCACCATATAAACACAGAACCTACCTTGATATCTTAATACCACATCTCCCCCTTGTTCAAAAGCTAATACTCTTTAATTATAAACATTTGCCTTTAATTCAAGGAAAATGAGATCTTGGTCTTGCTTATCTTTTAAATCTAAGACTACTGATGATTTAGCCACGTTGGTCACCATTATTCCTCCTTTTATGAAATTCGAAATTCGGACTTCTAAGCGATCAATTGTATGCATAACTTTTGCTAGTTATTTCTTCTTTTCTTCTAGATGGGCGGTACTACACATAGAATACCTGCTCAAGGCATCAATAATAAAATTAGCCTTACCAGGGTGGTAATGGATGCTCATGTCATAAACTTTTAGAAATTCTAACCATCTCCTTTGTGTGAGATTAAACTCTTTCTGAGTGAACACATATTGTAGCTTTTTATGATCAGTGAATATATCAACATAGATGTCGTATAATTAGTGACGCCATATTTTCAAAGAAAAAAATCAATGGCAGCCCACTCTAAGTCATGGGTGAATAATTTTTCTTATCAACCTTCAATTTTTTGGAGGCATAAGCTATAACTTTACAATTCTGAATCAGAACACGGCCCAACCCAACTCAAGATGAATCACAATACATTAAAAAACCTTGAGTACCCTCTACTAAGGTCAAAACCACTCAAAAATTCTTCTATAATAACAAGCCGAACCCAAGAAACTCCTAATATCGGTTGGAGACGTGGCTCTAGGCCAATTCTTATTTGCTTCCATCTTTTGGGTATAAACTCTAATTCTATCACCAGAAACTATGTGGCCTAAGAATGCCACATAATCAAGACAAAACTCACACTTGCAGAACTTTGCTTACAAATCCTTATCTTCAATCTCGAAAGCACTATCCTAAGGTGACTAGCATGATCTTCTTTATTTATTGAATAGATTAGTATGTCATCAATGAAGACGATAACAAACATATCTGAATAAGACTTGAAGAGTCTATTCATATGATTCATGAATGTTGCTAGTGCATTAGTTAAATCAAATGACATAACAAAAATTCATCATGCCCATATCTTGTTCTAAAAGTTGTTTTTGGAATATCACATTCCCTAACTTTCAACTGATGGTAGACAGACCTGAGATCAACTTTTGAGAAGGAGGAAGCACCCTGAAGCTGGTTGAAAAGATCATCAATCCTTGGAAGAGGATATTTATTCTTGATGGGGACGTTGTTCAATTAACGGTAATCTATACACATCCTAAGGGAACCATCTTTCTTTCTAACAAAAAAGAACGGAGCACCCCAAAGAGAAACAATTGGTCATATGAAACCTTTATCTAATAGATCTTTCAGCTATTCTTTCAACTCTTTTAACTCTGCTGGTGCCAATCAAAATGGAGGAATAGAGATAGGACATGTATATGCAAGAAGATTTATGCTGAAGTCTATCTCTCTCTGAAGAGGTACACAGGGAAGATCATTTAAAAAACTTCTAGGATGTATTTTACTACTGGAGCTGACTGAATAGGAGGTATCTCAACTGTAGAGTCGTTAAATATGAGTAAGTGATAGACACACCCCTTTCAAACTAACTTCCTCGCCTTAAATTACAAAATAAAAGGACAATTAAGCACTACTGAACTGCTTTTCCACTCTAAGGCTGTCTCATTTAAAAACAGAAACTTTATTAATCGAGTTCAACAATCAGCTGAGGCATAACACCTATAAAGTCAGTCCATACCAAGAATGATATCAAATTCTACCATGTCTGACAAAACTAAATCAGTTGTGGTCTTCTTGTGATTGATGGAGATGGAACAATCATGATACACTCTTTTTGCTACGATGGATTCACAAATAGGTTTGGAAACACTTAATGTTTCACTAAGTTGCTCAAGAATACTATCAAAGTTCATGGCAACATATGGAGTTACAAAAGAAAAACTCGCTCATGGGTCTAGAAATTCATTAAAAGTAAAATAAAAGACTTCAATTATGCCAGTGAGGAAGTCTGGCGAATTCTCATGATCTTGGCGATTTTTGAAAGTATACAAGCAGTTTGTTCCTCCATCGGCTCTCGAAGTAGCTCTTTTAGGTGCAGCCCTGTCTGCTGGAGCAACTGGAAAACACCGAGATCTATTGCCCCCACTACTATTTCCCTTCTTATTCTTTGGACACTCTCATTAAATGTCCGATCTAACCACACTTCATGCAACCCGCGGATCCCTCACGACAAACACCGAAGTAATTTCTACCACGATTGTCGTAGGCAGGAGACTTACTACCTCCTTACGCCACACTACCTTGTGAATAGATAGTTTTAACTTTAGAAATATGCCCATAGTACTCACCCTTGTTCATAGGTGCAGGTGCACTAGAAGATGATGCAGTAGGACCCTTTTGATCCTATTGGAAATATGACTAGTTGGAATTACTCTTCTGATGCCCGAATTCATTTCCTATTTTAGCCCTCTAATAATTTAACTTTACTCTATCCCTAAGCTTCTCTTCCTCTACATTCTGCACATAGACCATTAACCTTGAAATATCCATGTCCCCAATAAGCATGATGCCCGACCCTCTTTTCTTGATAGATGACCTAACCCAACAACAAATAAACTCTTTCTACTCCACATGTCTTTAACCATCTGTGTAGCATAACGAGATAGTTGGGCGAACTTAACCCATATTCATGAACACTTAGAGAATCCTCCTTATGTGTGATGAATTCTTGTACCTTAGCATCTTTCAGTTATAGAGAAAAGAAACGACTCAAGAATCCCTCCTCAAAACAAGACCAACACACAGGTGATGAATTTTTATCTCTACCCTATTTCAACAGATCAAAAAAATATCTAGAAATTCCCTTTAGTTGTAAACATCTAGCTCAACTCTCTCAGTGTCAGGAACATGCATCACCTCAAACACATTTCTCGGTTCCTCGGTGAAGTTCTCTGATCCTGAGTTGTTCTCGTGCTAGTAAAGCCTCGAGGATTCATCCAAAAGAATTCTCAAAACCTCCATGTGTCAGTCCCTTCTTGCCGATATCCTATTTGTTGACCAACATAGTTAGTCACAGTTTGACTCAACTTCCTAATTGTCTCTATGAACAAAGCATTAGTAGTTTTTCCTTGTGGTTGAACTTCAGGTGCATTGGGTAACTTGTTCCTGAGGTTCAACATTCCTCCAACATGGATAACCTCTTGCTTATCTTCGTGGAGGAATGGTTATCTGAAATATGTGCAAGCACAAATTAGTGAGAGACTTTTACAAATAAGCTCTAACAAGTGAAAAAGAATATGAAAGAACTGACGAATTCCTACATGTTGTAGCCTTCTAATCATAGATGTGGCGGGCTTCACACCGATGACTAGTACATTACAAATATGGCTTCATACACTCCCTAGGACTCCTCAACTTTGTTCTCTAATAAAATATTTTTCACGCCCCGATCCTACACCCTAGATGTGGTAGGCACTCGAAGACCATTGTTGGCCTTAAGCGTACCCTTGGCAGGCATTCTTAACTCAGCGGAAGACTTAAATATTAGAGAAATAACTCAAAGATAATAACTTTAAAGTATTAACTTAGACAAAATAGAAACTTAATTCTTGAACGTACACAACTAAAATGAATAAGACAAAAGGCTAATCTTATCTGTCTATGAAGCCTCTAAAGTAAAAAATGTATGTCTAGACAGGAGCAATTGAAAATGAAACAAAATAATTGGATGATAAAGATTTCCTTAGGAATGAAGGAGGCTCACAAACTGACTCTGAGCTTCTCATTGGATAAACGGTACCTCAAATGCCTATCCTAGTTAATTCTGTCTGCATCAAGATGCAATCCAACTCAACTTGCATCACTACATTCAATGTACGAGTATGCAAGTTTGAACGATAAGCAACACTAAATCTTCAAAAAGGAGTAACAACGAACACTTACCTTGGCTCTCCTCAACTCATGAATAACTAAGTCATTTCAATATAATGCAATTTAACAGGAAGTGATATATATAAAAAAATTGAAACATTTTGTAAACTCTGAATGTATACAATGATACAATTAATTATGAAATTTATGTAAAAAAACCAAATAAACTAATGTATATAAACAAATACATTTAACTTGTATGGAAATTTTTCTAACTGAAGACCATCACTTTACAACTATAGAGATGATACATCGATCTATCTCAGTCTACCAGTGCATCCTATACCCGTCCAAAGGTATAAGACCTGAACTGCCTAATAGATACACTAGTCTACTGTGAAAAGGGTTCATCTAAAAATTATGAACCTTTTCTACCCATGGTGGCAACATGATATTACGGAGTTTGGAAGTATTAGAACTCATGCTCGTCCCCCATTCGGTGGTAAATACCACTCCCAAAGCATACTTCATCTTATGTTTATATAATATACTTCTTCTGCAGTTTGAGATTTATGCTCAAAAGTTATCTCAAAGGCTATCTTGGAAACCTTAGTTTTCACTGCTTGAATGATTTTATAAAGCTATTACTCCTTCCTATAAACTAGACCGAAGGATCTTTGGAAATCAAAGTTTTCATATTTGTTTAATGTGAAAAAATTGTAAATCTCTTTGGGAATACTTAGTTCCCATATACTTTTAAAAAAGGAACATCAACTTTACACTTTACTCTTTAGGCCTTACTCCTTACTCTTTACTTAACTTGAAATTTGAGTCTTGAACAAATTTAAAACGTTTTTAAAGACCCTAGACAACTCCTAAGAACTTTACTTTGACTTTCTTCTTAACTTTTAGACTTAACTCTTAGATTCTTTGGCTTTGTTCTTAACTTTCCTTGAATTGTATTATGGATTAAAGGTTCATGATTTCATGTTTATGGATGATTTCATTATATTTAGATGTACCTTATATTGTTTGAATCAACTAGTAAACGCGGTACATCACTTAGGAACTAGTACGAAAAGATGGAGAATGAATGGGGTGCACTAGAATCCTTGGCGGTCTGAGAAGCGTGGGCGCCATGACCCAACTTGAAAGGGGTAGATGGGGCACTCTAGAAGGGTAGACCCCCCTCCCCCAAGTCCCTACTGATAATGACTGTCAAGTGGGTCTATGGGATGTGCGGCGCCCAAGGGCCCTACTAGCAGGCATTTCAACTTTTCTCCTCCGTTTTTCATCTCCACACCCTCTAAACTTCCATGGTTATTTTACCAAACACATAGTATCACTAATACCCTCCATACCTTATAGATTAGACTCAAAATAAATACCGGAAACACGAACCATATCATATATAGGCATGCAACACCTCAACCAACAAGAATTCTATAATATTCTTCAAGAACATCACTTTTAGATCATTAAATCTACTCAATATTTCTGAATTAAACAAGTTGGTGTGTTGATGAAGTAACCTAACGTGAAACGATCTCACATACCTTATTAGTAATCACCCATGACGAGTTCCACTCGCAAAACCTTAGTGTTATTGACGAATCCTTGATCTTTTTCCCTTTTACTTCTTCTCTTATCTTTTCTCCAAAACTAAGCATAAAATAACTTTTCTAATCTGAACTAAAACATAATTTCACCCCATATAAATCCCTAAAACGAAATAGGAAATAAATGGGGGGAAAAGACTAGTTAGTTGTTCCTTAAATCCGAAATTGGAATTTCATCACTTCAGTAGCCCATCTTCTGATAGGCATATCTCTCTCACACGATATCGAAAATAATAGAACTCAACTGTGTTGGAAAGATCTCTCCAAGAGTTCCACAACCATATCAAGAACTACTTCTAAAGCATCAGGATGTAGGAGGTATGACTGTTTGAAAATAACCAAAAACTCACTTCTTAACAAAAGAAAATTTTTCTAGACTTTTCTTATCTATCAAAAGTGATAAATTTTAGTTTCATAGATGATTCTTGGTTATTGTGAGTTACGAGATGTTACAAAATCTCAGCAAGGTAGGTGATTGTTTGGCGTGACGCCAAATGGTTCGGCGACCTCGACTAATGTCAGGGAATGGGTGAGAACAAATGGTTTTTCAAGACAAAGGTTTAAAATTTCAATTTCCTTTACTTTTTCTCATCTTTAAACTTTACAAACTAACACCTAGTTATTTTCAATATTCATGCACTTTTAATGTATTTTAGTTGATGATTGACGCTCGCAACTTTGACTACATTGTTGCCTAGCTATTCAATCTAAATTTAGTTAGCGCGAAAGGTTTGTTTCTGAGCCTTGAGTTCTTTTTACAGCTTTTATACTCAAATACAAAGATATGTACTTATTCATATGTGTTAGGCCTCTCTGGTAGGGTTAGAATGTTTAATTGCATATTTTTATTTGATAATCTTGCATTTTATTTGTTAAATAGTTGATTTTCGAAATATGTTCCTTAAAGTGGATGAATTTTGTGGGGTTGTGCATAAGTGTTGTTGGGTCTAGGCTTAATTTGAGTTGTGCATGATCAGATTTTCTTTTGGGGTTTGTGGGGTTAAACGAAAGAGAGGGATGACAGTAGGCACGATGGGTCGTTTGAAAAACTGAGTCGCGCTCGCCAAACCACTCAGCAGTTCACCTAAACTTCCTATCTCACCTTTAAATTCATGCCTTATGTGATTTATGAATCTGTATCTTTTGCTGAGAAGCTTAAGGTCAGCGAAAGCTCTCAGCAACTCGTTGAGAGACTTCTTGTTCTCCTTTTGTCTTCACCTATGTGTCCTCTATGCACTACACTCAGTGACTCACCTAAGTGGTAGCGTGATTCGACGATATTTCCGCGAATTTATCTATAGATGATCTTCTATGCTTGCATATGAATACATTCTAACACTTTTTCAAAGATTTGCATATATGTCTAGGCCAAATGTAGCTGGAATAAATATGCCACACCGACACCTACGAGCTAAAAAAAATTTGGAAAAATACAAGGAAAACATAACCTCCCAAGACGGATAGTGAGGGAAAATAGCTCAAAAGAAACCAAGGGGACTAATCCATGAGACACTATAGTTCCTGGAGCCGTTGAACATACACATCTATACACGTGTTTTTTGTATCTCATGACTTGGGCAATATTAGCAAGTTGGTCACCGCTGAATTTTCTAAAGCGACTCAGCGGATTACTACACAACTCCTAGATGACACATTGGGAACTGATGACTAGACAGATTGAGCGACTATGTATACACGATTTTTTTCTACATCCCTCTTTGTCTTTCTCTAGTTCGTCCTTTGGAAAATTGTTATTTACATTTGAGAACAAATGTTTGTTATTTTGTGGTGGGGTGATACCACTATTTAATTTGATATGTGACTATGTTATGTTCATGTATTTTTGTTATTATGCATAAAATTGTGTTTTATACTGAGTTTTGTGGATGTTTCAGCTTGTGGCTCCTTTTGTTTTAATTGCAAACGTTTTTCAGCCGTCATTTTTTTTTATTTTTTAACACCTCTTGTATTTATTTTAATGTGTATGTTCCTTTGCGAAATTGAGTCTCAATTTTGATCAATACCGATGTCTTGAATAGTGCTCAAAATTGAACGAACATGAAAGTGTGGATACAATGGGGCCAAATGAAGGTACATAAACAATGTATGAACTTTTTCTATCTCATTGATACTATCTAAGTATAAAATTGAGTTTCTTGGGATGAACATTGCACACTAACGAAAGTGTGGAGTCTTGTTTTACCATGGTGTCGATGCTTTGTGTGATGAGCTTACCAGGAACCATGCATGATGTCACATAAAATTTGCCCCGTTTGTCCGGTTGACTAAATGATGTTATCTAATGATATGATCTTAGACTCTTGAAAGTGTATGAATCAATTGAACATATATTTCTTTTGTGGCCTAGCTTGTGAGTGCGTGAACCTCTTTTGAACATCTGTTGTGCCTTACCTTTCTTTGGAAAAAATTTGATGAAGACATGAACCTTATTAATCCAGTACATATAATCCTCCTGATTTGTTGTTGATTGAATAGCCAACTACGGCCAAAAGCCTATGTTGGGGGTTCGGTGAAAAGAGAAGGCAAGTCAAGAAGTGCAAGAAAAGACTCCTTTGAAGATGTGTTAAAAAGACCGAACCCCTCCATATAAAAAAATAAAAGAGAAAAACAAATGAAAAAGTTATTGAATAAGTACTTGAAAGTGAAAAAGAAAATGGTGTCTCCAAATAATCCATGGAGAAGTGAATAAGGGGATAACTTATGAGCACAAAATAAAATGATGAATGAAGAGGGAAGGAAGTATTGGGAGAACCACATTTCATGAGGATAAGAAGTCATTGAGCCTAAATGATCATACCTTTACACTTAGCCTCGTTACAAACCTTGGTAACACCTTTATGATTTTCAGTGAGCTGAAACAAAGGTCGATTAGAAAATACCGGCAAACCTATGGGTGAAGTCATGCATAGTGATCACCTTTGTGATTGTGAGAGTTGCATTTGATTCTTACATTTAAAGTGCTTAAGACATTTTGTGGTAATATGGTATCATTCTTTATGTGAGGGCATTTGACCACCTTTGTTGATATTTAACATGCATTGAAGTAAGTATTGTGAGCTCGAAAATCATTGATAAAGGTGTGTCCCAACTTGAGTCTCTACGTACACAATTGATCCTTTTATGAGTAAGTTGATTCTTGTTATGTACATTCATGATTTAGTCTTGTGTAGCACTGTTTCAGACGTCTTTTTTGAACAGTTGAACTCGAGTTTTACTCATCGATAAGCAAAAGTTTAATTTGGGGGTGTTTATGAGTCCTTGATTTGGACTCATTTAGAGCTATATATTAGAATATTTTGTATCCTCAAATACATATTTTGTCCCAAAAAGTGACAGTTAACCTTGAGTTTTTGGTATTTAGGCTTGGAGGCAAAACTTTGAAATAATTGAGAAAAAAGGAACAAGGTAGTCGAGAGAATGAACAAAAGACTGCCTGAGGATCACCTAACCCATTAGGCGAGTCTCTGAATGGCCTTATTCTTGCCTAATGTTCTAATGTACTGACCCTGAAGGAATAACATACGCTGACAGTGAAAAGGAGCAGTCATCGTGTCACCAAATAGTTCCGCGAAGCAATACTACATCGCCTAAAGTTATAGAACGCGAAGATGTTGAAGGCTAAGGCAAGACGGCGAGGAGATATATACCAAAGGGTGGATCACTAATTTTGTCGGAGATCCCGACTAATCGCACCGAGTAGTCCTTTGCACCATAATTTTTTGAAAACCATAAGTACTCTTTTATCATTTTTAACTTAGTATTGATTTTACTAGACTTTTAAATCTGAGACAATATTATTCAGATCTTTTCTCAGCTTTAGTTCTTTGAGTTTTTGTGAGAACTTTTTCTTAATCATTGAAGACTTTGAAGTTTTCCAACTCCAAGAAATTGTAAGTGGGTATTGAAGATTCTTCATTGTAGACCAGTGTAAAGACATTTTCTATGGTACCTAGTTGATGGAGCAACAGTTGGTATCGAACTCTATCTTTTTACTATATCTAGCTAAAACCTTTACTCTTGGGGTGTGAATATGTGAATATGGGTTAAATTTACTGTTTGGTCTTACTTATTGATGGTTTATTTGTTTTTTAAATATGATTTAATTTATTAGTTGTGTCTGAATTTAATGGGATTGTAGTTGCAAATATTATTTCACCTTCCTGTCTCTGGCTTGCTCAAGAGAGAGGTCTTAAGACCAAGCCTACTGAATCGATAGCCGGTGGTTATTGGGTGGGCGTGGGTTTACTCAAGAGAGTGATTCCTAAACTCTCTCCAACACTTTCAGCTCAAGAGAGTTAATGGGCTAAGGCAAAGGCTAGTCATAATCGCGGCTAATCGGTGTTCGATAGAAACCAATTTGATTTGAGGTAAGTTTGTCGAGAGATAATTTACCCCACTAAAGTCTAGTTTAGTCACAAATTTACAGAAATTTACTATAAATATATTGTACACGATAGTTTATATGATCCCATATTCCTATCACATCCAAAGAATCCCGTCTCCATATTTCTATTTTCTTTATTTTCAGTTTTGTAGCTTATAATTTTTTACAACCTTGTGTCTCCCCTTTTGATCTATTGTGTTTTTAATAGTAAATATCTTTTATCTATATGAGTTTGAACTAATTCATATTTAACTCTTAATTCTCGAAACCACTCCCTGAGGAAAAGATCTCAATCCTTAGTTGGGTTATTATACTACTTGCGTTGTCACTTAGAATTGAAAGAAATGTAATGATACCTCAAGTCATCTATCCTTATGGAGAGGAGCTAGAGAAGTCATCTCATCATCTGGTGTAGCACTAGGTGCAACTGTAGATTAAGGTGAAACACCAAGATGCACAAAATGCTAAGTCAATAAACATGTACCAGCCATAACATCTGACTGCTTGCTACTATAATCTCCAATACACGTGGAAGATAATAGGAAGTAGTACTTATGGGAGATGGAGTACCATCCAATATCCTACCTTCCGATAAGGATCGTGGTTGGCAAATAGCTTTAAAGGTATGTCTTTGTAGCGCCGTCAAGAAAATTGTTGTGAAGTAGAGGAAGAACCGACTAGTCGAATATAACTAGGATATCATTAACAAGGATCCTATGTAGAACAATAAAAAATTGAATATCATGACTGGTGCTCTGGCGCAGAGGAAACATATATCGAATATCCCCAGGATTTATTTGTCTCCTATATAACTTCTTTTTTATTAGCTTCTTTAGTCTGGCTAACTCTGAAATGCTCGTGATGTCAATAATTGTAACCGTCAAATGACATTTATATGCAAATTTACATACATAAGATTTATAAATCATAAATTAAATAAAATTAGCAAGATACACTAACTTACATAAATACTAGCTTTCATTCTACACTATTCCTCTTCGCTTGTTTTGATTCACTCATTCTCTCATTCTTCTTCCTCAGTTGTTTCATTTTCATTATCGTATCATTCTTCATGATCAAATGATTCAGTTTTCTCATTGTGGGATATATATTCCTCACATTCATTATCTCATCATCAGGTACGTCTTCTAATATGTGTTGAGGATGTTGTATTGTGTTTTCCAATTCAACATCAACTTGTTAAGGATTAATTTTAGCATCATTTTGATATGCCACATCTATGTCATTTCCAATTTGAATTATTTCCACAAGCTTATTTTTTTATAACAACCCGCCAATCACGTTTGTCTTTATGCAATGAACATGGAGCGTAATATACTTATTTAGCATTTTGTGCAAAACTAAAAGGATCATAACTTCTTTATTTCCTTGTGTGCTTAACTTTAATGATATTATGTTGACGTTCTGTCTTTGTTCCACTATGTGATGGCTAAAACCACTCACAACAAAACAATGCAATCTTCCTCTTAGGCCAACCTGAATACCTCACTTGAATAATCTCATGAATGGCACCATAATATTCAATAGTTTGGATAGTACTATTAATATCACCTTTCATGTAGACACCACTATTGTTTATTTTATTGTTCCTATAAACTTCTTTAGCTTGAAACATAAAGCCATTGAAACAATACTTATTCATTGTCAGTACTTGAGATTCAAGTCCAAGTGTTAATCCTTTCACTAATTGCAAATGTTGGACACTTGAGTATTCATCGAAAATCTACATGATTGTTATTTCAAGTGATATAATTTAGTATAACATGAATATATTATTTAATACTTAGTAATTATACAGTTACATAGTTTCTTATCCATTTTGAAAATTCTTTATAGATTGCTTCATTACCCCATGTTCCGAACAAGTTGATCATTTTACATTGAAGTATTTCGTTAGTTAATGATTACTTATTAGTACGTAATTGAATAAAATAATTTCAACACTTACTTGACATATGGTTGAATCTCTGGATAATAAAGCAAAATATATATAACAACTGATTGCGTATCCATATCATTGAAGTCTCGCTTTCCACGCTTTGGGATCCTCAACCATTTTGATTAAAAATTAATATTGGTGGAAACAAAGGATCTATTGCCTTCATCATTGCGATTGGGACTGTCTCTCCTACATGACACATCATCACCAAAGTAATAAGAATAAACATCACTTGTTTCTCTTCCAATATGACCTTGAACAGTTGGTCCTTCGATCTTTCCCCTTTGCTTAATTTTTTGCTTGGAACTGCCAATTTTACTGTATGTATATATGTATATATGTATATATATGTTAATAAAATACTTGGTTAATATGTATAACTTATTAAATATTTCAAATGGATACATGCATTTTTTTTAACTTGACCTCCAAGGTTGCAGGCCTGTTGTTCAAGGTGAATTGGAAGATGCTCCATCACATCAAAGAAACAACATCGAAATATCTTCTCCAACTTAGTTGCGATAATAAGAATATTTTCATCCATCCCGTCTAAACTACTCTCCAACAAATCTCTGTGATTAATTTCGATATCCTTTCGGTTAGATGGCTAAAAGCAATAAGAATTAATTTTTACATGAACACATGAAAATCATGACTTTTCATATATATCAATTTTCATTCATTCATATCTTCCCCGCTTTTTTTAAAATTTGAAACATAGCGCTCTGTCATCTTCAAATTTTTAACCCACTCATAGATTTCACGTTTCTCATCTGATGTGAATAAAAAGCTAATTTTGGGCTTAACTATTTTACCATTTTGTAATTCCTATATCCATACGCTTTTCTCCTACAATATTCCTTTATTTCATTCTAGCTTTGAATTATCTTTTGGCTTAACCTTAACATCCATCACTGTGTTAAACAAATTGTCAAAATAATTTTTTTCAATGTGCATCACATCAAGAATATGGTGTATCATATTGTTCTTCCAATAAGACAACTCTTAAAATGTGCTTTGTTTGGACCACTTATGTTCAACACCATATACAGGATGTCTAGAAGGTGAAGCTTCTGCCACTTCGATAATTGAGAAATTCTCTCCCAAACTTGATTCCCTATGATTAATGGAGGTGGCGGGTCTCTTTCAACCTTTATTTTCCTAAGTGCATTTTTCTTCTCTCAAAACTCATGGTCCATTTGCAAGAAATGATGAGGACAATCAAACCATGTATATTTGCTGCCATGCTTTAAAGTGAATGTCATACTATTTTCCATGTGATACGTACATACTAGCTTTCCAGTTGTCGTCGAACTAGACAACATTCCATATGCATGAAAATCATTAATAGTCCTTATTGAAGAACCACGCTATAAAAAAATTCTACTTAGTTGATATATCAAAAGTCAAAATGTCTTTAAACAACAATTGTTTGAGCTCCTTATCAACGATTTCAGATAGACATCAATCAAACGTTTTCGATTATGGGGGCATGCAATAACAGAACTTAGAAAGATATAGGAACTTTTCATTCACATTTCAGGAGGAAGATTATACAGATTAAGAAATATGGGCCAACATGAATGAGGTGAAGCAGCATTAGAGAATGGTGTGAATCCATCAGCACACAACCCCAATCTAACATTTCTTGGTTAACTAACGAAATTGGGATATATATTATCAAAATTCTTCCATATTTCACCATCAGATGGATGAGACAAGATGATCGACGACCTTCATAGTAACGACGCAATCTCATTGATGCATACAATGTCTTTAACCTAGGAATAAGAGGTATATAATGCATCACCTTAACTGGGACCATCTTTCCAGTCGTAGTCCTCGTAATAACGAGCATGTCCACAAAACTTACAATTTTTTACTTAACTATCAGTCTTGTAAAACAACTTGCAACCATTAACACAACAATGAATTCTTTCATAGGTCAATCCTAACTTGAAAACGAAACGCCTTGGCTGATAGAAGTTCTTAGGTGTGTTAAACACCGAATAACTAGTTCACCCAAAATATCAACCATTGAGTCCAGAGCCGCATTTGGAAAATTCCAACCTTCTTTAATATTAATTAATCTAACTACAACTGAGAAGGAAGAATGTGGGATCCCTTCACAGAGTGGACAACTAGATTCTTCTAATTGATCACAGAAGTGTCTTGATTCTTCATTAGGAGCTTCATCAATATATTGTTCGGGTTCCATCACACGTTGAATCCCATAAGTATCATTGATCATTTCATGAACCCTATCATGTTCAACCCTAAGTTTCTCATGTGGTGCAAGCATATTATATGCATCCACATGCATCAAATTTTAAAATATACCATCGAATCCATCTCTTTCTCCAATATCAATCCATACAAAATATCTAGGCTTCAAGTCCTTACCGTACAAATGAACCATAATTGTATTTAGTTTTAAAATGTTAAGAACTTACATGAAATACACGGACACCTAAGCAATCCATTATTCTTGAAAATTTCAAGTGTCATTGTGTGATCAATAAAATCTCTAATACCGTCAATAAACTCAAGTTTCAAACCAGCACCAGTTCCCTTATGCATCCATGAACGATGATCCATCCACAAAATATAGATATCCTATTATTTAATAAATTAAATTGAATAATAATTTTACTACATTAGTTAAATGTTAATATATATTTATAATACATAAATACTACATTTCAAGATCTAGAAAGTGCGAGCTTAATTAACTTATAAATTTTAATAAAGTTTAAGATTTAAAATAATTAATTATATTAATTCTAATTAAGTTTCATTATAAATTAAGTTCAAAGGTCACCAAGAATTAGTTATATTCAAGTTCAATTTCTAAATTTAAAGTTCATATAAAAATTATTAGTTATATAATGTTAAAATCAAATAATTTATTATATCAAGTTCAAGTTTAAATTTTTAAAATCAAGTTCATATCAAGTACATTAAATTAGTTATATATTAACTTTTAAACAAACAATTAATTATAGATAAAGTTCTAATTAAAAAGAAACATATTTATGACATTCAAACATTCATCAAGATATATTTTTTGGCACAAGAGGTAAACAAAGGTAATACAATAAAGAGAGAAACTTGAGTGTTTCTTCTATCTCAAAAAACTAGCCTACAAGATTATAAATAGCACTTGAAAAACAACAAAGTAAGTGAGAAAATAGGGCACTATACCATGACTTGCTAATTGACTAACTGCAACTAAATTAGGACTCCTATTACTAATAAACTGAATACGTAAAAGGCTCCTAAAATACTGACACAACTTAGTGACTTTTTAATCAGTCATATAAAACTTCCCCTTGATTCAAAGTTACACACCGCAAACTACAACCTTAAAACTTTATACTTAGCCTTAGTAAGAGACTTTGTAACTATATCCGCTGCTTGCACGTTTGTGCTACAGAATTTCAGTACTATTCTTCAGTCAGCTACTAGTGTCTGGATGAAGTGATATTGCACATAAATGTGCTTGGATCTCCCATGAAAGGAGGAGTTCTTATTCATAGAAATTGCTTATTTTCTATCAAAAAAAACTCAGTAGACTCCGTTTGCTCGTAACTAAAATCTGCATGTAATTTCTGAAGCCATAAAGCTTGTCGTGGTACTAAACTTTTTGATGTATACTCTGCCTCATACGTTGATAGAGATATTGTATCCAACTTCATTGAACTCCATATCACTGATCCCGGACCAAAGCTGAAACAACTACCAAAAGTATCTTTTCGATCGTCTAAACAACCTGCATAGTCACTATATGTATAGCCAACCAATATGAAATTTGATACTTTACAATACCAAATACAAATGTTTGTTGTTTGATACTTTAGAATACCAAATACCAAAGTCTGTTGTTCCAGCAACATAGCGAAGAATTTGTTTTGTAGCACCTAAATATTGCTTTGTCGGACATTGCAAAAACCTAGATACAACACTAATAAGTTGTGTAAGGTCAAGTGTGCGTTAGATAATTTAGACCACCAACTAGACTACTGAACAATCTTGGATTTTCTTTCCCAGTTCCATCTACATGCGACAACTTGTAATTGATATTCAAAGGTGTAGCTGTTGCTTCACAATATATCATAAGAATTTTTTCCAAAAGATCCTCTGGATATTTCTTTTGAAAATTAAAAAATTTCATCTTTATCTTGGATTACTTCAAGCGCCAAAAAGTGTTTCAGTAAACCCAAACCAGCCATCTCAATGTTTCTTATAATAGTTAATTTGAAATCATTAAGTAAAGACTTTGAGGAACCAAAATAAATCATATCATCAACATAGAGACAAACTACCCAAAATTCTCCATTACTTGATGTGGGTTCATTTTCACTTCCCGTGAATCCGCTATCCTGAAAGAATGAATTAATTTTGTTGTACCACGCACATGGTGCTTGCTTTAGCCCGTAAAAAGCTTTTCTTATCTTTTAGACTTTGTTCTTATTGCCATTAATAACAAAGCCCTGAGGATGTGAAACATAAACCTCTTCTTCTAGATCACCATTCAAAAAGGCGGACTTCACATCAAATTGATACACGGGCAAACACAACTGTGTAGCCAAAGCCAAAACTACTCTCACTATTTCCGATCTTGCAACATGGAAAAAAGTTTCTTTAAAATCTATAACTTGTTCTTGTGAATATCCGTTTGCCATCACACGGGTTTTATGCTTTTGAATGCTACCATCTGCATTGCACTTTGTTCGAAAAACCCACTTAAGCCCTATTACATTCCTTTCTTCCGTAAAATCAACGAACTCCCATGTAGAATTTCATTCAATTGCTTGCATCTCTTCTACCATAACATTCTTCCATTTAGATTGTTTTGCCGCTTCTTCATAATAACAAAGATCTGAAACAAGAAAAGCAATTTGACAAGAAATATTTACATTGTTTGGATATCTTCGATTTGGTTTCCTTTCTCTTGCTATTCTTCTTAGTTGAATTGGCTCATCACTAGGCAGGTTTCGTGGAGTAGGATCGGCTACTGCAGGTTCTTCATCACTAGATAACTATTGGAGATCTGATCTCAAATTCCCAGATTAATGTTCCAAGAGGCATTCTCATTAAACACAACATTTCTACTTATGATCACTTTGCCACTTGTGCGATAATATAGATGATATGCTTTGGATTGAAGACTATATACAATGAAAATACATATTTTAGATCTTTCATCAAGCTTCGAATGAAAATTTTAGATCTTTCATCAAGCTTCGAATGAAAATCATCCAAAGCATATGCTATAGAACCAAAAATTCTTAATTGTCTTACCCGTGTCTTCTTTCCATTCAAAGCTTCAAGAGGTGTCGTGTTCCAAACAAATTTTGTTATAGAGGTATTCAAAAGATAAACAGTGGTTGCAACAGCTTTTCCCCAAAACTAATGTAGTAGACCCTTTTCTTTCAGCGAGCTTCTAGCCATTTCCACTACCGTACGATTCTTTTGGTCGGCCAGGCCATTCTTCTCCACTGTATATGGGGCTGTAAGTTTCCTTCAAATTTTATTCTTATCACAAAAGACATTAAATTCTTTAGACAAGAATTCACCATCTCTATCGGTATTGAGTGATTTTATCTTCCTTCCACTTTGATTCTCTACTAATGGTTTAAATTTGTTGAAATTATTAAAGGTTTCTGATTTGAATTTAAAGAAATAAACCCAGCTAAAACGGTTGTAATCATAAGTAAACATCAAAAAGTAATCATAAGTAAACATCATAAAGTACCGACTTCCACCCAGGGATTTCGTTTTCATTGGCCCACACAAGTCAGCATGCACAAATTANAATTCAAGACAAGTTGTATCCCTCCATTATTTCCTACCGGAACTGATTTTCTAGCTTGCTTCCTATATATAAATCCTTCCCACAAGTCAAGTTTATTGATTTTTGGCAAGCCAATATCCATATCTTATTTAACCAAAAGTTTCAACCCATTAACATTCAAATGTGCATAACGTAAGTGCCACATATTAGTCTCATTCTTTCCTTTGAAAACTAAGGCAATATTTTCATTACTTGAACTATCAAGGGGAAACATTTTATTTTTAGTCATAGATACATCCGCTATGGTGCATCTAGATTTCTTATCTTTAATATCGCGTGCTTGATCATCCAATACAACTGAGTACCCACTAGTCATCAATTGGCCAACACATAATGGGTTGTGAG
Source organism: Solanum pennellii (assembly GCF_001406875.1). Lineage (NCBI taxonomy): Eukaryota > Viridiplantae > Streptophyta > Magnoliopsida > Solanales > Solanaceae > Solanum > Solanum pennellii. The sequence continues at coordinate 53,481,489 of NC_028646.1, read as the reverse complement.
CCAAAGTGGGAACATATTTCACATCATCNTCATATAAAGTTTCACATTACCTTGGACAGTTTTAATCTCAACAATACCTTTCCCTTCAACGTACACTTGTTTGTCATCTCCTAACCGCATCTCGCTTTTCTGTGACTCATCAAGATCTATAAATAGAGATTCGAACTTGACATGATATTAGAGCATCCGCTATTAATGAGACATAGAGCATTCACACTTTCAGTTATTGGGGAATGAGTCATAAAAAACTTGCTTTCTTATTCCACATTTTGAGTGAAATTGGCTTATTTCTAATCCTCTTTCTTATTCGTCCAGCAATAAACTTCTTTATGGACAAATATTTGCAGTATCTGCTTTGAATTTTTCTCTTGTATTGACGTGATTAAACTACCAGGTTTCTACCTCTTCCACCACCACGATCTCGTCCACTAATATTGCCTCTACGATGTCCTCTACATGTTGAGTTTTCTTTTTTCCCTCGTAAGAGAACTCATCCTTTACCTGGAATGCCTTCTTTTGAACTTTCTCACGGGACCTATTTAGCCTATCTTCATGAGCTAGCTAGGAACTCATTAATTCTTCCAATGAATAAGCAGATAGATCCTTAGATTGATCAATTGCAGTAACTAAATGCTCAAATTTTGTGGTTAAGTTTCTCAATACTTTAAACACAACAATTTGACTATAAAATTTTCCACCATATGACCTTGTCCTATTAAAAATAGTAGTTGTTATTGACAAATAATGTTGCACAGATTCATTTTCAGTCATGAACAATGTTTCAAAATCAGGTCGTAGAGTTTGTAATTTTACGGTTAGAACCTTGTTATGATCAAAGTAATCTTGTTTCAGGATCTCCCACTCCTGTTTGGAGGTTTCCATTGTGGATATGGGAGGAAAAATATCATCATGAAGATCTTGCTGGATCATAAAAAGATCTTTGGAGTTTTTTTTCGATATTCTCTCAGTTTGTTTGCATTCCCTTCTGGAATTGCAGTCTCAACTACATCCCACAGTTCCTGAGACTTTAAAACAGTCTTTATCTTAAGACTCAAAAACTAATAATTCTCCCCTCTACAAATTGAAATCATGGGCTGCGACGATGTTTTGTACCATTCCCTTCCATGGACATTATCTTGTTCTTTTTAAAGAAGATCTCACAGTTTCACTCTCTCTTTTTCTTACTTTACCAATCCCTGCTTGAGGAAAGGATGAATTATTACCAAGATTTAAGATCTTGATACAAAAATTTGTGTCACAAGAGTTAACAAATATAATAAAATAACTAATAAAACAGAGAGAAACTTGAGTCTTTCTTCTATATGAGAGAACTAGCGTACACGATTATAAGTAGCACTTGAAGAATAATAAACTAAGAGAAAAAATAGGGAACTATCCCGTGATCTGCTAATTGAGTAACTGCAACAAAATCAGGATTCCAAATGCTAATAAACTAAAAACGTAAAAGGCTCCAAAAATTACTAACAACAACTTACTGACTTTTGAATCAGTCAAATAACAATTCATAAAATTCAAACATTCATCATGTAATACTCCAACATAAAATAAACACTCTACTAGCCAACAATCAATCAAAATTTGAGAAAAAAAATCCTAAATTCAAAAATCATCAATTAAAAACCCTAATAATATTCCAATTAAAAAAATTGAAAACCCTAACAAAAATTCTAATTCAAACAGTAACTAACAATGATCAATTCAAAATATGCCTAATTTTTAAAAAACCCAAAATTAAAAAACCTTCAATTCTATACCTAACTAACAATAATAAAATAAAATTAAAAATTGATTAAACAGAACCTAATAAACTAAAACAATAGTATACTAACTAAAAATCAACTATAATCACAGGAACTGGAAAAAAATCTAAAATTATGAACTAACCTTAACAAGAGGAGAGAGGCAACTATGGGAGGCGATTGCTAGGACGACGAGGGAACGAGCTGGGGCGGCTGCGATGAAATGTAGAGATAAGGGAGAGAATGAGAGGAATGATACAAGAAGAGAGAGAGAGAGAACAAAATGAAAATCCCGATCTCGTCAACGATGTTTTAAAAGACCAACTTACAATGTCTCTTTGACCGGCACTTTTTATAAAATTGTTGACCGAAATTCTAACCGAGAAAGCGACTGACTCAGAGACGTTGTTCGTCACTTTTCTTAAATGTTTGACGAGACATTTTATCAAAAAAGTGATGGACTTTGAGATGTTGTCTGTCGCTTATTTAAGAAATTAATTGCTTGTTAAATTATATATATAGTTGACGCTAAAATCAGTGAAAAAAGTGACATCTTGTTAAAAATAATTTAAAAATTATTTTTATTAAAAAGTGATGGACAATGTGGCTAAGGGTGTCGCTTTTTGCTGTGGCGCCATTAGTCGCTTTTATGTCCATCATTTTTAGAATTTTTTAGTAGTGGTAGTCTTAGTTTAAGGTAGCACGCCTTTCGGTGTCCTTTCTACTCACCCAGCAAGCTGTCAAATACACACGGCAAAGTGTGTGCGGTAATTCTCTATATAAGGTTGTGCTTCATTCATCTCTAGATATTATGTGGCATCCACATGGGGTTGTGACAAGAAGTCATTCAGCACCCAAGCTGAGAAATGGATAGCCTTCTCCTAGACCTCTACTCTTGATCCTGTAAAATACAGTGAATTCCCAATTGGTAGACCATCTAAAGAATTTTGGGGAACTCTTCAAGCAACTAGCTCACATCCACATGTTCATCTCCTAAATATTTTGTATAATTTTGTGACTCAAACCAATATTTCATGTAATGCTCAAATGTTTTCTTGCCTAATCATTTGGAGGGGGGGGGGTACCCTGGAACTTGTTTTTTTAAAATGTACCCTAGAACATGTTTAGCCCGACAAACTGGAGGCATCACTCTTTTGGGATGTAGAGTTTGCTTTTAGTCACTGCAGTAACTTCTTAAAATAATAGGTTACCTAGTTTTAAGATAATTTTTAATTTTAAATATTTGTAATACTGCTGTAATTGTTGATATTATTTAGTCTTTTTAAATATTTGCTATTTAGATTTTCTGCAGATTATGTTATCAAGTTGAATATCTAATGCCTCTATTATGTTTAATTAAATATTGAGAGACATTTTCAACCTTTTTGTGTTGCCCTATTTTTTAAAAATATATGAACAATGGTAGCAAGAGATTTAGTGATCTTAAGGGATCTGTGGAACCTTCAAAAGAACTACCATACATTTTTTTAACCCACCAAGGATACCTATTTTAACCCATTAGGCTACCTTCTCAACCGTTATTTTTTTCGGCGCACATGTTTTTTGTAACTGATTATTAATAAAAATAATGGCAAGGAACAATTTCTCTTTGAATGCCCCAAAAAATTTAACCGATGAAATCTATCAAACTTTGTTAGTGAGAATGAAATCATATCTTCAAGTCTATGATCTATTTGAAATTTAATGCAATATCTACCCTTACAACCTCTCCCTGCAAATCCTACCGTTGCTCAAACTAAATCTCACACCGATGAAAAAATGAAGAAATTCAACGTCAAACTCCTTGTGGACGGAAAAAGAATCTTAGGAAAAATTTAAAAAATAATATCAAAGAAGTAATTGAGTCAGACAAATACAAATATATTTTGAATTTGAAAAGAGATTGAATGTCTTAGGATGTAGGAGGATGAAACTATTTTTAACTATTCCGCCAAAATTTCTTTTATTGTTAGTAACATCAGGTTGCTTGGCCAGGATTTCAAAGATGACAAAATAGTGGTAAAATATTCTTGTGACAATTCCCAAGAGATTCGAATCTAAAATTTCATCTCTCAAAGAGTCTAAAGATCTCTCTGCTATTTATGCTAAAGAACTAATAAGTATTTTTCAAGACAAATTAAGGGCAACGAATATCCTTAAGTAATTATCGGGTTCTGTGGTTATAGAAAAGTCATAGGGGAAAATGTTGGACCAGAAAACTTTACCGTAGTAACTTATAATTTCCTAACCTAGTCCAAATGGAAAAAATTAGAGTTATTAAGGTGTATGAAAATCTTGTAGAAATGGGTGAATTATTTATAATTTCAATTATATGAGGGTATATATGACTCGTTAAGGAATCCGTATGACATTAACGGATTGAATTCGGGTGACTAGAAGTCCCGAAATTGACCTTAGAGTGAAAGGTAATTTTTGAGTGTCGTGGTTGAGAAGTGTTTTGTGAAATGGGAATTTTTTATTTCATTAATTAGTTCAATATCTCGTGCAACCCTCCTTGACGAAGGATTTTGCCTCTCTAGCGGAGCCATTACAATGGGGTGAGAGTCGTTTGGCAGGCTCGATGCGACATAAGGTCGCTAATAAACCCCTAAACGATCTTAATATGAATTTTTTGAATTTTTGAGCAAAGGAACGAACTCCAGACGACTCCTACTCATTTCACCATTCTTGAGGCTAGAGGTAAGCTTCACTCCCCGAATCCACATTTTGGTCTATAGAACATAATTGAATGAGAAATTAATGATTTCGGCGACGGTTTTGATATAGATTCTATGGTGGAAACAACCCTAAATTTTGATACTTTGGATCATGAATATGATCTAGGATTCATAGAATTTATATAGTTTCGAGTAATTAACAAATGTTTGTAGATGAAGAACAAGGAACAAATTCGGAAAGGGAAGGATCAATATTCTTACGGTTTCAATTTGTTTCAAGGAGGTGATGGTTGTGATTATGTGATGTATGTATGTTCTTGCTTCATTTTGATAATTGTATGTATATAAGTGTTGCATTATTGATCATAGATGTTGAAAATGAGATAGACGAATGATTATATGTCATAAATCACTATTGACACTACAAAAATGAACCCCAATTACCAATAAAATATTTAGTTGGTAAATTGATCAAATTAACTTACCAATCAAATGCAAACTTATATTAATCTGTTGATAAGATTCTCGTTGGTAAATATTACCAACCAATGTTAATTTGTTGGTAAACTTACCAACCAAAAATCATTTGGTAAACACCCAAAGATGTTGTTACAATATTTTGAAACATGGCCCTGAAATTTCCATTGGTAAATTTACCAAAGATGATTATGTACCCAACGGGAGTCGAACCTGAAACCTCTTGGTTAAGGATGCATGAGTACTTAACACTACACCACAACCTTTGTTGGTAATAAATTTTGAATACGTTAGTATGATTATTTATTTTTCTAATAAATTTACTAATTGATTTTAAGTTTATTGGTAATATATCATTCTAACTCGATGTTAGGTTAGTAGTTGATTGAAAAGATGATAAAAATATTAGTAATTGAATGATTATTCATCAGTAAAATATTTATTAATTTATTGCATTTAAAAATCTAAGAACAAGAATATAAATAAAAAAATATTAATTCAAATTTTAGTCAAAAGTTAAAAGTTAAAACGCTTAACAACACAAACTGAAAATAAAAGTCTCAAAATCCAAACCAACCATCCTATGAGATCAAAACTTAATTTATATGGCTAATTACGGTGACAAAATTTTTATTCGAGCACGATTATAAAAGAATATTGACTAAAGCAAAATTTTGGCCAAAACTTAAAATCTAAAATGTCTAACGACATAAACTACAAACGAAACCCTCAAAATCCGAACCCTTTAATTTATTACATCAAAAATGACTTTTTTGCATCTAACTGCACTAAAAAAATTCTTATCTGGGCACATTGTCAAATATATTGACCAAAGTTAATTTTTTTTCAAAATTTATATGTTAAAACACCTAACGGCACACAATAAAAAAACACCTAAAAACCCAAACCAACAATCTTACTAGATAAAAAATGACCTTAAGAGTTAATTACGCTGACGAAATTCTCATTTGAGAACGTTCATAAAAATATTGACCAAAGTCAAATTTTGACCTAAACATAATTTTAAAATAAGAATGGCACAAACAAAAAATGAAAGACTCAAAACATGAATCAACCTTCCCGTTAGAGAAAAAATAATCCATCGAAGCTAATGACACTAATAGAGTTCTAATCTGAGACGTTTACCAATAATAATGAACAAAGTCAAGTTTTGGTTAAAATTTTAAAGTTAAAATGTCTAACGGCACAAACTACATATGAAAGTCTCAGCACTAGACGTTGATTTACAAAAAAATTAAACTTCAATTGGTAAACTTACCAACAATTAAAATATAAGTTAGTAATTAATAATTTACCAGTAAATTTTTTCAGATTTGGTACTGATTACTATTGAACTAAACATTCATATGTAATATTACAACCTTATAATTACTATGTTTGTAAATTTTACCAATGGATTAATGATCGGTTGGTATATAACCAACTATTTTAATTATATTAGTAATAATTTGCCAACTACAATCTTTATTCGTCGGAAAAATTTCCAACTAATTTGATATTGGTTGGAAAGTTTACCAACAAATTACATTTCATTAATAATTTACCAACACATTTATATTTGGTTGGTAAATTTAGCAACACAATCTTGTCGTTGGTAAATGTTTAGTTATTTGTTAGTTGGTAATATGTTAATAAATTATATAAACAATTTTTTTAGTCATATTTACCAACTGATATATATTTCGTTGGTATTATTAACAATAAAAGGTGTGCGTTTGTAATATTTCTATTGGTAATCCATTGATAGAATGTTGCTAAATTTTGTGCTGTTTTTCCTGCCGTATTTATCAACTAAAATACTTAGTTAGTAAGATATACGTTGGTAATCTGTTAGAATTTTGTTGTTATGTTTTAAAATATAATTCATTTAGAAATATGTTTGTAATTTGTTATTAGAATACTAACAAACTTAAGTTGTTAGTAAAATTTGTTGGCAATTTGGGATTTTTTGTAGTGATATTAATGTTTGTAATTGTGGTCTGTTGATGGATAAGATTACCATGTTCTGACATAACTAATTTGGATCAAATTGCCGCGTTCCAAAATAAAAATGAGATCAGATTGCCACATTTCGGCATAAAAAGGAATCGGAGTGCCACATTATGGCATAATTATGGGATCCGGTACCACATTCCAACATCTAAAAATTTGAGTTTTGGTTCCATAAAAGGACCTACTACTTGATATAATTGTGTAAATGAGAAATATGAACTTGATCTTTATTCATAAATAATGATAATAATTGTCTATGTTGATATATATGCATGTGATTATAATGTTGTTTGACTTTCCTATATTACACTTAGTAGGATAGACGTGTGCTCCTACCAGTACACTGTGGTTGTGTACTGATATTGCACTTGCTCTTATTTTTGTTGAGTATAAGGCATCATATAATGACTATTGGCTAACCTCACTTAGAATATCACTTATCTTCGCTTCGAATTCAAGGATGAGCCAATTCTTTCCGTCTTTCATGGAATTCTCTTTTGTTTATGTCCACCATTTTCGAGCTTACACATTTTTTTAGTTGGATGATTAGATTGGAGTTACATCCCTTCTTTGTTAGACTTTTTGAACTTAAGATGTTTTGGTAAATTGACTTTCAGGTTTTAGGTTAATTCTTCCGCATTTGTTTTAGTTGATAGACTTTTGTTGGAGTTTATGGGAATTTTTTTTATTTCCGTAGTATTTAACTTGCTTCTGTAACTTAAATGTCTTAGTTTTTTGTTTAGTTGTTCTGTTTGGATTGTAGTAGTTGTTTTCTTACCGCAGAGTGAGTGTAAGTGTCAATCGCGATGGTCTGGGTTGTGACGCCTTCAGATAAGATAATATTAATAATGGTTCCTTTTAAGCACAAAATAAAAAAAATTATCCTATTTGCAAATACTGCAAAAGAAGAACGAATTTGGAAAATATTTGTTGGTGGAGACCGGATGCAATATGTGGAAAATTCCAACAAGCCGGTCATGTTCAAAAAGTGTGCAAGCTTTATAACAATCCTCAAGCACAAAATATAGAAGCAGAAATTGATGAAGAACAACTTTTTAATATTACAATATCTAAAGCAAAGGAGGTGTATTGAGTTGCTCTTAGTTACTACAGTCATTTTTTAAAATTATAAGTTACCTAGTTTTAACATGATTTTGAATTTTAAAATTATAAGTTACCTAGTTTAGAATAAGATTATGTTAATGAGGGTGCCTTTTATTCACAAAAAAAATAAAGATAATTAGCCTCTTTGCAAATACTGTAAAAGAAAAATGCACTTGGAAAATAGTTGTTGGTATCTACCAAAGGAAATATGAGGAATGTTCCTACAAACCGGTCATGTTACAAAAGTGTGCAAGTTTAATAACAGTATCTTCAAGCACAAAATGTAGAAGCAGAGATCGAGGAGGAACAACTTTTTAAATTTGCAATATCTAAAGCAAAAGAGGTGTGTTTAGTTTGCTTTTAGTTACTACAATAATTATTTAAAACTATGAGTTACCTAGTTTACACAAGATTTTGAATTTTAAATATTTGCTAGATTGTTTTAATTGTTGAAACAATTAAGTCTTTTAAATTTTTTGTCATGCAGATTTTCTACTGATTATGTAATCAAGCTGGCTATTAAAAGCATATTATTGAGAGATATTTTCAAAAACAACTTTGCTGCCACATTTTTAAAAATACACCAACATGGGACCTTTTTCTACCAACTCCACCTTCAACATTTTTACCGTTTTTTTTCCATTATGACTAGATCAAGAATGGAGAATGGAGAATGGAGAAAGTTTGTGAGGAATAAGAAAAGTGGAAAATTTGGGTTGCTGTTTTGTGGAGGAAAGTGAAGGGGGGGGGAAGTTTATTACGGTGTGGGGTGGAGATTTTGGGGAAGACAACGATGGAGAAGAAAACAAACTATTTTGTAGAGAAGAGAAGGGTTTGCTGCGGCTGTTTTTGAGATGGGTGCGGTATGTTTTTTTTAGGGAAATAGGGTTTCAAATTTGAGTGGCCAAAACTATATAGTTTTGAGTTGGTGGGCCCTCCTTCTCGTTATGATCTTTCTATTGGGCCGAACAGTGGTTTAACGTGCTTGCCAGAGCAAACAAAACATTTTGGCCTGTCACATCCTGCCAGCAATGTGCTTATCTTTGAAACCCCTTGACACGACATGACTGTAGTGCGCCACGTCAGTAGCTTAGAAATTTGGATCCTAGAATGGGGGCGCTACCAGTTCTTTTGCCTGCCATGGATGTGATTTTTCACTAATTTTGCATACCCCCACCATCTGTCATGGAATGTAATACAGTACCAGCTTTTTGCATGCACATCAAATATTGAACATTATTAGAAAAATACGTGCCTCTGTCCTAATACCTTGGTTTTTGTTGTGGCACGACTTTTTTTTTATATTTCTTATTATTTTATTTTTTATATATATCACGATAAAAATATATAGTAGATGTGACATGGAGAATAAGACCCCTAGATATCTTAACAAGTCATTTTACATAAGCGTGATATAATCAAATCTAGTAAGTGAAAATATAAGAAATGTATGTGTCAACTCTTACGTTGATATAAAAGATATTGTAATACCACATATTTAAAATAGGACAAAAAACAGATTTACAGAAAAATAAAATATGCAGGTGCAACCAATGGGGGAATCGACGGATCGTATCCTGACACACGATCCGTCCTGCACATCCGTTGATGGACTAAGAAACTCTAATAATTTCAGCCGAGGAAAATTTGGTTAAGTCATGATCGACGGACGAACTACGGTCCGTATGTCATAATATCGTCCTTAGTCCGTGACCGTCGATCAACACCCCATTCACCCACTCAATGACAAGAGCCACGGATGACCAGCATGGTCCATAGGTAGACCCACGGCCCGTATGTCTGACCGTAGGTGGGAATTAGCAGATAGTTAAGGGGAGATGCAGTTGTGTCAACTTCAAATGGTCATAAATCATAACACAAAATAAATTAGGTGTCCCGTGTCCTATCCATAGATAGTAATTGAATTAGCTTTCCATATACATCGACCTTGCTTAAATCAGACCTCTGAGTATAACTTTATACCCGTTTTAGTAAAGGACTGATGAACAGGCCCAACCTACGGACCAAACCATGGACCGTCGACGGAACGACAGACCCTCAGTCCTGGTTCTTGTTTGGTCTGACAACAACTTACCTAGGGGTCTTTTGGTCTTTTCCTACTTTGTTTAAACCTTAAAATACGTAATTTTGACCCTAAATCATCGTATTTCAGTGATTTTAAGCCTAGAAACATAACTAAAACTTGTTTAAGTCAAATCCTTAATTAAAACATAGAAAAATTAGAAGCAGGAGAGGAGAAAAAGCTCAAGAACCCTAGTTTAAGAACATACCAAGGTTCCAGCAACAAAATCTAAGTATTTCGCCGTAAATTTAATCACCAGGTATGTTGGATTGCCCTAACCTTTGGGTCCCTAGTTTTCACTTATTTCTTTATTCTCTTATCATGATTAAATCTAGGGTTTCTAGAACTTTGATAGAACTTCATGAATTTACTAAATATATGGTCCAAATCAGATTGTAAAGTTATTATTCAGTTTATCGCATGAATTTTAGAACCCTAGCTTTGTATTTCTTTAGTTCTTTAATTACACATGCTAGGTCAGATATTTCAGTTTTTCAGTTATACATGCCTAAGTTTTAAAGCATCATTATCATATTAAATGTTGCACTTCTCAGTTTGCATATTCACTTTTGAGCTATCCAATATTTATAGAAAATTTAGACATAATCAGTTAACTACAAAAATCAATGGGAGTAGCATAATACCGAGTTGGACTAGGGTTAAGCGTACCAAATTAGTCCTAAAATTACTAGCCAAGTAGGTTGTAAGTCCCCTCCGTGGACAATCAGTTTAGTGATCACGCCAGCATGCCTTTATACCTCTGTCAGGGTATATTGGGTCCTCTCGATAGGGCGTATACATCGGACTCCATATTTAGCTCATGGATTTTATTATCGATTATTAAAAGCTCCCTTAGTTCAGTAAGACTCTCTTTCATTGACCATTTATCAGTACATTCAGTATTAACTTTCAGCATGTTATAAATTGGTCATTGGATCCAGTTAGCTCAGAAATCAGTATATCATGTTCAGATTATTATACTTGCTTTTGTGCTTGTTCAGTTATATTTTATTTAAGGTTTATTCTATCCTACAAGCTCAGTACCTTTCAAGTACCGACACATACGTGTGCTACATTTTCTCGTGATGTAGGTCCAGGTTCTTAGCATCCAGATCACGCATAGATCGATTTTCCAATCATCAGTTCAGCAGATTCAATGGTGAGTCCTCATTTTCTGAGGACAATAGTCATTAGTTTCTTTTCAGTATTTAGTCTTTTTGTTTTAGTTTTTGCTAGACTTAGTTGAGGCTTCTCGCAGTATTTCTAGGCAGTCAGAGGCTTATTTCAAACATCGTTAGTTTCAGCTTAGTGTTGAGTTCGTAACTTCATTGTATTAAACTCATCAGTCTTCATATTATATTAGTTTTAATATATGGGTTTTCCCCATCTTTTCATTATAAATTATGATCTAGCTTCTGTAACAATTTATTATTTTTAGTATGGTCATGATCATGCCAGCAGAATTCGCTTTAGATCACTTATGGTCCTTGGTTCCGTGTCCGCTTCTCGGGGGTAGCTCGGGGCATGACAAAACTTTGTATGAGAGAAATAGGTTCAAGAGAACTAGGATGTTTAAAAATCCGCACTAAGTAGAGTCATTTTCATGGGTGTCAAATGCATCACACTTTATTGTTACTCTTATCGTGCGTGAGGTATGATCTTATTCGATTCTACTTGATGTTGTGTATTTCAGATCATGCCTCCACATAGAGCTAACACTAGGAATGTGAATGTCATGAATGCGAATGCAACTCCTCCAGTCCCAGATCAGAAACTCCAATGCTGAGTTCGAAAATGACATACAGATATTGCCTCAGAGTATGAATAACAAGAACAATCGGGTTAATGCTCATGTGAATGAAAATGGTAGATCAGTAGCAGCAAGAGTCTGTGACTTTATCAGGATGAATCCGCCTGAGTTCTTAAGATCACAGACTAATGAGGATCCTCAGAATTTCTTGGATGAGATCATGAAGATCGTTGAGGTAATGCAAGTCACTGAGAGTAATCGGGTTGAGTTGGCATTATACCAGTTAAAGGATGTTGCTCATATCTGGTACACTCAGTGGAAGGAAGATAGGGGTACAGACGTAGCTCCTATTACTTGGGATTGCTTTAGTGAGACCTTTCTGGACAGGTATTTCCCAATAGAGTTGAGAGAAAAAGAAGCCCACGAATTCATGGACTTAAGGGAGGGTAACATGACAGTACAAGTTATGAACTTATGTTTAACCAACTCTCCAGGTATGCTTCTCACATGGTTGCTGACTCTAGGTCTTAGATGAACAAGTTCTTGTATGGAGTGTCAAATTTGGTGAAAAATGAGTGCAGAAATGCTATGTCACTTGGAGGTATGAACATCTCTATGCTTATGACTCATGCTCAGCAGGTTGAGGGTGATAAGCTTAGGGAATAGTCCAAGGAGAATAAGAAGGCTAGGACTGGGAACTATGAATAGTCTCAGTGGAAATCATGTGTTGGAAATTGCTTGCAGATTCAGCAAAGGTATTCATCTCCAGCCCCTTCGTCATTTAGTGTTCCATCCTTCAAGAACACGTATGACCATAAGGGTAGAACACCATGCTCTATGTCTCTGGGAAGTGTTTCAGGCACCAAGACTTACTCCACTTGCCCTAAGTTTGGTAAACATCATCCAGGCGAGTGTCTCGCAGGAAAAGAAGGATGTTTTGGTTGCATTCAGTCTAGTCACAAGTTGAGGGATAGTACTTCTAGATAGGGTCAAGGAGGTGTTAATGGTAGAGCTAAATGTACCACATCAGCAACACCAACAATTCGCCCGACTCAGCAAAGTAACTCATCTGGTACAGGTGGCGGTCAGTGCTAGCACATGTTGCACACTCTTCAGGCTCGCCATGATCAAGAAGGTTCTTTCCATGTAGAAACTGGTACGTTACGTGTCTTGACCTTGATCTTTATGGATTGTTAGATCCAGGGGATAATCTTTCCGTTATCACTCCTTACATAGCAGTCCAATTCAGTGTCAGTCTAGGAACACTCTCAGAACCTTTCTTAGTCTCTATTCTAGTTGGTTACCCATATATATCTAGACGGGTATACAGAAATTGCCCTGTCACAGTATCTCAGAATGTCACCTCAGCAAGTCTTGTAGAGTTATAAATGGTACATTTTGTTTTCATTCTATACTTGGATTGGTTACATTCCTGTTATGCTACAGTTGATTGTAGAACTAGGATTGTTCGTTTTCAGTTTCCAGACGAACCAATCTTAGAGTGGAATGGTAGTAGCTTAGCGCCTATGGGTCGATTCATCTCTTACCTTAAGGCCAGTAAAATGATCTCTAAGGGTTATCTCTATTATCTAGTTTGGGTTATGGATTCTAGCTCTGAAACCCTAGCTCTTGAGTCAATTCCAGTAGTTTGTGAGTTTCCAAAAGTATTTCCAGAAGATCTTCCCGTAGTCCCTCCCGAAATGGAAATCGACTTTGGAATTGATCCCCTTCCATAAACCTAGCCTATTTCTATTCCTCCTTTATATAATGGCTCTAGAAGATCTTAAGGAATTGAAAGATTAGTTTAAATACCTTCTAGATAAGGGTTTCATCAGACCTAGTATTTCACTATGGGTGCACCAGTGTTGTTCGTAAAGAAAAAAGATTGTTCTCTCAGAATGTGCATTGACTATAGATAATTGAACAAGATCACAATGAAGAATAAGTATCCCATCCCTAGGATGGATGAGTTGTTTGACCAACTTTATGGTGCTAGCCATATATATCTCAATGATAGACCTCAGATCGGGTTATCATCAGCTAAGAGTCAGAGATAGTGATATTTCGAAAATAGCCTTTAGAACTCGGTATGGTCATTATGAATTTGCAGTTATGTCATTTGGACCAACTAATGCTCATGAAACTTTCATTGATTTGATGAACAGAGTGTTCAAATAGTACTTGGATTTGTTTGTTATCATCTTTATTGATGATATCCTTATTTACTCTAGGAGAGAAGAAGAACAAGCAAGTCATTTGACAGTTGTTTTGCAGACACTCAACGATCACCAATTATTCACTAAGTTTAATAAATGTAAGTTCTGGTTGCAATTTGTTGCTTTTCTTTGTCACAATGTATTTAGCGAAGGGATCTGAGTGGATTCGCAGTAGATAGAAGAAGTGAAATAGTGACCCAGACCTACCTCTTCTATAAATATCATAAGTTTCTTAGGTCTAGCGAGTTGTTACAGAAGGTTTGTGGAAGAATTTTCATCCATAGCCTCACCATTGAATATGTTGACTCAGAAGATGGTCAAGTTCCAATGGTCAGATGATTGTGTTAAAAGCTTTGCAGAATTGAAAACTATATTGATTACAGCTCCTTTCTTGACTCTACCAGAGGATTCAGATGGTTATGTGATCTATTATGATGCATCCAGAGTTGGCGTAGGTTGTTTTTGATGAAGCGAGATAAGGTTATAGCGTATGCCTCTATACAATTTAAGGTGCATGAGAAGAACTACCCAACTCATGACCTCGAGCTTGCAGCAGTGGTGTTTGCACTCAAGATATGGAGACACTACTTGTATGGTGTTCATGTACATATGTTCATTGACCATAAGAGCCTTCAGTATGTGTTCACCAAGAAAGAGTTGAATCTTCGCCAGAGGAGATGGCTTGAGTTCCTAAAGGATTATCATATGAGTGTGCATTACCATCCATGTAAGGCGAATGCAGTAGCAGATCCTCTTAGTAGATTATCTATGGGTAGTGTATCCCATGTTGAGAAAGAAAGGAATGAGCTAGTGAAGGATGTTCACAAGCTTGCTCGCTTGGAAGTTTGCCTTATGAACATATCAGACAATTGTGTAACAGTTCAGAATAGGGCAGAATCTTCTTTGGTAGTGGAGGTTAAGGAAATTCAAGACAGAGATCCCATCTTGCTTGAATTTAAGGGTGCAGTCCATAATCAGAGAGTGGAGCTTTTCTCCCAAGGGGGAGATGGTGTGCTTCGCTACCAGGGTATATTGTGTTCCTGATGTGGGCGAGTTGTGAAATCATAATCTTGTAAAATCCCATAACTCTAGGTACTCTATTCATCCGTATTCCAAAAAGATATACCGCAATCTGCGGGAAGACTATTGGTGGAATGGCATGAAGACGGATATAGCAAACTTTGTGAGTTAGTGACCCAATTGCCAGCAAGTCAAGGTTGAACTTCACAAACCAGGAGGTATGACTCAAGAAATTTACGTTACCACTTGGAAGTAAGAAGTGATAAATGTGGATTTCATCACAAGCTTACCGCGTACTCGCAAACTGCATGACTCCATTCTGGTTATAGTTGATAGGATGAGTAAGTTTTTTTGCTTTTCGGCGATTAAGACTACAGATTCGACAGAGGACAATGCATAGCTTTACATTAATGAAATTTGAGGTTGCATGGGGTTCCTTTGTCGATCATCTTAGATAGAGCTCCTCAATCTACCTCTCACTTCTGGATGTCATTTAAGAAGGTTCTTGGTACTCAAGTAAACTTTAGCACAACATTTCATCCACAGACGGATTGGCAGGAAAAGTACCATTCATACCTTAGTGGATATGTTGAGAGCTTGTGTAATCAATTTAAAGGGTAGTTTGGATAATCACCTTCCTCATATTGAGGTTGCCTACAATAATAGCTATCATTCCAGCATTCAGATGGCCCCTTATGAGGCTTTATATGGGCGTAGATGTAGATCCCCTATTGGTTTGTTTGAAGTAGGTGCAACAGGTTTGATAGGTCCATATTCAGTCCTTTATGATATGAAGAACGTGCAACTCATTAGAGATAGACTTAAGGCAGCCCAAACTCGTCAGAAATCATATGCATATGTAAGGAGAAGGGAACTAGAGTTCTAAGTTGATGATTGGGTTTTTCTGAAAGTCTCACCTAAGAATGGGGTGATGAGATTTAGAAAGAAAGGGAAGCTTAGTCTTAGATATGTAGGCCCTTACAAAATCTTGAAAAGGGTTGGCAAGGTGGAATGTGAGTTAGAGTTGCCAGCAGGATTAGCAGCAGTGCATCCGGTCTTCCATATCTCATTCTTGAAGAAATACGTGGGTGATACAGCCTCTATATTTCCATTATACAGTATGTCGGTGAAATATAATATTTCTTAGGATGATGTACCAGTTGAGAATCTTGACCGTCATGTTAAAGGGTTGAGGAACAAAGAAGTCGCTTCAGTCAAGGTTTTGTGGAGTAGTCATTCCGTAGAAGGAGATACTTGGGAAGTAGAAGCAGCCATGAATGCCAAGTATTCTAACCTCTTTCCTTCAGATTCTACTCCAGCTTGAGGTAATAGTTCCTCTTCAATTTTTAAGTCTTTCATGCATGAATTCAGTCTTAGAATCATGTTCCCTCAGTTTGTACTTGCATTTTCAGCGTATTTGCATGTTCTCGAAACACAATTAAGTCAGAAACACAGTTCTTAGTTTTTAGTAGTAGGGTTTACATCTCTCTCCCTCTATTAAAGCATGTTTAGTATTCATTCGAGGACAAATGTTCCCAATCGGGAGATTATGTAACATCCCGTATCCAAAACAGGCAAAAAACAAGCTTTACAAAAAAAATTTGCAAGTGCAACTAATAGTGGAATCGACGGACCGTAGCTTGACCTACGGTACGTCTTGCACATCAAATGCTGGGGTCCGAAACTCCCAAAATCTCAGCCAAGGAAAATTTAGTTAAGTCAAGATCAACGGACGGACCTACGGTCTGTAGGTAAGACTACGATCTGTAGTAAGTGACCGTCGATAGACACCCCATTCAACCACTTTCTGACAAGAGCCATGGATGACCAGCGCGGTCAATAGGTGGACCCACGCCACGTAAGTCTGACCGTAGGTGGGAATTAGCAGATAATTAAGGGAAAACGCAATTGGGTCAACTTAAAGTGGTAAGAACTCTTAGCACAAAATGTGTTAGGTATCCTATGACCCACCCACAGATACATAATTGAATTATGTTTCCATATCCACCAACCTTTCAAAAATCATAAATCTGACTAAAAAGTTATGCCCGTTTTAGTAAAGGTCTATCGAAAGGGCCCAACCTACGGACCAAACGACGGTCCGTGGATAGAACGAAGGACCATCAATCCTGGTCGTCATTTGGTTCGATAGAAACTTACTCAGGGGTCTTTTGGTATTTTCCCACTCCGTTTAAACCTTAAGATACGATTTTTTGAACCTAAATCATCAAATTTTAGTCATTTTATGCCTAGAAACATAACTAAAACTTTTCTAAGTGAAATCATTAATTAAAAATTAGAAAAATTAGAATCAAGAGAGAAGAAAAAGCTCAAGAACCCTAGTTCAAGAACACAACAAGGTTCCAACACTTCTAGCCACGAAATCTAAGTGTTTCGCCGTGAATTTTATCACCAGGTATGTTGGATTTCACAAGTGGGTTCCTTTCACCCACTGGGTCGCTAGTTTTAAGTCAGTTCTTCATTCTCTTATCATGATTAAACCTAGGGTTTCTAGAAATTTTATAGAACTTCATGAATTTACTAAATATATGTTCCAAATAAGATTATAAAGTTATTATTCAGTTTAACACATGAATTTAAGAACCCTAGCTTTGTATTTCTTTAGTTATTGAATTACACATGCTAGGACAGATACTTCAGCTGTTCAATTATACATGCCTCTATTTTAATGCATCATTATCAGATTAAATGTTGTCTTCTCAGTTTGCATGTTCAGTTTTCTGATATCCAGTATTTACAGAAAATTTAGAAATAATAATTTAACTACATAAATCAATAAGAGTACCATAATACGAGTTGGACTAGGGTTTAGAGACCAAATTAGTCCCAGAACTACTAGCCAAGTAGGTTGTAAGTCCCCTCAGTGGGCAATCAATTTATTCATCACACCAGCATGCCTTTATACCTCTGCCAGGGTATATTGGGTCCTCTTGATGGGGCGTATACATCGGAATCCACATTTACCTCATGTGGTTTTATTATCGGTTAATAGTAGCTACCACAGTTCAGTCAGAATCTCTTGCATTGACTATTTATCAGTATATTCAGCATTCAGTTTCAGCATCTTATAAATTTGTCATTGCATCGAATTAGCTCAGAAATTAGTATATCATGTTAAATTTATTATACTCGCCTTTGTGCTTGTTCAATTATATTTTACAGCATCCAGATCACGCATAGATCGATTTTCCAATCTTCAGTTCAGCAGATTCAGTGGTGAGTCCTCATTCTCCAAGGACAATAGTCATGACTTTCTTTTCAGTATTTAGTCTTTTAGTTTTAGTTTTTTGTAGACTTAGCTGGGGCTTTTCCTAGTATTTCTAGTCAGTCAGAGGCTTATTTCAGACATAGTTAGTTTCAGCTTAGTGTTGACTAGTAATTTAATTGTATTAAACTAATCAGGCTTCATATTATATTTATTTTAGTATATGGGTATTCCCCATCTTTTCATTACTAATTATGATTTAGCTTCCGTAACAGTTTATTATCTTTAATATGGTCATAATCATGCCAGCAGGGTTAGCTTGGGATCGCTTGTGGTCCTAGGTTCCGTGTCCGCATCTCAGAAGTAGCTCGGGGCGTGACAGATACCAACAAAGTACTAGAGAATATGTTATTAGTACTTAGTCTGACATAAGACTTTATTCACATATGTGGTAAGAACAAATCCATAAGTTACAAGTAAAATCTGGAAACTCTAAAGACATCAAAAGCAATAAACTAGGCCAGCCTTGTCCTCAAACTGTGAGGACTCACAAATACAAATAGTCAATCGCTGAACAATTTTATTCAAGTCATGCCCTGTGGGAGGAAGTCAAACCCTATATTATGAAACAATGAAGTCATTGTGTTCATCAATATTGTGGATATACTAAGTATAGGGAACTGCATAAAAGGTGGCCAAATCCATCGGTGGCCCCCTAAATTTGGAAGCAATTTTCCCTAGACACTTCACTTAGATGATGTTCATTTTAGACATCTCAGGTAGGGTTTTCATGTCTCATTTGAACACTTCTTTTATATTATTAGAACTAGATTAAGCGTGTGTATCCAAACGCCTCCTACGTGGATAAATAAATGAATGAACATGTGACATGTGGAATTTTTTTTAAAAAAAAAATCACTTTTACTTTCTTTTTTTCTTCAAATTATCTAACTCTAGTCCTAATCCCCCACATCTTAAATTTTCTTATTCTTCTTCTATGCATCTTGTTATGTTCTTTCTCTTTGTTTTTTTCCAATCCATTAAAATTCAGATATTCTTTTTGTGTTGTACAAAATTATTATTTCTTGTGTTACATTTCTTGATTCATCATTTTTTGGAAAATTGTTTTAATAAAAATCAAAGTTTCATCTTGAAACAAAAATAACAATATTATATAAATGGTGAAGATGCAGATGGAGGAAAAATTTGGGGATTTAGTAATGAATGGCATGGGAAAAGTTGGGGGTTTAGTTATTTAAACGTTGAAGATGAAGACGGTATAACAAGTTTTTTCTCCAATTTAGTTGTTACAGACAGAGAAAATTAGGATAATTTTTAGGAAGAAAACTTAAAATCAAGAGAACTTCTCATTACTATTGGGGGTGGTAGCTTCTTCGTTGTAGTAGCAGACAACATTAATGTAGAAAAGCTTAAACTTTATGTGATTTGATTTTAAAAAGCAAAAGAGTCAGAAATTCTTGGAGAATGATGATGATCTTAATTTTTTTTGGTGAGGTTGCTAAAGAAATTGACTCTTTTGTTGAAGAAATTTGATTCTAATATAACCCAACAATGTTTTGAAGAACATTATTGAAAAATTATGTGGTGTTTTGGGTTGATGCAAAGTAGAGAAGCAACGGGAATATAAAGAGAGGAAGAATAAGAGAGCAAAAATATTTTTCAACAAAAAAAATGTGTTTCACGCGCACTAAATTCGTGTAACACACATGCTACACTGAGACAGCGGAAAGTGTCAAAATAACATAGTGTAACTGTACATGGGTGTCTAAAATGAACATCTCCTAGTTGAGGTGTATAAGTAAAATTTGCTGTCAAGCTTAAGGGGCTACCGATGGGTTTCCCTAAAAAGGTGTGCATGATAATATGATTCACTTAAACATGATATATGACCATATAAAACATCGGAAAAGCCTTTAAAGGGAAATAATAATTGACAAACATTGTCAATGCATGTTGAATGCAATAGAAAACTTTAAAACAATTTTCGAAGAAAACATAGTTCATTTATGGGATATTCAATGTTAACCAGCAATAAGACCATATGATCTATAAAATGGAATCTGATGTAACACTCACACCAAAAAGAGAGATTCTACTTGCCAAGTTATTTCCAAATGGATCCACTAGCTAACTTATTTCAGAAAATACTTCATGGGCACGTAGTTTGACACAAGTTAATTATTATTAAAGACCAAGCCCTTTCTAATGTTAAAGCTCCATTCAAAAGTTCTTTCAATGCGAAGTAAATTTAAACGCAAAAGACATAATCATATCAAAATACGTTGAAAGACAACAACGTTAAACTACCAATCC
>NC_028646.1:53398868-53450828 GCF_001406875.1 Solanum pennellii | reverse complement strand
ATATGAAAAATCTTTTTTTGCACAAAGTTTCAGCTAATAAGACATCTAATTCCCAAAAGAAAATAAAAATTGAATTAATTAGTAATCTCTTATCTCAGATATCTAAAAGAAAATATCACTAACATGCATATTTGATCAATTTGTATATAAAAATAAAATAATAATCAGTAATATGAATTGTGACCCAAAATTAAAAGCAATCGATCCTTTTATATTACTTGTATTGTGGCACCCACTACCTCCAAATCCTAGATCCGCCCCTGCATAAATCATTCCTTATTAACATAAGATGTTCTAGCCTTTCATCACGTTCAAGCTTTTAGACAAAAAAACACTAGCCAAATTGGACTCACCACGCCATTTTTTCACACATCACCTCATCTAAAGTATCATTCAAATAACCTTATCTAACATAAAGTCCTTCAAAACAAGGTCAAGGTCATGGGTCATCAATATAGGGATTGTAACCACCAAGCACTGCTTCATCACAAGAAGTCATAGACCCAAAACAATAAATAAGATGAAAAAAAATAAATATTCACATTTAGATAGAAAGAAGTGGGGTGTGCACAAAACCGAACTGGCTTATAAATCAAACTGATAAAAGTATTATAGGGTATTGGCTTAATGGTTTTATTAAAAAATTATTCGGTTATCGGTTCGCTATTGATTTTTATTATTGGGTTATTGGGTAAATCGATAACCTATTAAGATTCGTAATTTTCTACTTTTACTTGTATATAAATATTATATATTAATTTAATCGTCTTACGAGTTACTATGTTTTTCCTTTAACCTTCAATTTACACTTCACAATGACTTCGAGTTCACAATTTCATATTATACAAACGCTAAAATCTAACCTTATTCTTCTTAATTTCTCTTTGTGTTCCACTTATAAAGATATATTATTGTGTTTTCACATCAAATTTATGAGAAAAGTCATATATCTGTTTTACAAGTATTTTCTTATTGGTTAAACCGAATACCGAACCGTTACAGACCAAAACCGATAAATCGAAAATCAATAAAAAATATCTTATTGGTTTAACATATCGAAAAATCAAAAACTAATAAACCGAACCAATAATACATAGAACCGAACCGACCAATGTACACCCCTAGAAAGAGGTATACTCTAAATTCCAAACTAATTCAATACGCCTTACCCTTTCCAGCAACAATACCATTTTGATAACGCTCAATTACCCATCTTATGAATCAACAAGTAAGTGGTCTCTAACAACATAATAACCAAATTATGAGGTTGGAGTCGTACAAGAAACAATATTCGATGATTAAGAAGATAAATAATTATAAAAATCCAAATGAAAATTACACAATTATAAGATGATTTTAGTAACAATAATGGACAATGAAAAAGTTCTTTTAAAAAAGGAATCAAAGGGAATTGGGTAATGGGGAGCTCACTATAAATCACAATATCCATTGCACCTTAACATCACAAAAACTCATTCATGGGTAAAATCATATATGTCATTGAAACTCAATTATCCACCTACTTCATTCATACCTAGACAAATATTTCTAAAGTAGTTTTATCATACCTAGCCAAGTAGAAACACCATCAATCAAATTATATGCATTGCATGGATTCACTATTTCTATCTATAATCTGATATATGAGTTGTTAAACCTCAAATTATATAGGAGAACATGTAAAGAATGAAATTGATTAAATAATCAAATACCCTTTTCATAAGTGAGAAACATTCGATCAATTACAATTAAAATGTCAATCAACATAAACAAACAAAAAAAATCTTCTGATAAAATTACACCTACAATGCAAGCAATACTAAAAAATGAAATGACGAAAGAGTGAAAATTATTACAATAATAGAGTATTGAATCTTCAATCAAAAAGGTGAATTGTGAGTAAACTTGTTATCCAAGACAAAAACCGAAAGCTTTGAATCTACAATTCTGGATGGAATCAATATTGATATGCACATTGGTTGTTTCATTGGTGTAAAATAGGATTTTTGTATCAACATAGTGAATTTTCAGTTCTTCCCAAACGCATGAAAGTTGCTCTTCACATTCAGTGACATTTATTACACGATCACTATAGTTCATAAGTCTGTATCTTGCGATCATGACCATACCATGCCATCATGATACGTGGGTTTTAGGTTGACCGAGATCATGGTCAAAAATATAGTTTTTGTCTTCTGTTTTACTCGATTTAATCCCTTTATTTCTTCAATTATCTTCTAAAGTAACTCTTCACTCCATTTTTCTGCAAAACTGATGAAATCCACATCAAATGCACCTATTTTCACTTTAATAAGCCCAAAACATAAGCCTAAAACAAGATATGTTGATAAAAATATTCACTTATCAATGTTTATGAAATTACCAAGTAGTACATGGAGAAGACTAAGAGGTGGAATAACAAGCACACCATCAATCACACTTTCGTGTTGGGCCAACATATACTATTATTTAATTCTAGACAAAAGTTATTCCTTGGAAACTAAAGTCCAAGCGGAGTGGGCTATTTGAAGTGGTATGGATGGTGCAACGTGGTGTTGTAGAGATAAGGAATAAGATAAAGCAATCCACATTTTTTGTATATGGACAGCATGTTAAGCAGTATTTCATAAACAATGCAGATCAAGAAAGAGAAGCACTCAAGTTGAATTATGAATGATCCACAAGTTACTTCAAGCCGCAATATTAAAGTAGGCACTACACAGGTGGCAACTCGTTACCTTGTTAATACATAATTTTTTTTGTTTTTATTTTCTTAATTTTTGTTTTGAGGCTTCAATTTAATGTTGAGCTGATTATAATAGTTATGAGCTGTTTATATGCTATAACACCACGGAAATTGAAAGTTGAGTTTGAAAAAGTGGCAAAAAGTGTTGGGGTGTAGTTTCTATGAATCCTATCTACGGTTCATAGAAATATCTACATGTCGTAGGATGATCTCGTGGAACATGAGTTGGGTTTCATGAAAATTTCAAGTCTGAGGATAATCTACGAGTGGACATGATGAACCATAAGAACCTCTATAGGTCGTAGGAAGTGCCCATGGCAAAGGTCCCCAAACTTTGTGAAATTATGAACTTTGTATCTACGGATTGACCTATGGGTCGTTGTAAAGATTACAGATTATATAACGTCTTTCATGGGAGTTAACTTAGAAGATTTTTGGGTGCATAGGTTATATTGTTTGTTCTAGGAGCCAAAGGATGTTTACCTTACAGTAGGTAGGTCCCATATAAATTGATCAGGATTGTCAAGTTTTAGTACTTGTACTACAACTGAACCAAGATGATCCATAGAAGTTCCTACATATCATAGGTGGAGCCTTATAATCCTTATATTAGTTTTTCATTAAGGCTTTTTTTTAAAATCTTTTTATACCCATTTAACCCCTAAACTATGTCATTTTAACCTATAACCACCCCTACAACTTATTTTACCCTTGCAAATCTACCCATTCCATCCAATTTATTCAAACTCACAAATTCTCTCAATGATTTTCTTCTCCAATTCTCTCTCAAGCTTCTGAGGTGAAAACAAGGTTTCAAGGTCTCTCCATTGGATTGAAAAAGAATCTCAATTGTCCTATTTGATCTTTACCCAAAATCTATGGTTGCATTCTATTCTCCATGGATTCAAGTTATTGTGATTCAATTGTTAAATTTCAATCTTATTATGCATGATTTAACTCAATTCCATGATTTTCAATCGATTTCATATGGACCCATGCCAATGTCTATTTTATTAATATTAACTATGATTATGAACTTTGAATTATAATTATTCATCAATGCATGTTTTATGAAAGTAATGATTTATGAATGACTGGTGCTTTTAGAATAAACTGTCAACGATTTGTAAAATATTTTCTCACATTTGAATCGAATCATTACTTAGATGCTTAGGAAGGTAAGTGTCTTAATATGAATTCATTGTCTGAAAGAAACTACTCTAAGTAAGAAACTTATGACTGGATTGGTAGTTTAATGTTATTGTCTTTCCAAGCATTTGCATATGATTATGTCTTTTACGTTGGAATTTTTTTAGCATTGAAAGAAATTTTGAATGGAGACTTATAGTTAGAAAGGTTTGGTCTTTAATAACAATTCTCTTGTGTCAAACTACGTGGCCCTCTAGGATTTTCTGAAATAAGTTAGCTAGTGGGATCCACCATAGAAATACCTTGGCAAGTAGATCTCTTTTTTTTGGTGTGAGTAATACATCGAATTACATGTTATAGATTACCTGGTCTTATTGCTAATTAACATTGAATATCCCATAAATGAACTATGTTTTATTCGAAAATCTTTTCAAAGTTTTTATTGCTTTCAATATGCATTGACCATGTTTGTGAATTATGATTTCCCTTTAAAGCCTTTTGCGATGTTTTATTTGGTCATAATCATGTTTAAGTTCATTATATTATCATGCGCACCTTTTTAGGGGAAACCCATTGATAGACCCTTAAACATAGCACAAAATTTTACTTAGACACCTCAACTAGGCGATGTTCATTTTAGACACCTCATGTAGAGTTACACTATGTTATTTTGACACTTTTCGCTGACTCGACGTAGCATGTGTGTTACACGAATTTAATGCGCGTGAAACACTTTTTTTTTGTTGAAAAATATTTTTGCTCTCTTCTTCTTCCTCATTTTCTCTTCTGGTAGCTTCTCTACCTTCCATCAACCCAAAATACCACACAATTTTTCAAAAAACTTCTACAAAACTTTGTTGGTTATATTAGAATCCATTTTCTTCAACAAAAGAGTCAATTTCTTTAGCAACCTCACCAAAAAAATTAAGATCATCGTCATTCTCTAAGAATTTGTGACTTTTTTTCTTTTTAAAATCAAATCACAAAAAGTTTAAGCTTTTCTACATTAATTTTGTCTGCTACTACAACTAAGAATCTTCTGCTCCCAATGAATATGAGACGTTCTCTTGATTTTCAGTTTTCTTACTGAAAATCATCCTAAACTTTTGTGTTTGTAACAACGAAAATTGGAGGACAATGTTGTTATACCGTCTGCATCTTGAATGTTTAAATAATTTAATCCCCAACATTTTCCCATCGCATGCATTACTAAATTCCCAAATTTTCCTCCATCTGCATCTTCACCATTTATATAATATTGTTATTTTTGTTTCTAGATGAAATTTTGATTTTTTAAAACAATTTTTAAAAAAAAAAAAAAGAGGAAAGAATAATTGTAACACAAGCAATCACAATTTTGTACAACACAAGAAGAATACGTGAATTTGAATGGATTGGAAGAAGGACAAAGAGAAAGAACATGACAAGATGCATAGAAGAAGAAGAAGCTGAAGATGTGGGGGCTGAGGACTAGGGTTATATAATTTGAAGAAAAAAAGAAAGTAAAAGTGAAATTTTTTTTAAAAAAAAATACAATTCCACATGTCACATGTTCATTCATTTATTTATCCACGTAGGAGGCATTTGGATACACACACTTAATCTAGTTCTAATAATATAAAAAAAAAAGTGTCAAGATGACACATAAAAATCCTACCTGAGGTGTCTAAAATGAACATCATCTAACTGAAGTGTTTAGGTGAAAATTGCTGCCAAATTTAGGGGGCCACCGATGGATTTGGACACCATTTTATGCAGTTCCCTATACTTAGTACATCCAAATTACAGATGCACACTATTACTTCATTGTTTCATAATATAGGGTTTGACTTCCTCCCTAAGGGCATGGCTTGATTGAATTTGTTCAACGATTGACTATTTGTATTTGTGAGTCCTCACAGTTTGAGGGCAAGGGTGGACTGCTTTAATGTTTTTGATGTCTTTAGAGTTTCCCGATTTTGTTTGTGACTTAGGGATTTGTTCTTATAACATATGTGAATAAGTCTTATGTCAGACTAAGTACTAATCACATATTCTCTAGTACTTTGTTGGTATCTTTTATGTCAACTTATGAGTTGACACTTATATTGCTTATATTTTCACTTATTATATTTGATTACGTCATGGTTATGTCAAATGACTTTTTAAGATATCTAGGGGTCTTATTCTCCATGTCATATCTAGGATATATTATTTATAGTGATATATAAAAAATTAAATAATAAGAAATAGAAAAAAAAGTCGTGCCACAACAAACACTAAGGCATTAGGATAGAGGCACCCACTTTTCTAATAATGTTCAATATTTGATGTGCATGAAAGAAGCTCATAGGGTATAACATTCAATGAGAGATGGGGGGTATGCAAAATTAGTGAAAAATCACATCAATGGCAGCACTGTTAGCGCCCCATTCTAGGAGCCAAATTTCTGAGCGCCTGACGTGGCGCACTACAGTCATGTCGCGTCAAGGGGTTCCCAAGATAGGCACATTGCTGGGAGGCCGTGACAGGCCATAAAGTTTTGTGTGCTCTAGAAAGCACGTTAAACCACTATTCGGCCAAATAGAAAGATCTTAACGAGAAGGAGGGCCCACCAACTAAAAACTAAATATTTTTGGCCGCAAAACTTTAAAACCCTATTTCCCTAAAAAAAACCTACCACACAAATATCCAAAACAGCTGCAGCAAACCCCTCTCTTCTCTACAAAATAGTTTGTTTTCTTCTACATCATTGTCTTCCCAAAAATCTCAACCCCACACCGCAATAAACTTTGCCCCCCTAACTTTCCTACACAAAACAGCAACCCATATTTTCTATTTTTCTTCTTCCTCACAAACTTTCTCCATTCTAAGTTCTTTATCTAGTCATAATGGAACAAAACGGTAAACAAGTAGAAGGTGGAGTTGGTAGCAAAAGGTCCCATTTTGGTGTTTTTTAAGAAAATGGGCAACAAAGTGTTTTGTGAAATTGTCTCTAAATGGTTCATTAAGAATAATCGGGCTTTAAATAGACTTGATTACTTAATCAGCAGAAAATCTGCATAACAAAAGTTAAAACGACTCAATTGTTTCAACAATTAAAACAATCTAGCAACTATTTAAAATTCAAGATCATGTTTAAACTAGGTAACCTATAGTTTTAAATAATTATTGTAGTAACTAAAAGCAAACTCAACACACCTCTTTTAATTTAGATATTTCAATTTTAAAAAGTTGTTCCTCTTCGATTTCAGTTTAAACATTCTATGCTTGAAGATATTGATATTAAACTTTCACACTTTTGTAACATGACCGGCTTGTAGGATTTTTCCACATATTGCATTTGGTCTCCACCAATAGATATTTTCCAAGTGCTTTTTTCTTTTGCAGTATTTGCAAAAAGGATAATTATCTTTCTTTTTATTTTGTGCATAAAAGGCAATCTCATTAACATTATCTTATATGAAACTAGATAACTTATAATTTTAAAATTTAAAATCCTGTTAAAACTAGGTAACATATATTTTTAAAAAATGACTATAGTTACTAAGATCAAACTCAATACACCTCCTTTACTTTAGATATAGAAATTTTAAAAAGTTGCTCCTCTTCGATTTCTGCTTTTACATTTTGTGCTTCAAGATTGTTATTAAACTTGCACACTTTTGTAACATGACCGGCTTGTTTGAATTTTCCATGTATTGCATCCGGTCTCCACCAACAAATATTTTCCAAGTCCGTTTTTCTTTTGTTGTATTTGCAAAGAGGGTAATTTTTTTTATTTTGTGCGTAAAAGGCACCCTTATTAACATTATCTTATATGAAGGCGTCACAAACCAGACCATGATGATTGACAGTCACACTAACTCTCTGGTAAGAGAACCACTACTACAATCCAAATCGAGAAACTAAACCAAAAACTAAGACATTTAATTACAGAAGCAAGTTAAATATTAAGGAAATAAATAGAGTTTCCGTAAACTCCAACACAAGTCTATAAACTAAAAAAAATGCGAAAGAATTAACCTAGAACCTGAAAATCAATTCACCAAAAAATCTAAAGTTCAACAAGTCTAAACAAGAAGGGATGTGACACCAATCTAATCAACTAACTAAAAAAAATGTGTAATCCCGAAAATGGTGGACATACACAAAAGAGAATTCCGTGGAATCCCGAAAGAATTGGTTTACCTGTGAATTCGAAGCGAAGATCAGTGATCTTCTAAGCGAGGTCAGTCAATAGCCGTTCTATGATGCCTTATACTCAACCAAAAGTAAGAGTAAGTGCAAGATCAGTACACAACCACAGTGTACTGATAGGATCACACGTCTATCCTACTAAGTGTACTATAGTAAAGTCAAACAACATTATAATTACATGCATCTACTTATTCTTTTGACGAATTAATGATTTCCTTGCTAGCTCATGAAGATAGGCTAAATAGGTCCCATGAAAAAATTCAAAAGAAGGCATTCCAGGTAAAGGGTGAGTTCTCTTACAAGGGAAAACTAGAAAAATCAAAATATATAGGACATGGTAGAAGCAATATTCGTGGACAAGGTCGTGGCGGTGGCAGAGGTAGAAACCAGTTAGTTTAATCACGTCAATACAAGAGCACAATTCAAAGTCGATACTGCAAAAAATTTGGCCATAAAGAAGTTGATTGTTGGATGAAGTAGAAAGAGTATTAGAAGGAAGCCAATTTCACTCAAAATGTGAAATAAGAAATCAAGTTGTTTATGAATCATTCCCCAATAACTGAAAGTGTGAATGCTATGTGGTTCATTAATAGCGGATGCTCTAATAACATGTCAAGTTCGAATATCTATTTAGAGATCTTGCAGAGTCACAAAAAAGAGAGATGCGACTAGGAGATGAAAAACAGGTGCATGTTGAAGGGAAATGTATTGTTGAGATTAAAACTGGTCAAGGTAATGTGAAACTTTTATATGACGTGCAATATGTTCCCACTTTGGATCACAACCGATTAAGTGTTGGCCAATTGATGACTAGTGGGTACTCAATTGTGTTTGATGATCAACCACGCGGTATTAAAGATAAGAAATCTGAACGCATCGTAGCTAATGTATCTATAACTAAAAATAAAATGTTTCCCTTTATATTTAAAGTGTTAAAAATATTGCCTTAGTTGACAAAGGAAAGAATGAGACTAATATGTGGAACTTACGTTATGGACATTTGAATGTTAATGGGTTGAAACTTTTGTTAAATAAGATATGGATATTGGCTTGCAAAATCAATAAACATGACTCGTGGGAAGGATATATATATGGAAGCAAGCTAGGAGATCAGTTTCGGTAGGAAAATCATGGAGGGAAACAATTTGTCTTGAATTTGTGCCTGACTTGTGTGGGCCAACGATAAAGAATCGCTGGGTGGAAGTCGGTACTTTTTGATGTTTACTTATGATTTAAGCCGTTTTAGCTAGGTTTAATTCTTGAATTTCAAATCAGAAACCTTTGAGAAATTCAAGAAATTTAAAGCATTAGTAGAAAATCAAAGTGGAAGGAAGAAAAATCACTCCGTACCGATAGAGATGGTGAATTCTTGTTTAAACAATTAAATGTCTTTTGTGATGAGATTTGAATTCGCAGGACACATACAGTCCCATATACACCGGAGAAGAATGGTGTGGCCGACCAAAAGAATCGTACGATAGTCGAAATGGCTAGAATCTCGCTGAAAGAAAAGGGTCTACCAGATTACTTTTGGGGAGAAGCTGTTGCAACCACTATTTATCTTTTGAATATCTCTCCAACAAAAGTTGTTTGGAACACGACACCTCTTGAAGCTTGGAATGGTAAGAAGCCACGGGTAAGACACTTAAGAATTTTTGGTTGTATAGCATATGTTTTGGTTGATTTTCATTCGAAGCTTGATGAAAGATCTGAAATATATATTTTCGTTGTCTATAGTCTTCAATCCAAATCATATCATCTATATAATCCCATAAGTGGCAAAGTGATCATAAGTAGAATTGTTGTGTTTAATGAGAATGCCTCTTGGAACACTAACCTGGGAATTTGAGATCAAATCTCCAATCATAATCTACTGATGAAGAACCTGCAACAGCAGATCTTACTCCGGGAAACTTGCCTAGAGATGAGCCAATTCCACTGAGAAGATCCGCAAGAGAAAGGAAACCAAATCCAAGATATCCAAACAATGTAAATATTTCTTGTCAATTTTCTTTGCCTGTTTCAGATCCTGGTTGTTATGAAGAAGCGACAAAAAAATCTGAATGGATGAACTCTATGGTAGAAGAAATGCAAGCAATTGGAAGAAATTCTACATGGGAGTTAGTTGATTCTCCTGAAGGAAGGAATGTGATAGGGCTAAAGTGGGTTTTTCGAACAAAGTGCAAAATGCAGATGGCAAAATTCAAAAGCATAAAATTCGTATCGTGTAAAAGGATATTCACAACAACAAGTTATAGATTTTAAAGAAACATTTTCCCTGTCGCACGATCTGAAACAGTGAGAGTAGTTTTTGCTTTGGCTACACAGTTGTGTTTGCCCATTTATAAATTTGATGTGAAGTCCGCCTTTTTGAATGGTGATTTAGAAGAAGAGTTTATGTTTCATAACCTCAGGGCTTTGTTATTAATGGCATAGAGAACAAAGTCTACAAGCTATGAAAAGCATTGTACTAGCTAAAGCATGCTCCACGTGTGTGGTACAACATAATTAATTCGTTCTTTCAGGATAGCGGATTCACGGGAAGTGAAAATGAACCCACATTGTACTTAAAGAATCAAGTAATGGAGAATTTTGAGTAGTTTTTCTCTATATTGATTGTATGATTTATTTTGGTTCCTAAAGCCTTTACTTGATGATTTCAAATTAAGTATGATGAGAAACTTTGAGGTGACTAATTTGGGTTTACTGAAATACATTATGGGGCTTGAAGTAACCAAGACCAAGATGGAATTTTTATTTCTCAAAAGAAATATGCAGAGGATCTTTCGGAAAAATTTCGTATGATAAATTGTGAAGCAGCAAGACCAATGAATATCAATGACAAGTTATCCATGCTTTTATCTATCTCTATAGTGAGTGTGCAGATGGAACTGAGAAAGAAAATCCGAGATTGTTCAGAATTCTAGTTGGTGGTTTAAATTATCTAACACACACTAGAGCTGACATTGCTTTTTCTGTTAGTGTTGTATCTAGATTTTTGCATAGTCCGACAAAGCAATATTTAGGTGCTGCAAAACGAATTCATCGCTATGTTACTGGAACAACATACTTTTGTATTTGGTATTCTAAAGTATCAAATTTCATATTGGTTGGCTATATGTATAGTGACTATGCGAGTTGTTTGGACGATCGAAAAGACACTTCTGGTAGTTGTTTCAGCTTGGGTTCGCGAGCATTGATGTGGAGTGCAATGAAGCAGGATACAATAGCTCTGTCAACGTCTGAGCGGAGTATACATCAGCAAGTTTAGTAGCATGACAAGCTTTATGGCTCCAGAAATTACTTGCAGATTTTTATTATGAGCAAAAAGAGTCCATGAGATTTTTTCTGATACCAAATCAACAATTTCTATGGATAAGAATCCCTCCTTTCATGGAGACCCAAGCACATTGATTTGCAATATCACTTCATCCAGACACTGGTAGCTGACGGAAGAATAGTGCTTTAATTCTGCGGCACAAACGTGCAAGCAGCGGATATATTTACGAAGTCTCTTTTCTAAGGCTAAGTATGAATTTTTCAGGTTGCAGTTGGGAGTGTGTGATTTTGAATCAAGGGGAAGTTTTATTTGACTAATTCAAAAGTCACTAAGTTATGTCAGTATTTTAGGAGAGTTCTACGTATTCAATTTATTAGTAGTAGGAGTCCTCATTTAGTTGCAGTTAGTCAATTAGCAGGTCATGGGATAGTGCCTGTTTTCTCTCTTAGTTTGTTGTTTTTCAAGTGCTATTTATAATCTTGTACGCTAGTTTTCTGAGATAGAAGAAAGACTCAAGTTGCTCTCTGCTTTTCTTGTGATGGTATTATCTTTGTTTACCTCTTGTGCCCAAAAAATATATATTGATGAATGTTTGGATGTCATGAATATGTTATTTCAATTAGAACTTTATCTACAATAAATAGTCTGTTTAGAAGTTAACATATAACTAATTTAATATATTTGATATGAACTTGATTTTATAAATATGAACTTGAACTTAATTATGGAACATGAATAGTACTATTGAATTTAATTAGAATTGAAATAATTGAACTGACCACTTGAATATACTAAATTAATTTAGTTTAACTTTATATATGAGTAATAACTTTTATATGGACTTGAATTTACAGCTAGAACTTGAATAACTAATTCTTGGTGACCTTGAACATAATTTATAATGAATTGACCTTAGTTAGAATTAATATAATCAATCATTGTAAATCTTAAACTTTATTAAAATTTATGAATTAATTAAGCTTGCACTTTCTAGATATTGAAATGTAGTATTTATGTATTATAAATATATATTAATATTTAATTAATTTAGTAAAATTATTAATGAATTTAATTTATAAAATAATTGAATATCTATATTTTGTGGATGGATCATCATTCGTGGATGCATAATGGAACTGGTGCTGACGATGTTAGAGATTTTATTGAACACACAATGATATTTGACATTTTCAAGAATAATGAATTGGTTAGGTGTTCGTGTATTGCATGTAAATGCTTAAAATTTTAAAACCAAATACAGTTATGATTCATTTGTACGGTAATGACTATAAGCCTAGATATTTTGTATGGATTGATCATGGAGAAAGATGGATTGGATGGTATATTTTATAAATTGATGCATTTGAATGAATATATATGCTTGCACCACATGAACAATTTAGGATTGAACATGATAGGGTTCATGAATGATCAATGATACATTCGGGGGTCAACATGGGATGGAACCCGAACAATATATTGATAAAGCTCCTAATGAAGAATCTACACTTCTATGATCAATTAAAAGAATTTACTTTTCCACTTAGTTAAGGGATCCCACATTCTTCCTTGTCAGTTGCAGTTAGATTAATGAATATTAAAGTAGGTTGAAATGCTCCAAATGCAACTATGGACTCAATGGTTGATCTTTTGGGTGAACTAGTTTATTCGATGTTTAACACACCCATGAACTTCTACCAGGCAAGGCGTTTCGTTTCCAAGTTAGAATTGACCTATGATAGAATTCATTGTTGTGTTAATGGTTGCAAGTTGTTTTACAAGACTGATAGTGAATTAAAAAATTATATTTTTTGTGGACATGATTGTTATAAGAGGACTCCGGCTGGAAAGATGGTCCTAGATAAGGCGATGCGTTATATACCTCTTATGTCTAGGTTAAAGACGTTGTATGCATCAATGAGATTGCGTCATGAATATAGAAGGTCGTCGATCATCTTGTCTAAACCATCTTATGGTGAAGTATGGAAGCATTTTGATAATGTATATCTTGATTTTGTTAGTGAACCACGAAATGTTAGATTGGGGTTGTGTGCAGATGGCTTCACACCATTCTCTAACGTTGCTTCGCATCATTCATGCTGGCTGATATTTCTTACTCCATATAATCTTCCTCCTTAAATGTGCATGACTAGTTCCTACATCTTTCGAAGATCTGTTATTTCACGCCCCCGTAATCGAAAACGTTTGATTGATGTCTATCTGAAACCGTTGATAAGGTGCTCAAACAATTGTGGTTTGAAAATGTTTTGACTTGTGATATATCAACTAAGTAGAATATTTTAATAGCGTACTTAAATATGGACTATTAATGATTTTCATGCATATGGAATGTTTTCTAGTTTGATGACAGTTGGAAAGCTAGCATGTCCGTATCTCATGGAAAATAGTATGGCATTCACTTTAATGCATGACATCAAAAATACATGGTTTGATTGCAAGCGTCATCTCTTGCCAGTGGAAGAGTTTAGAAATATGATAAATGAATTTAGGAAAATAAAGGTTGAAAGTGACTTGCCACCTCCATTATTCACAGGGCATCAAGTTTGAGAGAGAATTTCTCATTTATCTTAGGTTGAAGAAGACCTTCTAGATTTCCTATATATGGTATTGAACATAATTGGTCCAAAAAAGCATATTATAGGAGTTGCCGCATTGGAAGAACAATATGATACGACCTAATCTTGATGTGATAAACATTTAAAAAAATTATTTTGATAATTTCTTTAACACAATGATGGATGTTAAGGGTAAGACAAAAGATAATCCAAAGATAGAATGGAAATAAAGGAATATTATAGGAGAAAATATTATGACTATAGGACTAACAAAATGGTAAAACAGTTAAGCCCAAAACAATCTTTTTAATCACATTAGATAAGAAACGTAAAATTTGTGAGTGGGTTAAAATTTTGACGATGTCAGAGGGCTATGCTTCGAATTTAGGAAAGAGGGCAGATATGAAGGAATGAAATTGATCGGTATGAAAAGTCATTTGTTGGAGAGTAGTTTAGAGGGGATGGAGGAAAATATTCTTATTATTACTACTAAGTTGGAGAAGATATTTTCATGTGTTTTCTTTGATGTATGGAGCATCTTCCAATTCACCTTGTACAAGAGGCCCGCAACCTTGGTGGTCCAGTTCAAAAAAAGTGCATGTATCCATTTGAAATATTTACTAAGCTATATATATTAACCAAGCATTTTATTAACATATATATACATATATATGCAGAAAAATTGGCAGTTCCAAGTAAGAAATTAAGCAAAGGGGAAAGATTGAAGGACCAACCGTTCAAGGTCATATTGGAAGAGAAACAGGTGATGTTTATTATTATTACTTTGGTGAAGATGTTTCATGTAGGAGAAACATTTCCAATCACAATGACGAAGGCAATATTGATCCTTTATTTCCACCAATATAAATTTTTTAATCAAAATGGTCGAGGATCCAAAAAGCGTGGAAAGTGAGGCTTCAATGATATGGAAATGTAATAAGTTGTGATACATATTTTGATTTATTATCAAGAGATTCAACCATATGTCAAGTAAGTTTTAAAAACATTTTATCAAAATAACATACTAATAAGTGATCATTAACTAACGAAATACTTGAATGTAAAATGATCAATTTGTTCGTAACATGGGGTAATGAATCCATCTATAAAGAATTTTCCAAATGGTTGAGATACTATGTTACTGTGCAATTACTAAGTATTAAATAATATATTCATGTTATACTAAATTATATTACTTGAAATAACAATCCCGTAATTTTACGATTAATACTCAAGTGTCCAACATTTGTAATTAGTGAAAGGAGTAACACTTACAATTGAATCTCAAGTACTAACAATGAATAAGTATTGTGTCAATGGCTTTATGTTTCAAACTAAAGAAGTTTATAGGAACAATAAAACAAATAATAGTGGTGTCTACATAAAAGGTGATATTGATGGTACTGGCCAAACTATTGAATATTATGGTGTCATTCATGGGATTATTGAAGTGAGGTATTCAGGTTGACATAAGAAGAAGATTGTATTGTTTCGATGTGAGTGGTTTGATAATTAAAGTTAAGCACATCAGGAAATACAGAATTTATGATCCTTTTAGTTTTGCACAAAATGCTAAATAAGTATATTACGCTCCCTATTCATTGCATAAAGACAAAGGTGATACACAGATTGTTATATAAAATAAGCTTATGGAAAGAATTGAAATTATAAATGATTTAGATATGGTTTATCAAAATTATGTTGCAATTATTCATCAACAAGTCGATGTTGAATTGGAAACCACACATCCTCAACACATATTAGAAGAAGTACCTGATGATGATAGCATCATCCAAGGAGACTTTTCTTGCACTTATTGACTTGCCTTCTCTTTTCACCACACCCCTAACATAGTATTTTGGCCTGGGTTGGCTATTCAATTAACCACAAACCAAGAGGATTATAGGTAGTACGTTAAGAAAGTTCATGTTTTCATCAAGTTTCTTCCAAATAAAGGTAAGGCTCAACAAATG
Source organism: Solanum pennellii (assembly GCF_001406875.1). Classification (NCBI taxonomy): domain Eukaryota; kingdom Viridiplantae; phylum Streptophyta; class Magnoliopsida; order Solanales; family Solanaceae; genus Solanum; species Solanum pennellii. The sequence continues at coordinate 53,434,925 of NC_028646.1, read as the reverse complement.
CTCAAAATAGGTTCACACACTCATAAGGTAGGCCACAAAAGAAATATATGTTCAATTGATTCACACTCTTTTAAGATTGTGTAAGATCATATCATCATATAACGTCACTTAGTAAACCTGACCAACGGGGCAAATTTTATATGTCATCATGCATGGTTCACTGTAAGCTCATCCCACAAGGTATCGACACCAAAGCCGAACAAGACTCCCCACTTTCGTTAGTGTGCAATGTTCATAACAAGAAACTCAATTTGATACTTAGATAGTAATAATGAGATAAAAAATGGTCACATATTGTTTATGCACCTTCATTTGGCCCCATTGTAGCCACACATTCATGTTTGTTCAATTTCGAGCACTATTCAAGACATCGGTATTGCTCAAAATTGTGACTAAAATTTTCCAAGGAACATCCACATTAAAATACATACAAGAGGTGGCGAAAAAAAATTTGATGGGTCAAAATCGTTTTCAATTAAAATAAAAGGATCCACAAGCTCAAACATCCACAAAACGTAGTATAAAACACAATTTTACGCTAACCTAAATACATCACCAGAACATAGTCACACGTCAAATCAAAAGGTGGGCTCACCCCACCACAAAATAACAAACATTTGTTCTCAAATGTAAATGACAATGTTCCAAAGGACAAAATAGAGAAAGACAAAGACGGATATAGAGAAAAACCCTGTGTACACAGTCGCTCCATCTATCTGGGCATCAAATCCCAATGTGTCATCCAGGAGTTGGGTACTAATCCCTGGAGTCGCTTTAGAAAATTGAGCGGTGGCTGACTTCCTAATATTGTACAAGTCATTAGCTACCAAAAAAACGTGTATAGATGTGTATATTCCACGGGTCCATGAAGGAACTATAGAGTCTCAGGGATAAGTCCTCTTGGAGAAATTGGGCTATTTTCCCTCACTATCCGTCTTGGGAGGTTTCGTCTTCCTTGTGTTTTTCCTAAATTATTTTGCTCGTACATGTAGTGGTGACATATTTATTCCAGCAATATTTGGCCTAGCAATATTTTCAAAGATTTGAAAAAGAGTTAGAATGTAATCATATGCAAGCATAGAAGATCATCTATAGATAAATTCGCAGAAATATCAGCGAATTGCACTAACACTTAGAAGAGTCACCGTGTGTAGTGCATAGAGGACACATGGGTGAAGACAAAGGAAGAAAAAGAAGACTTTCGGCGAGTTGCTAAGAGCTTTCGCTGACCTTAAGCTTCTCACCAAAAGTTAAAGACTTCTAAATCACATAAGGCATGAATTTAAACTGCCAATTGGTTTGGCGAGCACGACACAGTTTGTCAAATGACCCATCGTGCCTAGTGTGATCCGTCTCTTTCGTTTGACCCCGCAGACCCCCAAAAAGATCAGATCATGCACAACTCAAATTAAGACTAGACACACCAAAACTTATGCAAAACCCCACAATATTCATCCACTTTAAGACACAAAATTTTAAAATCTACTATTTAACACAGAAAGGCCAAGATTATAAAATCAAAATAGGCAATTAGACATTCTAATCCTACCAGAGTGTCCTAACATACATCAATAAGGTAATATCATTGTATTAGAGTATAAAAGCGGTAAAAAGAACTTAGGGCTCAAAAACAAATCTTTTGTGCTAACTAATTTTAGATTGAATAGCTAGGAAACAATGTCGTTAAAGTTGCAAGCATGAATCGTTAACTAAAATACATTAAAAGTGCAAAAATATTTAAAATAAAACTAGATGTTAGTTTTTAAAGTTTGAAGATGAGGGAATCCGACAATAGGTAGATGGGGTGGGCTACGATGGATACAGTGAAATCAATCCTTATTCCGCACTTCGTGAGTGAGCATTGCATTAGATTATTAAATTTAATGTTTTTGAGCCATTGTTTGTGAATATGGAATCATTATTTGTGTGAGGGCATTTGATCACCTTCGTTGAGATTCAACATGCATTGAAGCAAGTATTGTGAGCTCGAAAATCTTTGATAAACGTGTGTCACAACTTGAGTCTGTACACAATTGATCCTTGCATGAGTAATTTGATTCTTCTTGTGTACATTTATGATTTAGTCTTGTTTAGAACTGTTTAAGACGTCTTTTTTGAACACTCGAACTTGAGTTTTACTTGTGGACAAGAAAAAGTTTAAGTTGGGGGAGTTGATGACTCCTTGATTTGGACTCATTCAGAGATATATTTTAGTATATTTAGTGTCCTCAAATACATATTTTGTTCCAAAACTGACAAAAAACATTGAGTTTTTGGTATTTAGACTTGGAGCCAACACATGGAAACAATTGAGCAAAAAGGAACAAGGTAGTCGAATTAATGAAGAAAAGACAGCCTGAAGATCACCAAACCAATTTGGCGAGTCTATGAATGGCTTTATTTTTGCCTAATGATACAATGTACTGACCCTGAAAGAAAGACATATGCCGAAATTCAAAACGAGCAGTCGGCGTGTCATCAAATAGTTCCGCGAAGCAATACTACATCACCTATAGATACAGAACGCGAAGATGTTAATGGCTAAGGCAAGATAGCGAGGAGATATATACCAAAGGGTGGATCACTAATTTGGTAGGGGATCCCGACTTATTGCACCGAGTAGTCCTTCACAACATAATTTTTCCAAAACTATAAGTACTCGTTGTTATTTTTAGCTTAGTATTGAATTTTACTAGACTTTTAAATTTGAGACTTTATTATTCAGATCTTTTCTCATCTTTAGTCTTTTAGTTTTTGTGAGAACTTTTTCTTAATCGTTGAAGACTTTGAAGTTTTCCAACTCCAAGAAATAGGAAGTGGGTGTTGAAGAATCTTCATTCTAGACCGATATAAAGATATTTTCTATCATACCTAGTCGATGGAACAACAGTTGGTATCAATATCTCTTTACTATATCTAGCTAAACCCTTAAATCTTGGGGTGTGATTAGGTGAATATGGGTTAAATTTATTGTTGGGTCTTACTTAATGATGGTTTATTTGTTGTTTAAATATGATTTAATTTATTATCTGTATCTGAATTTAATGGGATTGTTGTTGGAAATATTATTTCACCTTTGTGTCTTTAGCTTGCTCGAGAGAGAGGTCTTAAGACCAAGACTATTGAATCAATAGCCAGTGGTTATTGGGTTGACGTGGGTTTAGCTCAAGAGAGTGACTCCTAAACCCTCTCCCACACTTTCAGCTCAAGAGAGTTAATAAGTAAAGGAAATTGAAAATTTTAAACCTTTGTATTGAAAAACCATTTGTTCTCACCCATTCCACGACATTAGTCGAGGTCGTCGAACCATTCGTATTTATTCCAACCAATAACCTACCTTTGCAAGTTTTTGTAACATCTAGCAACTCATAATAACCAAGAATAAGCTAAGAAACTAAAATTTATCACTTTTGGAAAGATAAGGAAAAATCAAGAAAAAATCCTTTCGTTAAGAAATGAATTTTTGGTTATTTTCAAATGGTCATAACTCCTAGATCCCGATTAGTTAGAAGTAGTTCTTCATATGGTTGGAAGCCCCTTGGAGAGTGCTTTTCAACGCAGCTGAGTTTGGGCATTTTTAATATTTTATCAGAGAGATATGCCAGTAAAAGGAGAAAGATCAAGCATTCGTCAAGAACACTAAGGTTTTCCAGTAGAACTTGTCGAGGGTGATTACTATCAACGTATGTGAGACATTTTCATGTTGGGTTACTTCATACACACACATACTTGTTTAATTCAAAGATAATGAGTTGATTGAATGATGAAAAGTGATGTTCTTGAAGAATATTGTAGAATTCTTGTTGGTTGAGTTGTTTTATGCCTAGAGTTTATTTTGTTCATGTTTCCAGGATGTTGTTTTGAGTCTAATATATTAGGTATTTAGGGTAGTAGTGATTTTTATTTTTTGAGGAAATAGACATGGAATTTTAGAGGGTTAAGAGATGAAAAACGGAGGAGAAAAGTCAAAATGTCTGCCCGTAGGGCCTTGGGGCGCCGCACTTCCCATAACCTCACATGACAATCTCTATCAGTAGGGCCTTGGTAGAGGGGGGGGGGTGACCCATCCAGAGCGCCTCAACTTGGCCTCTGAAGTAGGGGTCTGGCGCCCCACGCTTCTCAGAGCGCCAAGGATGCTAGTTCACCTTTCATTCTCCATCTTTTCGTACTAGGTCCTATGTGATGTACTATGTTTCTTAGTTGATTCCAACACACTATAGTACATATAAACATTAAAAAATCATCCATAAACATAAAATTGAACCTTGAATCCATAATGCAATTCAAGGACAGTTAAGAACAAAGCCAAAGAAGCTAAGAGTTAAGTCTAAATGTTAAGAAGTAAGTCAAAGTAAAGTTCTTAGGAGTTCTCTAGGGTCTTTAACAACGTTTTAACTTTGTTTCAAGACCCAAGTTTAAAGTTAAGTAAAGAGTAAGGAGTAAATATTAAAGAGTAAAGTTGAAGCTCTTATTATCAAAAGTATATGGGGACTAAGTATCCCCAAAGAGATTTAATTTTTTTCACGTTTCAAAAGTAAGGAAACTTTGATTTCCAAAGTGCCTTTGGGCTACTTATTAGAAAGGAGAAATATCTTTATAAAATGAAGCAAGCAGTGAAACTAAGGTTTCCAAGATAGACTTTGAGCTAACTTTTGAGCACTAATATCAAACCACAGAAGAAGTATGTTTTAAAAATATAAAACCCAGTATGCTTTGGGAGTAGAATTGACAACCGAATTGGGAACGTGAATGAGTTCTGTTAACTCAAATCTCCACCATGGGTAGAAAAGGGTCATAATATTAAGATGAACCCTTTTCACAGTAGACAAGTGGATCCGTTCGGCAGTGTAGGTCTTATACCTTTGGGCAGGTATAGGATGCGCTGATAGCGTGAGCTAGATCGATGTATCATCACTATAGTTTTTGAGTGATGGTCTTCGATCAGAAAAACTCCCATGCAAGTTAAATATATTTGTTTATATACATTAGTTTATTTGAATTTTTACATACATCTCATAGTTAATTGTATCTTTGTATAAATTCATAGTTTACAACATGTTTTTAAACAAGTTTTTTTTTATATTGCACTTGTTGTTAAATTGCATTATATTGAAATGATTTAGTTATTCATGAGTTGATGAGAGCCAAGGTAAGTGTTTCTTGTTAGTCCTATTCAAGATTTAGTGTTGCTTAGCATTCCAACTCGCATACTCATAAATTCAATGTACTGATGCCAGTTGAACTGTAATGTATCATGATGTAGACACAATTAACTAGGATAGGCATTTGAGGTATCGGTTATCCAATGAGAAAATCAGAGTCACTTTGTGAGCCTTCCTTCATTCTGGAGGACGTCTTTATCATTCAATTAATTTCTTTCATTTTCACTTGTTAGGTTAATTGGAGGTCCTGTCCCGACATCCATTTTTTACTTTAGAGGCTTCATAGAGAGATAACATTAGCGTTTTGTCTTATTCATTTTAGTTGTGTACGTTTAAGACTTAAGTTTCTATTTTTGCTAAGTTAATACTTAAACGTTATTATCTTTAAGTTATTTCACTAATGTTTAAGTCTTCCACTGAATTATGAATGCCTGGCCAAGGGTTCTCTTGGGGCTAGATATGGTCTTCGAGTGCCGACCTCTTCTAGGGTGTAGGTTCGGGGCGTAAAAAACATTGTATCAGAGTACAGAGTTCAAGAGTCCTAGGGAGTGTATGAATCGATATTTGTAAAGTCCTAGTAATCAATGTGAAGCACGCCACATCTATGATTAGAAGGCTACAACATGTATGAATTTCTTACTACTTTCATATTCCTTTTCATGCGTTAGAGATTATCTGTAAAATCTTTCTCTAATTTGTGCTTGCGTAAATTTCAGATAACCATTCCTCCACGAAGAGTACCAAGAGGTCGTCCATGTAGGAGGAATGTTGAACCTTAGGAACAAGAGTTACCCAATGCACCTGAAGTGCAACCACAAGGAGAAGCTACTAATGCTTTGTTCATATAGACATTAGGAAGTTGAGTCAATTTGTGACTAACTAATTTGGTCAACAAAGAGGAGCTCCACAAGAAGGGACTGACACATCGAGGATTCGAGAATTCTTCAGGATATATCCCTGAGGCTTCACTGGCTCGAGCACTACTCAAGATTGAGAGAACTTCATGAGGAACTGAGAAAGGTGTTTGAGGTGATGCATGTTGTTGAGACTGAAAGAGTTGAGCTAGCTGCTTATCAACTCAAGGGAATAACTCGAACTTTGTTTGATCAGTTGAAAGAGGGTAGAGATAAAATATTCACCACTTGTATGTTGGGATTATTTTTAGGAGGAATTCTTGACGTGTTTATTTTCCCGATAACTGAAAGAGGCTAAGGTACAAGAATTCCTCACACATAACCATGATTCTCTAAGTGTTCACGAATGTGGGTTGAAGTTCACCCACCTATACCGTTATGCTCCAGAGATGGTTAAAGACATGAGGAGTAAAATGAGTTTATTTGTTGCTGGGTTTGTCCGTCTATCACGAAAAGAGAACCAAAAAACAATGTTTATTGGGGACATCGATATTTCAAGGTTAATGGTCTATGTGAAGCATATAGAGGAAGGGAAACTTAGGGATAGCTAGAAGTTCAAGAATAAGAGAGATAACATAGGAAATGAATCCGGGCAACAGAAGAGTAAATCTAACCAGTTATCTTTCCAATAGGAATAGAAGGGTCCTACTCCATCACCAGCTAGTGCACCGGCACCTAAGAACAAGGGTGAGTACTATAGGCCGAGTTCTCAAGTTAAACCTATTAATTAACAACGTAGTGTGGCGCAAGGAGGTAGTAAGCCTCCTGCCTGCAACAATTGTGGTAGAAATTACTCCAGTGTTTGTCGTGAGGGCTCCGCGGGTTTCTTCAAGTGTTGTCAGATCAGAAATTTCATCAGAGTGGACAAAGAATAAGCACGAAAATAGTAGTTGGGGAAATAGAGACAAGACTTCTTCAGTTGCTACACCAGACAGGGCTGCACCTATAAGAGCTGCTTCAAGAGCCGGTGGAGGAACAAACCGCTTGTATGCTTTCAAAAATCGCCAAGATCATGAGATTTTGTCACTGGCATAATTCAAGTCTTCGACTTTACTTTTTATGCATTGGTAGACCCAGGAGCGAGCTTATATTTTGTAACTCCATATGTTGCCATGAACTTTTGTATTATTCTAGAGCTACTCAGTGAACTATTCACTATTTCCACACCTGTTTGTGAATCCATTCTAGGAGAAAGAGTCTATCATGATTGTCCCATTTCCGACAATCACAAGAACACCAAGGTTGATTTAGTTGAGTTAGACATGGTAGAAATTGATGTCATTCTTGGTATGGACTGAATTCATGGGCGCTATGCCTCAGTTGATTGTGAATTTTGAGTAGTAAAATTATTGTTTCCAAATAAACCAGTCTTAGAGTGGAAAAGCAGTTCAGTAGTGCTTAAGTGTCATTTTATTTTGTATATTAAGGCGAGGAAGATAGTTTCAAAGGGGCGTGTCTATCACTTACTCTGAGTTAATGACTCTAGAGTTGAGATACATCTTATTCAGTCAGCTCCAAAAGTAAAATACCTCCTAGAAGTTTTTAAGATGATCTTCCCAGAGTCCCTCTTGAGAGAGAAATAGTATTCGCATAGATCTTCCTCCATATACTCGTCCTAACTATATTCCCCCATATTGAATGGCACCAGCAGAGTTAAAACAGTTGAAAGATCTATTAGATAAAGGTTTCATACGATCAATTGTCTCACCTTGGGGTGCTCCGGTCTTATTTGTTAGAAAGAAAGATGGTTCCCTTAGGATGTGTATAGATTACCGCCAATTGAACAATGTTACCATTAAGAATAAAAATCCTCTTCCAAGGATTGACGATCTTTTCGACCAGCTTCTGGGTGCTTCCTGCTTCTCGAAAATTAGTCTCAGGTCAGTCTACTATCAGTTGAAAGTTAGAGAATGTGAATTTTTAGAACCATATATGGGCATGAAGAATTTTTGGATATGTCATTTGATTTAACTAATGCACCAGCATCGTTCATGGATCTTCTGAACAGAGTCTTCAAGCCTTGTTTAAATATGTTTGTTATTGTCTTCATTGATGACATACTAATCTATTCAAGAAATGAAGAAGATCATGCTAGTCACCTCAGTAGAGTCCTGTAGACTTTTAAAGATAAGGAGTTGTAAGCGAAGTTCTCCAAGTGTGAGTTTTGGCTTGATTCTTTTGCATTCTTAGGCCACATACTTTCTGGTGATGGAATTATAGTGGATACCCAAAAGATGTGCATATACTTGCTCAGTTAGAAGTCTGAATTATGGATTTCACAGAAGGAGGAATAGTGGTGACCAATGGGGCTAAATCCTCAATAGTGTTAGAAGTAAAGAGAAGCAAGACCAAGATCCCACTTTTCTTGAATTAAAGGCAAATGTTCATAATCAAAGAGTATTAGCTTTTGAACAAGGGGGTTATTGGGAATTGAGATATCAAGGTAGGTTGTGTGTATATGATGGTGGCTCTAGAAAAATTCCCTTAAGTAAAAAAGTAAGTTTTTTACCAATTTCAATCAGCCATAACATCTATCTCAGGATGATTAAGAGGTAGTTCTTGATATGGATGGGAAGACCTGGGAAATATCTTTCCATAGCCTCCAAGTTTGCACATTTTTGATTTCGTAAAAGGGAGATATGCCTATCGGTAGTTGGAGTGCTGAAGTGAGGAAAGTCCAATTCAAGATTTAAGGAAGGGCAAACTCGTCTTTTCACTTATTTATTTCCTATTTCATTTTAGGGATTAATTAGGGGTAAAAACAAGTGTTAGTTCATATTAGAAAAATGATGTTACGCTTAGGGCTTGGAGAAAAGAGAAGAGAAGAAGTAAAAGGGAGAAAGATCAAGCATTCGTCAAGAACGCTAAGGTTTTGGGAGTGGAATTCGTCAGGGCTGATCCCAATCAAGGCATGTGAGATATTTTCATGTTCGGTTATTTCACCCACAGACCAAATTATTTGATTCAATGATTTTGAGTAGATCGAATCGTGAAAAGTGAAGTTACTGAAGAAGATTGTAGAATTATTGATGGTTGAGTTGTTGCATGGCTCGAGTTGATTTGGTTAGTGTTTCTGAGTTGTTTTTGAGTCGAATATATTGGGTATTGAGGGTATTAGTGATCATAAGTGTTTTGGGGAAAGAACCATGGAGGTTTATAGGTTATAGATATAAAAAACAGAGGAGCAAAGTCGAAATTCTTGTCCGTAGGCCCTTCGGCGCGCCTACCATAGACCCACATTACTGTTTCTGTTCGTTGAGCCTTGGGGATGCACGCTAGCCAGAGCGCCCCAACTTGGCCTCTTAAGTTTGGGACCTGGTTCCCCACGCCTCTCATAGCGCCAAGGAAGTCAATGCACCCCATTCATTCCCCATCTTTTGAACTAGTTCTTAAATGATGTGTCCATGTTTCCTAATTGATTCCAACACTTTGATGTACATCTAAACATCATGAAATTATTCATAAACATGAGATCACGAACCTTGAATCCATAATTTAAATCAAGGAAAGTTAAGATCAGAGTCAAAGAAGCTAAGAGTTAAGTCTACAAATTAAGAAGTAAGTGAAAGCAAAGTTCTTAAGAGTTCTCTAGGGTCTTGAACAACGTTTTAACTTTGGTTCAAGACTCAAGCTTCAAGTTATAGATAGAGTAAGGAGGAAAGAGTAAAGAGTAATGTTGAAGTTCTTTTCTTCAAAAGTATATGTGGATTAAGAGTCCCCAAATAGATTTTAAAATGTTATTGCATTTAACAACTAAGGGAACTTTGATTTCCGAAGAGACTTCGGGCTAGTTTTTAGAAAGGAGTAATAGCTTTATAAAATGAAGCAAGAAGGGAAGCTAAGGTTTCCACAATAGCCTTTGATCTATGTTTTGAGCACTAATCTCAAACCAAAAGAGAAGTATGTTTTAAAAATATACGAGCCATTATATTTTGGGAGTAGTATTAAGCGTAGAATTGGGAATGAACATGAGTTCAAATAACTCATATCTCCGTAAAACCATGTAGCCACCTTGGGTAGAAAAGGGTCATACTTTTTTGTAACATTCCGACAATCCAAGAGCTAGTCTAGAGCCTCACATGAGTGCATAAGGTATATAACACTTTTTTAAGATCAATAATAGAGTATAAAATTCATTTAAGAAATTTTAGAGTCAAAACATCAAGGAACGTCCATGACGTTCGGAGACGAGTGCAAAAGATGCTAGTGTGCCTTAGCCTATTTGACAAGATTTTAAGAGATGAAATTTGATGAGATTTGGTGGTATGGTGTATTACATGTATTAAAGTTTGTTTAAGGTATAAAATTGTGGGTACTACTCCCTAAGGACCACCAAAATTGTCCTTGAGAAGGACCCTTCCATTTTTGTCAAGAAGATGCCTTGAGGTAGTGTCTACCTACGACTTGTAGGCGACAAGGCATGGTCTAATCGACGGGGCATCGGTTTCCTGCATCGATGGTTAGTTATAAATTTTTCCAAAAATCTATTTTGGTAAATATCTTATCAAAAAGATGGTTGTGCAGGATGGTTGGTCTAAGGCACCGTCGATTGAACTACGATCCGTAGCTCGGGGTCTCGTAGGTCAGTTCTGTAATTTTGCTAGTGAGTTTTAGTTGGATCATTTAATTAAGTTAGTTGGTTAGGGGGTTAATTTTTATTTATGGGTTGGTTAATTAGGTTAGATTTATTAACTATATAATCTACCCTAAGTCTAAACACTACTTAACACCTCTCATTTCCCAAAACACAATTCATCTTCCTCCTCTCTACTTTCTCTATCCCAAATAGAATAACTCCACTATAGGTCTAGGTTTAGGAATTTAGGGAAGCAAGAAGATTATTTTTATTCATTAATATTCAACAAATAACAAGGTATTAGATCCTTTCACCTTTGGGATTTCCTTTCCCCAAAGGGTTCCTTCAAAATTGATTTTCAAAAGATGATTTGATATGGGTTTCTTCCTAATAAAAATTTGATCATCTAAATTGTATTGTTTATTGTTTATTTTGATTATTATTATTATATTATGTTGCATTATAGTTCAATTACATTGGTTCTTAATGAATTAACGTAGTTTGTGGAATATATCATGAATTGACCCAAATTCCCTAACCCTAGGCTATGAACTAGTATTGAATTGAGTTGTAGTGATGCAATTGATTTTATTATTGTGTTAATTACCATTGATTGATATTAATATACCTATTATTGTATTTACTTGACTTGGTTGATAATGGTAAGACCATGATGATGGCTCTTGAAGGAGATCGGGTAAGTCTTGATATCCTAAACCTTTACTTTAATTATGATGACTTGTACTTGGTGATGAAGTTCAATTGAAGTATACCTAGTAATTGGATTAATTACGTGTGGTATTATCATGATATTGAAATTTCTTGATTATGCGATTGTGCTATTATTCTTAAGATGTAAGGATATAAAGTTGGTTATGAAGTACCTATGTGCCTTACTATGATACTGTAACACTTCGAAAGTCCAAGACATGTCTTAAGGCCTATAATAGGTGTCTTGATGTATATACACTGTTTTGAGAACCATATTAATAAATCTAGGTCATTTAAGAAGCTTAGAAACCAAAACCTTCAAGAACGTCGATGACGTTTGAAAAGTTAGTTCAAGGAGGTACGAGCGTTCCTAAGCCTATTTATCTAGCTTTTAGGAGTCAGATTTGCATGAAATATGGTGTATGTGTGTATATCATGTATTAAATTCTATTAATGGTCAAAATGTCCAGGTACGAATCCCCAAGGACCAAGCAAGGGCCCTTGAGGAGGACCGTAGCACGTAGGAGGCAACACTCTCTCCGCAGTGTGCAACCATGAGATGCAAAGGACGACCCATGTTTGAATCGATGGGCTGTCGATGGAAACTGTCGACCAACACATAGAAAAAAGTTGGAGACCTCGATTGCACAAGTCTCTGACCGAAACTACGGTTGTGCAGCACGAAGGGAGGCCTGGCCGTCGATGGACCAAGGATCCGTCGATCGTGGTCTCGTTGATAGGCCTGCAATTTTCCTGCACGGTGCATGTTAGACTCATTTAATTATTTAGGGGTTTAGGTGATTATTTAGGGGTTTAAGGGAGTCTAACTAAGTTAATTTACCCCCCCCCCCCATTTAAAGTCCCCAACCCCATTAGACTTAACACAACTCACAAAATAAATCCTATTCCTTCTCTCTTCTTTCTCTCTCTATGGGAAGACACCATTGAAGACAAACTAGGGGGATATTTTGGGGGCTGTAACTGGGCGATTTCACCATCAAATATTCATCAAACGTTAAGGTATGGGAGCAAATTTACCTTTGAGACTTCTTTCCTCAAAGGAATCCTTCAAATTATTTCTAAAAGCTGAGTTTTGAAGTGGGTTTCATCTAATCTCAAAATTTATGTTATGAACTGTGTTTTTTATGATTTATTTAGGATATTATGAATAGATTAAAATTTTATTTAACTTGATTATTATTATTCTTGATGGTTTGGTATAAATTGTATAATATGACCCTCAACCCTTAACCCTAGGTTTTGATCTTGATATGAATTATATAATGTCGATTCAATTGTCTTTGTTATTGATTGCATTACTACCCTATGATGTTATTGTATTGATTAGGGATAGATTTATCTGAATCATAGGCTTATTATTCTACTTCTTGAGATGTTGATTTAGGTTATGAAGTATATTATGAACATGACCTAAGTATCTTGTCTTAAGCTATGATCTAGTGTAGAATTGTGTTATAGTGATGCAATTGAATTGTTATTCTATTGGATATCATTGTTTGATAATGTTATTCCCCTAATTGGTTTGAGTTATGGGTTGATGGTAAGACCTTTATGATGAACTATGTGGGAGACTTGGTAAGTCTTGTAATCCCTATTCTTTACTTCAACTTGTGGTTAATTGTGATAAAGTAATGATTTTGTGTTGGAGTATGCCTTATTTAGGATTGATAGGGTGGTATGATGTTGAATTGAAATGTCTTGACTATGGTTGTGAGGTTGATTATGATGTAAATGTTATAATGATGGTGATGCTTAACAATGTGCCTTATTATGAAAGTGGTATGAAATGTGTTAACCTCACATATATAAATTGTAATGAAAGGATTATACTCATACAATTATTATTGAGCTATGATGATGAAAATTATACAAGTGCTAGATCCTATCCTAAACGAAGTTATGATTATTAATAAAGACTTAAAGACATTTCAATAAAGGGACTTAGCTTAGCACCGAGTGAACTTGACAATGGGAGGTGATTACTTCCCAAAGAGGAAGATTCACCCTATAGTTATACATGTGGTGTTGACTTACCAAAGAGGAATACTCATCCAATAAATTACCATGAGAGGAGGCCCTATCTCTTAGTTCTTGAACTATGTTTCCCGAAAGGAAGACTAGCTAGTGGATCTGCCTAGAAAACTACGTTTATGTTTTCTTTTAATTTGGTCGTAGACAACATTCTATCGGTGTAAGGTTTTACAACAACAGATTCTACACTAAGCTCTTTTGGTCTATGTCGGTTAAGGCAAGTGTTCCCTAAACTAAAATGGAGCAATGAAGTATAAACTAACTAGGGTGACTTGAGAGGTTTGACTTAGCTTAGGTAGGGTTATGGGAGTCTACTTATGCCTTGCACTAGTTGGCCTTGATGGAAGCTTTAGGAAGTTTATATTATGTATGTATATGATGATAATATGTCTATGCTACAATGTAAATGGTATTATTTGATGATGATTAAATGGTATTATATGATGATGAATATCCTTATGAACATGTATTTGGATTATATTATTAAAGTATGATGTTATGTATCCTTCAAGGTTATATTATGTAAAGTTGGACATTGGTTATGGTTTCTTATTAGAGCTACTTGATTAAGGTTATGGGGCTTTTCTTGGTCATTGAACTTATTGACTTTATGAGGATTCATGGGTTGTTGTCGGGCTTATTATGATATGGTTAAATCTTATTCATTCTTGTTAAGTTATTCCTTGATGATAGAGTTGTAGATTATGGGTTCAAGTATGATGTACATATTACTTGATTTACTTTTAATTAGTATGTATTGTGGATTTATATGGCTTGTTTGACTATGCATAAGGCTTTTTAAAGGGTAAAATAACATGGTTTAACTAAATGTCCTTCCTTAGCATGTTTTGACCTTGTATGTGCATATGATCTCATACTTAGTACAAAAGTCATACTAACCCCATTTTCTTCCTTTTCCCCAAACATTTTAGGTTCTGGACGTTGAAGGCGTATTCGAGATAACATGAAGAAGACTTGGATATTTCTCAACCATCCAAGTGGGTAGGTCCTCACATTTCGAGGGCAATACCAATATCTAGCTTATGGAGTTGCTTTGTTTCTAAGACTCTGATGTTCACTCTATTTTCAATTGTGTACGATTTGTATAAGCCTATATGTGGCTTCTTTACATTGATGTAGGGGGATATGACCAAATTATATATGTTAGTTGAGATGGTATGAGATTAGACAATCTTAAATACTATGTTCTATATATAAGTATGTGCAATAAAAGTAGAAGACTATGTAATCTTCTTATAGGAAGGGTCTATGTATACTCGATATGAATATATTATGTGTATGTAGAGGTCTATATAAACCTCCAAGTAGATGTAATGAAAAGTTTTAATTTTTCCATTTCGAAATATGGATGTAATGATGTAAGACTAGGAGGGTCGTCTTAGTCCTCCAAGAGGAAGACGATGCTAGTTACGTCTAGGGGTAAACCAGGATATGACAAACTTGGTATCAGCGCATGAGGTACAATATCTTTGAGTCTGTGTCTCTCTCTCAACCACGTCTATGTAGGTTTGTATTCATAATTGTAAAGCGCACCACACTTTTGAATAGGAATCTATGCGATGCTTAGGAAACTCATACTTTCTTGGAATCTAACATCAATATACCTATTGTGTGCTTTTGCATCTAATACTTTCATTGTGATTATTGCCAATGAATACTCGAAGGAATGCGGCATGGAGACTTGAAGAAGAGATTGCCAATGCGAGAGCCCCACCCGTGGTGATCAAGTTCCTCCTCTTGAGGAAGGTGTGAATGATGACCAATCCCCTGTAAATCCTCCTCCTTTTACGAATGAGAATATCAAGGCCGCTCTCTTCCAAATGGACCAAGGAATTACTATGCAAGCACAAGCCGCCACCGCTCAAACCCTAGCCATGATGGCCAAAGCTAATTGGGAGGTTGTACCCCGAGCCATCACCAAGTTGCTACTATGGCTTCCCGTCTAAAGGATTTCGCTCAGTGAATCCTCCTACTTTCTATGGGTGCAAGGTTGATGAGGACCCCCAAGAGTTCATTGATGAAGTCTATAAGATACTCTTTGCAATGGGGTTGTGTACTAGTGAGAAGGTCAAGTTATCCATATATCAACTCAATAATGTGGCTCAAACTTGGTATGTTAAATAGAGGAACAATGGGCCTCTAAGGGGTAGACCAGTGACTTTGGATATCTTCAAAAGTTCGTTTCTTGATCGGTTCTTTACTAGGGAGATGAGGGATGCCATAGTGGTGGAGTTCATCAACCTTCGTAAAAGAGTTATGAGTGTGGTTGATTACTCCTTGAAATTTACTAAATTTTCAAAATATGATCCTTCTTTGGTTTCCGATCCAAGAGATTAAATGAGCCGCTTTTTGTCGGGGGTGTCAGATGATATTCAAGAGGAGTGTCATTCGGCTATGCTAAATGACAACATGAACATTTCCCGTCTGATGGTGCATGCTAGGCAAGTGGATGAGTAAAGGGCTAAGAGAAAGAATAGAGATGCTAAGAGGGCAAATATTTTGATGGTGGTTCTATAAAGAATAGGCTTGAAATCAAAGAAAATCCTATATTCAAGAAAAAATTCTCTAATCAAGTTCCATCCAAATTCCCTAAGGCTCGTGATGATAAGGTGCCTAATCCTAGAACCCAAAAGGGAAGGAGTAGGAACTCACCAAATGAGAAGTGTACATGTGCCAAGTGTAGAAAAGCTCACTTTGGTGAATGCATGGTTGGAACGGGAAATTTCTATAGTTGTGGAAAGAGTGGTCACAAGGTGAGGGATTTTCCATAATTGAAGGGTCAAGAGAAGGGTGGTCAAGCTAAAGCAAGTGGTTCTAGTGATGCTTCTAAGAAGAACCCCTTCTATGTTCTCTACTCTAGGGGTGAGCAAGAGACTTCTCCCAACGTGGTGACCGGTATGTTGAAAGTATTTTCTGTTGATGTATATGCTTTACTTGATCCCGGTGCTACCGTATCATTTGTTACACATCTAATAGCCAAAAGGTTTGATATTTTGCTCGATATTTTGCATGAACCTTTTATAGTGTCTACTCCGGTGGGTGAGTCGATTGTTGCAAAAAGGGTGTATAGAAATTGTCCTATAACATTGACCAATAGAGTTTCTTATGTTTAAGTAGTAGAACTTGATATGCTTGATTTTGACATTATATTGGGTATGGATTGGTTGCATTCTTGCTTTGCCACTATTGATTGTAGAACGAGGGTGGTGAGGTTTAATTTCCCAAATGAACCCGTTGTTGAGTGGAAGGGGGGAATTCTATTCCTAGAGGTCGTATCATCTTTTGTCTAATGGCATGAAAATTGATATCAAAGGGTTGTCTATATAACATAGTAATAGTCCACGATCTAGACTCCAAAATTCCTTCCATTGAGTCGGTCCCCGTAGTGAGAGAATTTCCGAAGGTATTTGCAAATGATCTTCCTGGTATTCCTCCTGAATGGGAAATTGATTTTGGTATCGATTTGCTACCGGATACAAATCCCATTTTAATTCCTCCTTATCAGATGGATCCAAACAAATTTAAGGAGTTGAAGGCTTAACTCAATGATTTACTAGACAAGGGCTTTATAAGGCCTAGTATTTTTCCATACCGATCTTCTTCGTGAATAAGAAGGATGGGTCCTTAAGAATGTGTATTGATTACCACATACTCAAAAAAGTCACTATTAAGAATAAGTATCCTCTCCCTCGGGTTGACGACTTGTTTGTTCGACTTCAAGGGGAGAGCAGCTTTTCAATAATTGACTTGAGGTTATGGTATCACAAACTTAAGAGTGAGATGTAGGATAAATGGCATTTTGGACTTGATATGGTCGTTATGAGATATTGGTAATGTCCTTTGGTCTCAATAATTTTCTGGCGGCGTTTATGGACCTAATGAATAGGGTGTTTCAAAGTCACCTAGACGCATTTGTCATTGTCTTCATTGATGACATCTTGGTTATTAGAAAAATAAGGGTGATAACATGAACCATTTGAGGGTGGTGTTGCGAACATAAATTGTTTGCCAAGTATATCAAATGTGATTTTTGGTTGAGGCGGTGACGTTTCTTTGTCATATCATCTCTACTGAGGGAGTTGAGGTTGATCCAAAGAAAACAGAGGCAGTGAAGAAATGGCCTAGACCATTGACTCCAACCGATATTAGGAGTTTCTTGGGTTTAGCGGGTTATTATTGGCGGTTAGAGGAGTGTTTTGCGTCCATTGCATCTCCCTTGACTAAGTGTAAGAAATTTGAGTGGTCGGAGGAATGTAAAAAAAGATTCCAAATGTTGAAAGATATGCTTACTTCTGTTACGATGTTGACTTTACCGGAGGGTACAAAGGGGCTTGTTGTGTATTGTGATGCATCCCTTGTGGGTTTAGGGTGTGTGCTTATTCAACACGGAAAGATGATATCCTATGCTTCTAGGAAACTTAAGGTTCATGAGAGAAACTATCCAACTCATGACCTTGATTTAGCGGCCGTGGTGTTTGCCTTGAAAATATGGAGGCATTACTTGTATGGTGTTCATGTTGATGTCTTTACTGACCATAAGAATCTCCAATATGTGTTTACAAAAAAGGACTTGAATCTCCGACAAATAAGGGGGTTATAATTGTAGAAAGATTATGATATGAGTGTCGTCTATCACCTCGGCAAAGCCAATGTGGTTGCGGTGGAGCTAAGTCGTATGACTATGGGTAGTGTGTCACACATAGATGAAGCAAATAAAGACCATGTCAAAGATGTTCATAGGTTGGCTAGGTTTGGTGTGATATTAGAAGATTCTCCAAATGGTGGTTTCATGGTCCATCAAAACCCCGTATCATCATTAGTGGTTGATTTGAAATCCACAAAACACCTTGATCAACTATTGATGGAGTTGAAAGAATCGGTTCTAGGTAAGTTAAATGAGTCATTCTACTTTGGGGGAATGGTGTGTTGAGGTACCAAGGGAGATTGTGTGTTCCCAATGTAGATGGGTTGAGGGACCGGATCCTTGAGCATGGGTCCCGCTACTCCATTCATCCGGGTTCAATAAAAATGGACCATGACTTTAGAGAAATATTTTGGTGGGAAGGTTTGAAGAACGACATAGCAGAGTTTGTTGCTAAGTGTCCAAATTTCCAACAAGTAAAATGCGAACATCAAAAGTTTTGTGTCTTACTACAAGAAATCAAAGTTCCTACATGGAAATGGGAAGACATCTATATGGTTTTGTAGTGGGTTTACCTCAAACTCAAAAACAATATGACTCTATATGGGTGGTTGTGGATAGGTTGACCAAGTCTGCTCATTTTATCCAAGTCTACATATTCGGAAAAAGATTATGCAAAGATCTTCATAGATGAGATTATGTGTCGCCATGGTATTCCATTATCCATCATATCTGATCAGGGTGCACAATTCACATCTAGGTTTTGGAGGTCATTCCATGAAGGTTTGGGTACTAAGGTGAAGTTGAGTACCGCTTTTCATCCCCAAAATAATGGCCAAGAGGAATACACTATTCAAACCCTTGGATATGCTTAGGGCTTGTATTATTGATTTCAAATAAAAATTGGGATAAGCATTTACCTTTGGTGGAGTTTGCTTATAATAATAACATTAATTCATCCATCTCTATGGTTTCCTATGAAGCCTTGTATGGTAGGAGGTATAGGTCTCCTATAGGATGGTTTGAAATGGGTGAGACTTCCCTTCTTTGTCCCGATTTTATTTATATGACTTTGGACAAAGTTCATATCATAAGGAAACGGTTGCAAACGGCCTATTGTCGGCAAAAGTCTTATGTCAATCATAGGAGAAGGAATTTGGAGTTTGAAGAAGGTGTTAAGGTGTATTTAAAACTTTCATCTCTGAAGGGTGTGGTTAGATTTGGCAGGAAAGGGAAGTTGAGTCTCGTTATGTGTGTCCCTATGAAATTTTGCAAAGGGTTGGTAAGGTTGCCTATGAATTTAAATTCCCTTGTGAATTGGGTTCGGTTTATCCGATTTTCCATGTTTCGATGTTAAAGAAGGGTATTGGTCATCCCGAGTCTATTCTTCCTATTGAGGGTCGTGGTGTCAAGGTTAATCTCTCCTATGAGGAGGTCCAGGTTAAAATCCTTGCTAGGAAAGTGAAGAGGTTGAGGAACAAAGAGGTGGTTTCCGTAAAAGTGTTATGAAAAAATCACCTAGTTGAGGGTGCAACATGGGAGGCCGAAGCCGACATGGAGTCCCGTTACCCTAATATTTTTGATAATTATGGTTAGTAATTCTTCTTAATAGTATAAATATGACTAGAAATTGAAGTTTATTGATTTTTGGTGATGTTTTTCAAAAATATGCATTTTTTATTTTGCCTTTCAATGACGGGTGCACTTAAACTTGAAATTTTGCTTCTTGACTTGTTTGAGTTATGTATTGCATTTTAATATGATGAGTCCTTATGAAATCATATGTAGTATGTTGATAAGTTAAAATTTGTTCTGATTGACTCATATAAAGTATGTTGAGCCCATGTATGTTGTGAGAAAAAAATGCCTCATGATGAAATGTTTGAGCCTTATTTGTGGTAATTGAAGTTTTGAATGATTTCCTTGTAGAAATGGTATAATTCATGTTTTTTTATATAGTTTATTGGTTGGGCTTCTAGTCTTGAGTCTATTCCTACCTTCAAAAGCATTTTAGTGTCATTCGGGGATGAATGTTCCTAAAGGGGGGATAATGTAACACTTCGAAAATCCAAAATGTATCTTAAAGCCTAGAATAGGTGTCTTGAGGTCTAGACACTCTTTTGAGTACCATTTTAATGAATGTAGGTCATTTAGAAATAATTAGAAACCAAAACGTCGATGAATGTCCATCAGGTTCGAAAAGTTAGTTCAAGGAGGTGCGAGCGTGCCTTACCTATTTGACTAGCTTTTAGGAGTCACAAATGCATAAAATATGGTGGACGGGTTTATAATATGAATTAAAGTTGATTCATGGAAAATTTGTCTGGTTACGACTCCCCAAGGCCCAACCAAGGGCCCTTGAGGAGTACCCTAGAACGTAGGAGGCAACATTGCCTAGGCAGTATGCAACCATGAGATGCAAAGGATAGCTCATGTATGGATCGACAAGGCGTCGATGCAAAAAGTCAATGAACACTTAGCCAAAATTCAGGAGCCCTTTCCTACACAAGTCTCTGACTGAAACTATGGTTGTGCAGCACGGAGAGAGGCCTGACCGTCGATGGACCAAGGATCCGTCGATCGTGGTCTCATCGATGTGCCTACAATTTTCCTGCACGTTTTAAGTTAGAATCATTAAATTAGATAGGGGGTAAGTTTATTAGTTAGGGTTTAAGGGAGTATAATTAATTTAATTTACCCCTCCATATAAAGGCCTTAACCCATTAGACTTAACACAACTCACAAAACAAATCCTTTTATTTCTCTCTTCTTTCTCTCTGTTCAACTAGGGGGATATTTAGGGGTCTGTAAAGGGGAGATTTAACCATCAAATCTTCATCAAACCTTAAGGTATAGGATCTAATTTACCTTTGATATTTATTTCCTCGAAGGGCTCCTTCAAAGTATTTCTAAAAGCTGAGTTTTGAAGTGGGTTTAATCTAATCTCGAAATTTATGTTATGAACTGAGTTGCTTATGATTTATTTAGGATATGATGAATATATTAACATGTAATTTAACTTGATTATGATAAGTGGTTCTGGTTTGGTCTAAATTGTAGAATATGACTCTCAACCCATAACCCTAGGTTGTGATCTTGATATGAACTGTATAATGTCCATTCAATTGTCTTGGTTATTGATCGAATTACTACCCTATGATGTTATTATATTTATTAGGGATATATTGAGATGAATCATTGGCCTATTATGCTAGTTCTTGAGATGTTTATTTAGGTTATGAAGTATATTGTGAAATTGACCTAAGGATCTTGCCTTAAGCCATGATCTAGTATTGAATTGTGTAATAGTGATGCAATTGGCCTTGTTATGGAGTTTCTTTGTCTCTAAGACTCTTATGTTCACTCTATTTTAATTTGAGTACGATTTGTATAAACCTATATGTTGCTTCTTTACATTGATATAGGGCTATGCCCAAATTTTCTATGATTGTTTTGATGGTATGAGATGAGACAACCTTTAAGACGATGTTCTATCTTCTGTATATAAGTATGTGCAATAAAAGTAGAAGACTAAGTAATCTTCTCATACAAAGGGTCTATATATATTCGATATGAATATATTATGTGTATGTAGAGGTCTATGTAAACCTTCAAAGTAGATGTTATGAAAAGTTTTAATTTTTCTGTTTTTTTGACCTATGAATGTAATGATGGAAGACTAAGAGGCTAGTCTTAGTCCTCCAAGAGGACGACGACACCGGTAACGTCTAGGAGGTAAACGCGGATGTGATAGATACGATGATGTTAATGTGCTAATCTCACATATGAGGCTTGTAACTAAAGGTGTTCTTATGCAATTCCGATTAAGAAAATGACTATGACTGTACAAGGAGCTATTCTCATATGACCTAAACTAAGTTATGATTGTTAAAAAAGACATTTCAAAAGGGACTCTAGCTTAGCACTGACTGAACTAGTAGTAAATAGTGTCCCTTCCCATATAGAAAGGGTAGCTTCGTTATTGTACTCATGATATTGGAGACTATAATGCATGTATCATAAATAGGGTCCCAAACACATCTCCTAGTTCTTGAACTATGTTGCCCCTATAGGAATACTAGCTAGTGGATCCACCTAAATTCTACGTTTATATTTTTTTACTACCTTGACAAGTAGTCATCCTTCTTCTGGTGTAGGGTTCCACAGCACCGGATTTCACATTAGCTCATGTAGTCTATGTCGGTTAAGGCAAGATATTCCTGATGGTAAAATGAAGTAATAAAGTGAACTCTAATTAGGATAACTTAAGGGGTTTGATTTAGTTTAGGTAGGGGTATGTGACTCTACGTGTACATTGCACTAGTTAGTCTTGAGGGAAGTCTTAGAAGGATGTTCTTATGTTCTCATGCTTTTATAAAGTGAGTGAAATGTATGTGATAACTTTATGTGTTGATGATACTATAGGATGTTGGTTTCATGTATGCACATGCTATTGGTCTATTATTGGTAAACTATGATGATGACTACTCCTAATGCTATGTTATGTGATGTTAAGCATTGCTTGTGATCTTTTATTTTGTTTGCCTGATTGAGTAAGACTATGGGTCTTTACTTGGTTATTGCACTTGTACACTTGATGGGGGATTATGAGAAAGGGTCTTATATGTGTTATTATGGCATAAACTCTTGTATATGTTTTGTTGATTTAACTTGATGTTGGAGTTTTGTTGGCTATGTTTCTATTATGTTATTAATCATATTGACTTAGTTAGACATGATCATGTTGTTCTTGTGTTGAACATGTTACTGCCTTGGAAAATATGTAGTTATTTTCCTATATGTGTTCTTGATTGTGCATAAGGTTTTTTAAAGAAACTTGGCATGGTTTTGAACAAATGTCCTTTTTATCATGATTTCTATGTTGTGCATGCATATGTTTCCATACATAGTACAAGTCATGTGCTAACCATTTTTTCTCCATTTTCCCCAACATTTTAGGTTCCATTCGTTGAAGGATTCTTGACCACTTTTCAAGGAAGGCTTGGATAATTTCTTTAAGTGTGAGAAAGTCCTCAAGTTCTGTGGATGATGCCTTTCTCTCACTCTACCTATGTTACATTGTCATAGTCTAAAGACGATCATTTCACTCTTATTGTTTAAATATATGGCTGGCCCTAAGTTACATTTATAAATTTGTGTAAGGGCTATGCCTATATTGTTCTTTTCCGTTAGATGGTTTAATATGAGACATCTTTATTAAGACTATATTATGCATATAACCTATATCTGGCGTAAAAGTAGAATTCTATGTAATATTCTTATACTAGGAGTTTGTGTGTACTCGCTATGAATATATTATGTGTAAGCGAGAGACATAAGTAAACCTTATGAAGAAGATGTTGGTGAAAAGTTTTAATTTTCCGCACTTTTTAACCTAAGAATGTTATGACGAATGCTAAGAGGCTAGTCTTACTTCTCTCCGAGGACGACGACGCCGATTACGTCTAAGGGGTACTTCCCGGATATGACAAACTTTGTATCAAAGCATGAGGTTGAATATCTTTAGAGTCGATGTATCATTAAACCACGTCTATGTAGATTCTTATTCATACTTGTGAAGTGCGCCACACTTATGAACGAGAGATTATGTAATGCTTAGGATATCCTCATCGTCTTGTACTCCTGTGTCGTGCCTCTAGAGTCTTATATTATGTGTTGTAACCTATACCTTTTATTGTGGTCATAGGTATGAATACTCGAAGGCATCGACTTAAAGGTCCGAGGAAGAGATTGCTAATGCGTGGGCTCATGACAACAAAGCTCATTCGCAAGACAATAAAGTCCCTCCACATGAAGAACTTGCTATGAGTGATCAAGTTCCTATTGTTCCTCCACCGATGACCGATGGAGAGATAAGGGAGGATTTTATAAATTTGGCCCAAGCCATGACTTCAAAAGCTAATTGCGTCACTTCTCAAGTCCAATCCATGACCGCTAAAGTGAATAGGGAGGTTGGACCTCGAGTGCCTCAACATGCTAACACTATGGTGTCTCCTTTGAGAGACATTACTAGAATGAATTCACCCATGTTCTTCGGTTCAAAAGCAGATGAAGACCCTTAAGATTTCCTTGATGAGGTCTATAAGATTCTCTATTCTATTGGTGTGACCTCAATTGAGAAGGCCGAGTTGGCGGCCTATCAGCTCAAAGATATGGCCCAAACTTGGTACACACAATGTAGAGATAGTAGGGCACTGAGAGGGGTCAGTGACTTGGTGGATCTTTAAGAGGGATTTCCTTGATAGGTTCTTTCTTAGAGATATGAGGGAATCTGAGGTGGAAGAATTCATCAACCTTCGCCAAAGAGGTATAAGTGTACTTGACTACTCCTTGAAATTTACTAATTTGTCCAAGTATGCTCCATCCTTGGTGTCAAACCCAAGGGATAATATGAATCATATTCTCAAGGGGTTGTCTAAAGACTTGGTTTAAGAATTTCGTTCGACTATGATTCATGATAATATGAATAACTCTCATCTCATGGATCATGCTCAAAAAGTGGAAGAAACTAGGTTAAAGAGAAAGATGAGAGGCGGAGAGGGTCAAGTCTTATGATGGTAGAGCTTCAAAGGGGAGGTTGGAAATTCAAGACAAACCCAGATTCAAGAAGAGGTTTTCTAATCAAGTTCCTTCCAAATTTCCCAAGGCTCGTGATGATAGGGTGTCTAACCCTAAGTCTCAAAAGGGAAGCGATACTAGTTCACCAAGCCAGAAGACAACTCGTGGAAAGTGTGGCAAGAAACATTATGGTAATTGTTTCCCTAATTTGAATGGGAAAGACAAAGGAAGTTGGCAAGATCAAGCTAGTGGTTCTAATGTGGAGGCTCTAAAGAAGAATCGCTTTTATGCTCTTCGCTTTGGGGTTAACAAGAGAGTTCTCCTGATGTGGGGACCGGTATGTTAAAAGTCTTCTCTATTGATGGTTATGCTTTACTTGATCCGGGTTCTACATTATCTTTTGTTACTCCCTTGGTATCTAGGAAGTTTGATATTTTGCCCGATATTCTAAATGAACCTTTCATGGTAACTACCCAGGTAGGTAAGTTGGTGGTTACAAAGAAGGTATATAGAAATTGTCCCATAAAGTTACCCAATAGAGTTATTCATGTTGAATTAGTAGAACATGATATGGTCGATTTTGATGTCATTTTGGGAATGGATTGTTTGCATGATTGTTTTGCTTCCATTATTGTAGAACAAGATCTGTTAAGTTCCATTTTCCAAATGAACACGTCTTAGAGTGGAAGGGGGATTATTCTATTCCTAGAGGAAGTATCATTTCTTGTCTAAAGGCTTGTATGATGATCTCCAAAGGGTCCTTATACCATATTGTAGGGGTCAAATATTTGGACTCCGAAAATCCTCCCATTGAGTTACTCCCCATAGTGAGGGAATTTCCATAGGTCTTTCCTAATGATCTTCCCGGAATTCCTCCTGAACGGGAAATTGATTTTCGTATTGACTTGCTATCGAATATGAACCCCATTTCAATTCCTCTTTATGGGATGGCTCCGGCCGAAATGAAAGAGTTGAAGCCTCAATTTAAATAATTGCTAGATAAAGCTTTATAAGACCTAGTATTTATCCAATGGGGTTCACCAGTATTATTTGTCAAGAAGAAGGTGAGTCCCTTAGAATGTGCATTGATTATAACCAACTCAATAAAGTCACTATTAAGAACAAATATCCTCTCTCTCAGATTGACGACTTGTTTGATAAACTCCAAAGGGCAAGCTACTTTTCTAAGAGTGACTTTATATTGGAGTATGACAAACTTAGGGTGAGGGTGTATATATATCCAAAAAAAAGAATTTCAGATTAGGTATGATGACTATGAGTTTCTAGTAATGTCCTTTGGTCTCACTAATGCCCCGGCGGCATCTATGGACCTCATGAATAGGGTGTTTTAAAGATACTTTGATTCCTTTGTCATTGTCTTCATGGACGACATCTTGGTATATTTGAAAAATGAGGATGAACACATGGACCATTTAAGAGTGGTGTTGCATGTTCTTAAAGAACACTAACTACTTGCCAATTATAGTAAATGTGAGTTCTGGTTATGGTTTGTGGCATATCATGTTCATATCATCTCTAGTGAGGAGTTGAGGTCAAACCAAGGAAAAATCGAGACAGTCAAAAATTGGCCTAGACTATTGACTCTAACGACATTACAAGCTTTTTTGGTCTAGAGGGATATTATAGGAGATTCGTGGATGGTTTTGCATCTAGTGTATCTCCCTTGATAACCTTGACCCAAAAGAGTGTGAAATTTGAGTGGTTGGAGGCATGTGAAAGAAGCTTCCATGTCTTGAAAGAGCGGATTACCTCCACTCCAGTGCTGACATTGGTGGAGGCTACCAAGGGCTTCGTTGTATATTGTGATGCATCCCGAGTGGGCTTAGAGTTTGTTCTTGTGCAACATGTAAAATTACTAGTTTATGCTTCTAGGAAACTTAAGGTGCATGAGAAGAATGATCCAACTCATGATCTTGAGTTAACAGCGGTGGTATTTGCCTTGAAAATATGGAGGAATTATTTGTATGGTGTCTATGTTGATGTGTATACCGACCAAAAGAGTGTTAAATATGTGTTTACTCAAAAAGAGTTAAATCTTCGACAAAGATGGTTGGAATTGTTAAAAGATTACGATATGAGTGTTCTCTACCACCCTGACAAAGCTAATGTGGTTGCGGATGCTCTAAGTCGTATGACCATGGGTATTGTGTCTCATGGAAAAGGATCCAAGACAGACCTAGTGAAAGATGTTCATAGGTTGGCTCAGTTGGGTGTTAGATTGGAAGATTCTCCAAATGGTGGTTTTATGGTCAATCATAACTCTGAATCGTCTCTCGTGGTTGAGGTGAAGTATAAGAACACCTTGATCAATCATTGATGGATTTGAAGGAATCGGTTCTTGATAAGCTTAATGAGTCATTCTCCTAGGGGGGGTAGTGTCTTGAGGTATCAAGGAATGTTATGTGTGCCCAATGTTGATGACTTGAGAAACCGTATCTTGAGGAAGCTCATGGTTCCCGTTATTCCATCTATCCGGGTTCTACAAAGATGTATCATGACCTTAGGAAAGTGTTTCGGTGGGAAGGCTAAAGAAGGGAAATAGCGGACTTGTTGCAAAATGTCCAAATTATCAACAAGTGAAAGTCGAACATCAAAATCCAAGCGGTTTACTTCAAGAAGTACAAGTTCCAACTTGGAAGTGGGAAAATATTATTATGGACTTTGTAGTAGAGTTACCTCAGACACAAAAGCAGCATGACTCAATATGGGTGGTTGTTGATAGGTTGACCAAATTCACTTATTTTATTCCCGTCAAGTCCACTTACTCGGCAAAGGATTATGCAACAATCTTCATAGCTGAGATTGTGTGTCACGAGTGTATTCCGTTACCAATGATATCCGATAGGGGAACCAATTCACATCTATGTTTTGGAGGTCATTCCAAAGAGGGTTAGGTACATAGGTGAAGTTAAACACCCTTCTCATCCTCAACGAAGCGTACTATTCAAACCATTGCAGATATGCTTAGAGCTTCTATAATTGATTTAAGGGAATTGGGATAAACAGTTGACTTTGGTTGTTTCTTCATATAACAATAGTTACCATTAAACCATATCTATGGCTCCTTTCAAAGCCTTGTATGGTAGAAGATGAAGATCTCCAATTGGTTTGTTTGAAGTGGAGAGTCTTCACTCTTGGGTCCCGTATTGATTTATAAGACTTTGGAGAAAGTTCACATGATAAGGAACCGGTTCAAAATTTCCTATAGGCGGCAAATGTCTTATTCCGACCATAGAGAAGGGATTTAGAATTTGAAGAGGGTGATAAGGTGCATCTAAAAATTTCACCCATAAAGGGAGTGGTGAGATTTGGCATAAAAGGGAAGTTGAGTCCTCGTTATGCGGGTCCCTATGAGAATTTTCAAAGGGTTGGCAAGGTTACATATGAGTTGAGATTACCTAGTGAATTGACTTTGGTTCATCTGGTGTTCCATGTCTCCATGCTTAAGAAGTTCATCGCTGATCCCGAGTCCATTCTTCCTATTGAGGGTCTAGGTGTAGAAGTGAACCTCTCTTATGAGGAGGTTCCGGTTGTAATCATTGATAATGAAGAAGTTGAGGAACAAGGAGGTGGCTTCTCTAAAGGTGTTATGGAAGAACCACCGAGCCGAGGGGGCAACATGGGAGGCCGAGGCCGACATAGAGTACCATTACCCTCATCTCTTTGTTACTTAAGGCTAGTTATTCTTACTAATAATGAAAATAATGAATAAATTGAATTCGACTTTCTTTTGCAAATATGTGCAAGTTTATGATAAAATTTTTCTAAAAAGAAGTTTCATGTGAAAATGATCTTTTGCTTGTTCTTTTATTATTGTATACTTGGTATCTTGTTGCCTTTATGAAATGATATTGAGAATGATGATAGGGTGAATTTTTGCATGATTTACTCTTTAATGATATGTTGAGCCCATGTTGTTGTGAAAAGGAAATTCCTCATGTTTGTGATGTTGAGCTCATAGGTGCTATAATTGATATTTTGAGTTACTTTCTACAAATTCTATGTTGTTATGATTTGAGTTGTAACTAATATTGATTTTGCATGTTATTGGTTGGGCTGCTAGTATTGAGTCTATCCTTTTGCTTCGAAAGATTTTTAATATTTCATCGACGACGAATCTTCCTAAGAAGGGGATAATGTAACACTTCGAAAATCCAAGACCTAATCTAGAGCCTCACATTAGTGTCTAAGGTCTATAATTCTTTTTCAAGGTCAATAATAGAGTATAGAAGTCATTTAAGAAGTTTTAGAGTCAAAACGTCAAGGAACACCTCTCAATTCCCAAAACACAATTGATCTTTTTTCTCTCTACTTTTTCTCTCCCAAAAAAGAAGAACTCCATTGAAGGGCTAGGTCAAGGAATTTAGGCCATTAATAAAATTAGTTTTCTCCATCAATCTTCAACAAATAACAAGGTATGAGATCCTTTCACCTTTGGGATTCCTTTCCCTAAAGGGTTCCTTCAAAATTGGTTTTCAAAAGATGATTTCATATGGGTTTCTTCCTTATACGAATTTAATCTTCTAAATTGTATTGTTTATGTTTTATTTTGATTTTTATGATTAGATATTGTTGTATTATGGTTCAATTACATTGGTTCTTAACGAATCAACCTATTTTGTGGAATTGATCATGAATTGACCTAAATTTCTAACCCTAAGTTGTGAAGTAGTATTGAATTGAGTTGTAATGTTGCAATTGATTTCATTATTCTGTTAATTACCATTGATTAATGTTACTACACATATTATTGTATTGAATTGACTTGGTTGATAGCAAGACCATGGTGATGGCTCTTGAAGGAGATTGGGTAAGTCTTGATATCCTAAACCTTTACTTGAATTATGATGGCTTGTACTTTGTGATGAACTTCAATTGAAGTATGTATTTTGATTGGATTAAGTAGGTGTGGTAAGATGATACGATTTAAATGACTCCATTATGTGATTGTGAGGTTATGCTAAAGATGTAAGGATATTAGGTTGGTTATGAATTAACTAGGTACCTTACTATGATATAATGATGTTAATGTGCTAATCTCACATATGAGGGTTGTAATGAAAGGTGTTCTCATGCAATTCCTATTGAGATAATGACTATGACTATACAAGGAGCTATTCTCGTATGACCTAAACTAAGTTATGATTGTTGATGAAAGACATTTCAGAAGGGACTATTGCTTAGCACTGATGGAACTAGTAGTTAGGAGTGTCCCTTCACACATAGGGAAGGTAGGTTCACTATTGTACTCATGAGTTTGGAGACTATAATGCATGTATCTTCAAGAGGGTCCCAAACACATCTACTAGTTCTTAAAATATGTTGCACCCATAGGAATACTAGCTAGTGGATCCACCTAGATGCCATGTTTATGTTATGGTACTACATTGGCAAGTAGTCCCCCTTCTTTCGTTGTAGGGTTCCACGATACCGGAGTCCACATTAGCTCATGTGGTCTAT
Organism: Solanum pennellii; assembly: GCF_001406875.1. Lineage (NCBI taxonomy): Eukaryota > Viridiplantae > Streptophyta > Magnoliopsida > Solanales > Solanaceae > Solanum > Solanum pennellii. The sequence goes on along the minus strand of NC_028646.1, from coordinate 53,404,787 downwards.
GTTGATTAAGGCAAGATGTTATCAAAGTTAAAATGAAGTAATAAAGTGAACTCTAAGAAAGAAAACTTAAGGGGTTTGACTTAGTATATGTAAGGGTATGAGACTCTCATATAAATTGCACTTGTTAGCCTTGAGGGAAGTCTCAGATGGATGTTCTTATGTTCTCATGCTCTTATAAAGTGAATCAAATGTATGCGTTGACTTTACGTTTTGATGATACTATATAATGGTTGTTTCATGTACGCACATGTTATTGGTCTATTATTGGTACACTATGATGATCACTATTCTGAATATTATGTTATGTTATGTTCTGTTAGGCATTTCTTGGATCTTTTATTTGGTTTGCTTATTGAGTAAATAATGGGGTTTTACTTGGTCATTGCACTTGTAGACTTTATAGGGGATTATGTGTAAGTGTCCTGTATGTGTCATTTTTGCACAAACTCTCATGTATAATACACAAGCAAAACAAATCAGAAAATTAATTAGTTCAACTATAACCAACAAGATAAAAATCCACTTAACCAAAAATATTGAAATAACGCTACTCCCCAACATCGGCGCCATTTTTACTTGACATGTTAGGAAACTTCTTCAAATTCTAAGTGCCAATAATCATAAGTAGTATAATAACCCAACCAAGGTTTGGTATCTTTCTCACAGGGAGTGGTTTCGAGAATTAAGGGTTACGTACAAATTCGTTCAAGCTCTTCATAGCTAAAAGACATTTACTATTTAAAACATAATACGTCAAAAGGGGGACACAAATATCAATTATTCGGGGGAGGGGGGTTGTATGCAATTATAAGCAAAAAACATAACATAAACAAAAATACAAATATGGAACTGATATTCTAGTGATTTAATAGGAATATGAGCTCAGATAAACTACCAGATACAACCTTTTAATAGTAAATTGTTGTAAATTTGTGATTAAGCTAGACTTTAGTTGGGTAAATTCTCTCTAGAGCAACTTACCCTAAATTAGATTTGTTTTCTTTAACACTAATTTGTCGCGATTATGCCAGCCTTTTCCTTAGCCCATTCACTCTCTCGAGCTAAAGGTGTGGGAAATGTTTTAGGATTCACTCTCTCGAGCTAAACCCACGTCAGCCCAATAACCACTGGCTATCGATTCAGTAGTCTTGGGCTTAAGACCTATCTCTCGAGCAAGCCAAAGACACGGAGGTGAAATCATATTTGCTAATACAATCCAATTAAATTCAGACACAACTACTTAACGAAATCATATTTAAACAGTTAAAAAACTATCAATGAGAAAGACCTAATAGTAAATTCAACCCATATCACATAATCACACCCCAAGAATTGGGCTTTTAGCTAGACGTAGTAAGGACATAGAAATCTATACCAACTAGTGTTTCCATCAGCTAGGTATGGTAGAAAATGTCTACACATGTCCAAATTAAGGATTCTTCAATACCTACTTCTAATTTCTTAGAGTTGAAAACCTTTAAGTCTTCACAGCTTCGATTCAAAGGCTCACAAAAACTCTATTAATAAAGTTTAAATTATCTGAGTAATGCAGTATCAAATGTAAAAGTCTAGTAAAGTTCGATACTAAGATAAAATAACAATGAGTATTTCTATTTTGGAAAAAAATTGTGCCACAAAGGACCACTCATCGCTGTTATTCACGATCACCGATAAACTCAGTGATCCGCCCTTTGGTATATCTCCTCGCCATCCTTCCTTAGCCTTCACCATCTTCGCATTCTATAACTTTAGGCGATGTACTACTGCTTTGTGGAATTGCTCGGCGGCACGCCTAGTTAACCATTTCCTTCAGGCATCAGCACAATGGAACATAAGGCGAGAATAAGGTAATTTGAAGACTCACCAAATTGGTTAGGCGATCCTTAGTCTGTCTTTTTTTTATTCTTTCCACTGTCTTGTTCTTTTTTGCTCAATTGTGTCCATCATTTTTCCCAAGTCTAAATACTTGAAACTAAAGGTTTTTCATCAAGTTTCACGATAAAATATGCATTGGAGGACACTAAATCTACTAAATATATCCTTAAATGAGTCTCAATTTTGAACTCATCAACAGACTTGGTAGAGTCGTGATTGAGCAGGATGAATCATCATAAGTTCTTTTTGTTATCTATTTGTTAGTTTATTTTATTAATTTCTTATATTTTTAATACATTATTCATGAACTAAATTATTTATTATGTGTTTTGCGTGGCATATTTCAAAGGATGCTCCCCGAGCTATAAAAGACTGTGTTTGAACACTTCATACACATGCTTATAACTCTTGGAGGAAGATTTTAAACAGTATACGCTAGTCGATGTTTAATGAATTTAAAGTATATATTTATAGTTATGTTTATTATACTTTACTGTTTTTATATATCTATCTAATTAACACTATTCAATTTTTTTCAGACTGTGTGTATTTTAATGTCGAGGTACAATTTAGTCATTACGATCACATTTGAGAGGAGGACATCTGCTAGATTTTCTAGTTGGCTTCAACGTCTAGATTGAATGTTTCCTCATATTTTTTATGAGTTGCGTCTCTATTGGAAGATAGATAAGTGTAAGGCAATGTCAGCACAAGCCGAAAAGGCTATGACTCAATGCACACCGGAATTGCAAAGATCGTTCAAACAATTGCAAGAGAGATATTGCAAGAGAGATGGTAGTTCTGATTCAAACTCTTAAGTAAATAATGAGTGATTCATATATATTGCTATAAATTTCAGTGTTATTTATTGGAAAAATAATTGAGGCACACTACGAATTGACCGAAGGTTTTCAAGAATATTCATATAAGGAAGAAAGAAAATGAGTTGAATCCGGATGTGTGGGTTGAGGAAAGAGCCGAACAAACTTTTGTAAGTTATTTAATATGAATAATATATATAAATAGTGAATATATTTATGATATGTGCGTGTGTATGTATATATATACACACTACACCATTTTAGGCCTACGACCACACTAAATCTCAGTAACGCTTGAAAAGTGTAAGCTAAAATATTTTTGGAAACAGTTTTAAAATGTAGCCTAAATTTTAAACTTTTGGCAACGATAATATTGGCAACATTTACAAAGTTTACTCTTTAATAGTATAGGCTACACATTATAAGAGTTGTCATAGTATGAAATAAATGACAACAATTATTTACATATATGACAACACTTTTAAAGTGTCCCATTTTTATAATTGTAAAAACAACAAATTAGAAGTGTTGCCTAAATTTTTTCACTAAAATATTAGATTCCCTCCAACATTTTTAACTCTCCCTCCTATTTTTATTGGCCAAAAAGAATAATTAATAAAACAATAATAAAAACTTTTCTCTTTGTCTTATCTCCAAGGTGAAAATTAGAACATATGATACACATTAGAACACACAATACTTTACCCTTCTTTCCTATCTGAAAAACATACAATTTCACATCTCCAGAAGGTAAAATCGAAGAGTGGAAACTGGAGATCGAAGAGAGGAAGTTGAAGAACTAAAGAGCTTAGCTGAAAAACTAAAGAGATGAGCTTATTCTCTTCTCCAAAACTCAATTTTCTTGAATAGATGAAGAGCTGATGTTGACGAACTTGGATTGATCGAGTATTTGAGGATCGAAGAACTGAAGAGTAGAATCATAAAACCAATTTCATCAAGCGTAGGTACAAATTTCGTACAGTCGAGGTTCCTCTATATTAATCGTCTAGTACTAAAAATAGTCAATTGATTGAATTTTTGTCTTGTGTTTATAAGTAATTCATCTCTTTGTGTTTGTTATAGCAAAATTCTAAAGTAAGGGCAGAAAGTGGCATAATTCTGAATGTCAAAGTTAACCCTAGGAATATTGAGCAGACGAGATTTTTTTTTCTTTAGAGATATAAGTAAATGAAGGCACTACAGTAAACATGGTTAAACCTTGAAAAGATCAAAGAGAACTTCCGGACATACCTTTATGTATGTTGTAAATGAACGCACCACTGTTAGGGTTTTTCACTTTTGTCTTTCCGCTCCTCATACCATGGAATGGCGCTGCAATATTGACATGTGTAGTTTGGAGGGCCCAAATTCCATGTTTTATTGTATTCACCTGTCAGATAAGTTTGGTGGTAGACATTATAATTATTGTATACACAAATACGGAACTTGTGTACCGAATATAGGGGTTGTGTATATGTGACTATGTATGTTGTTGAAGTCGTAAGAGATGTACGTGTATTGTGTAGATGGTTTGTCTTCCAGTACTTCTCTGTGAATGCAATGGAACGGATACGTCTGCACAATCCTCTATAACAGAATCATCAGGTTTATTATACTGTCCTCCTGAGAAAATGGTTCAAAAATCTTTTAATAAGTGTTGTGCATATAATAAGTTGCGTGTGAGTAGATACTGTGTTTAATTATGATTCCTCAGCCAGATTATGTTGTTTATGATTATTGGGAATGAGGCATCTAGATATGGAAGCAACAGATAAGGAAAGAGTTGATAGTTTAGAATTATGGTCAATGATATTAGAGTCTGATAATGTTGAAAGTTGGGAAGTTTCTAAAGAGTATCAAGACGAATGGACAGCTGATTTGTATCAGTTGTTTATAGGTAACAAGTTTGCTTCAGGTGCACATAGCAAGATTTATAGAGTAATTTACAAGCAAAGAGTCGAGGAATATTAAATTTTCTTCTCATTCTATATGTTTTCCCTTTTCATTCTATCTGTCTCTTTCAAATTTGCCTCACTTTGCAAAATCAACTAGCATTTACATCTATATTGTTTCATATGTGTGGATCTGAAGAGAGGTTCTATAAGTTCTTAATGTGAATGGTTGATGGATTTACTTCTACTTCTTGTGTCATATTCATACTATGCCTACTGCTGTTCATAATTTACAACATATACTAGCTTATTCTTCCTATCACTTTGGGTTATTGGAGATTGTTAGGATCGAATTCACGCACACACACTTGATGAATAAAGAACACAAGAACTTTCAAGAGAAAGAGATGAGAGATCTAGAGAGAGAAAGAGAAAACCCAATATTTCGTGGTAACACCCCGTGAGTAAACTTCCACGGCGGTGAGGTATATTTATATTAATAAATCAGAGTAATTTTGGTTACAGAGAATAAATAGAGAATAAATAGGAAAACCTAAAATAGAGATTAAATAGGAAAGCCTAAAATAGAGAATAAATAGGAAAGCCTAAAATTAATCAGGCTCCACTACCTAACAATTCTCCCACTTGGAGACTGACTCAGCCATCCAAAAAATACATTCTCAAAAAAAATCTCTTCATCATCAACATCTTTACCGCACCGCAACATCTGTAGCAACAACTACAATAGACTAACCGAGGTTTTACATAACCTTAGTTTCCCAACATCAACACATTTCGTCAACATGTCTGCCGGGTTCTTTGCACCCTCTATCTTATCCAAGCACATATCACCATCCTTCACTGCCCTGTGAGTGAAATGGTATCGCCTTCTGATGTGCTTTGTCTTCAAATGATAGACTGGATTTTTCACCGACTGTATGGCACTCTGGATATCTGAGTAAAGAATCTTCTCGCTCTGTTTCTTGCCCAATTCCTCAAGATAACCTGCCAGCCATATCATCTCATTCCCAGTTTCAGCTATTGCCACATACTTAGCTTCAGTAGATGAAAGAGAAACACACTTCTGAGTCCTGGACATCCAACTCACTGCTGTTCCACCTATGGTGTAAATGTACCCAGATTTACTCTAGCTCAAGTCAACATCCCCACCAAGATCAGCATCCACAAAACCCTGTAGAGTCACCTTGCCTTTGCCAAAACAAAGTGAAGTACTGGATGTACCTCTCAGATATCTTAGAAGCCACTTCACAGCTTCCTAATGCTCTTTCCCAGGGTTCGCCATGTACCTGCTAACAACTCCCACTGCATGT
>NC_028646.1:53391494-53397536 GCF_001406875.1 Solanum pennellii | reverse complement strand
CTGTTTTTACATCCATTTGCTCTAGATGCAAATTCTTTGATGCAATAACACTCAACAGAATTTGAATAGAGGTTAACTTCACAACATGAGAGAATATTTCAGCATAATCAATACCTTTCCTTTGTGAATATCCTTTAACCACTAAATGAGTCTTGAACCTTCTTTTGCCATCTGGTTCAGTCTTGATTCTGAACACCCACTTGTTCAACAAAGCTCTCTTCCCTGCAGGTAGCTTAGTCAACACCCATGTGTCGTTCTTCTCAAGTGACCTCATCTAATCCTCCATGGCTTTCTCCCACTTGATCGAATCCTCCACCTGTAGGGCCTCATCAAAAGACTTTGGTTCCCCCTCATCAGTCAGCAATAGATAGTGTAATGAAGGTGAATACCTATATGGTGCCCTGATGGATCTGGATGATCTCCTTAACACCTGCTCAAGTGTAACTTGCTCCACTTAAGATTCTTCAGTAGTAGTTGGTTGAGTATCTGCTTCGACATCTCTGGGGTTACTCTTCTCCAACTCAACCTCAACTCTCACTTGCTTTATAATCTCTAAAACATTCTGCTCTCTGTCTTTGTACAGGACAGACTCATCAAATGTCATGTCACAATGTCTCAGGATCTTTCTGTGCTTGTCATCCCAAAACCTGTAACCAAACAAATCAGAACCATAGCCTATGAATTAACACTTCACAGCCTTGGAATCAAGCTTGTCTCTCTTTTCTGGATCAACATGAACATAAGCAGTGCAACCAAAAGTCCTCAAGTGTGAGTACTTGAGTTCTTTTCCTGTCCGCACCTCCACTAGAATCTTGAACCCTAAAGGAACTGATGGTCCCCTGTTGATCAAGTATGCAGTTGTGCTCACAGCATCCGCCCAAAGTGTTTTGGGCAGCCCACAGTGTATCCTCATACTCCTTGCACGCTCATTCAATGTTCTGTTCATCCTCTCAGCAATTCCATTCTGCCTTGCCTTACCAGGAACTGTTCTCATCAATCTGATTCCCTCAGCTGCACAGAATGCCTTGAACTCTGATTTGTCATACTCTCCTTCATTGTCAGACCTTAGGCATTTGAGTTTCAAACCGGTCTGATTCTCAACTTCAGCTTTCCACATCTTGAAAGTTGCAAACACCTCTGACTTATGCTTCAAGAAGTAAACCCATACCTTCCTGCTGAAATCATCTATGAAGGTAACATAGAATCTAGATCCTCCAAGTGATGATACTGGAGATGGTCCCCAAACATCTGTATGGACCATTTCCAACCGCACTTTCTTTCGCTCTCTAGGAGTCTTTGTGAAGCTTACTCTTTTCTGTTTGCCCATAACACAACTCTCGCAAAGACCCATATCAACAGACTTCAGACCCTCTAATGCTCCTTTTGCAACCAGCATCTTCATTCCTTTAGTATTCATGTGTCCAAGTCTGTTGTGCCACAGACATGAACCGGAAGCACCTTCAGCAACAGCGGCCATGTTTATACACCCTACAGTGGTGTATAAGTTTCCAGATTTGGTGCCACGAGCTACTACCATAGCACCTTTAACAATCTTCCACGAACCTTTCCCAAACTCCGCTGCATATCCCGTGCTATCCAACTGACCAATAGAGATGAGTTTTTTCTTGATCCCAGGAATATATCTGACATCCTCAAATGTCCACTGGATTCCCGAGGTGGTCTTTATGCAAACATCCCCCTTTCCTTCAATCTCTAAGGATTTGTTGTCAGCAAGATATACCTTTCCAAAATTTCCAGATTTGAAATTTTGGAACAACTCCTTTCTTGGAGACGAATGAAAAGATGCACCAGAATAAAAAATCCATGATTCAACCGGGCTGTTCACACTAAAGATTAGAGCATCCCAAATGTCCTCTGCTGAATTTACAGAATCATTGTCATCTCCAAATTTCTGCTTCTGTTTCTTCTTTGGCTTTGTACAGTTCGTCGGAAAGTGCCCTTTTTCTCCACAGTTCCACCAAGTCACGTTTGATCTGTTCAGGGATTGTCCTCGATTCTTTGATTTTGATCGACCATGTATATTTTGTCCTTTCATCTTACTTCTCCCCCTTCGGTCAACGCTGAGAGCACTGCCTGATGAATCTCCCACTTCTCGTTTGCGAATACTTTCGCTAAGAACAACATCACGGATTTCATCAAACTTCAGTTTCTCAGATCCACGGGAACTGCTAATCGCAGCAACAAGAGTATCCCAAGATTCGGGCAGAGATGACATCAAAATCAACGCCTTAATTTCATCTTCGAAATTAATATCCACAGAATTGAGTTGACTCACAATCATATTGAACTTCTTTATATGATCGAAAACGGGTCCATTCTCAGACATCTGTAAATTGAACAATCTACGCATCAAATATACCTTGTTCATCGCCGATGGTTTTTCATACATGTTTGACAGTGCCTTCAACAGATCGGACGTAGTCTTCTCCTTCACGATGTTGAACGCCACGTTTCTTGACAAAGTCAACCGGATCAACCCTAGAGCCTGGCGATCCTTGAGTTTCCACTTCTCCTCCGTCATGGATTCCGGCTTCACCCCGGTCAACGGTTCGTGAAGATCTTTCTGGTATAGATAATCTTCGATCTGCATCTTCCAGAAACTGAAATCAGATCCAACAAACCTCTCGATTCCAAGCTTCGAACTATCCATCTTCAGTGATCGTGTTGAATCTCCTTAGCTCTGATACCAGTTGTTAGGATCGAATTCACGCACACACACTTGATGAATGAAGAACACAAGAACTTTCAAGAGAAAGAGATAAGAGATCTAGAGAAAGAAAGAGAAAACCCAATATTTCGTGGTAACACCCCGCGAGTAAACTTCCACTGCTGTGTGGTATATTTATATTAATAAATCAGAGTATTTTTTGTTATAGAGAATAAATAGGAAAACCTAAAATAGAGAATAAATAGGAGAGCCTAAAATAGAGAATATATAGGAAAGCCTAAAATTAATCAGGCTCCACTACCTAACGAGATGGCGTTTTCTTTTAAATGACTTTTTGTTGCAAAAATAATTTAGCTTGATACTATATTTTCGTTTAGCTTGAATATCTAGTTGTATTAGCATTTAGGATTCACTTTCCACATTAAAATCACATTCCAATATATTTGGATAAGAATGTGAATAATCAGCTTCATGTTTCTTTTGAAGAAATTAGAATCCTTAAAGACTAGACAAGAAGTTGTGTTGGAGTTGACTGGTTAATTGGATTTGAGTTTAGATCATCTGTAGGTGTTTTAGTTCCTGTTTTTAAAAGCATCTTACTGTGTTCCAAGATCTTTATGGGGAACAGTAGAATTGATCATCATGGACCATAAAGTCATATGTTTTCATATGTACTATTTTTGTTGTTTTGTTACATATTTGTTGTTGTTCAAGATATTATTCATGACTCGTAATCCTTATTCCACTACTTCTGAAAGTAGTTTCATCTAACATGAAGTGAAAACAAGTTTTGGATTTCTCTTAACTCCATATTCTACTTTATCTACCTATTCTGTTGTGCTCTTTTCCTTTAGTACAATACCATCTCTCGCGGAGGCATATTTGAATTGTTATTAATGCTTAGGACATCTTCATCAAAATGTCTGAAACTGAGACACCTTGCTGTAGTTGTTATCCTTTGCAATCTGGTTTTTCACTACACTTTCTAGTTTCACTACCTTTGAATGTAAGCTGGTACGTATACGTAGTATCTAATCTGTTCTTATTTTCATTTGGTGACTCATTTTCTGTAATGGGTGTTTGTTTCTTATCTAATATGTTCTCCACATTGAATAGCTCAAGCATATTTATTTAGTCTACCAAGTGAATAGTACAACTCTTGGTTCATTTCCTTTGTGATTTTGGAACTATTACCTGTGTTCGTTGCCACTAATAAGAGATTGATTAAAAGATGGAATACTTCTTATAACGTTAGAGTTATTGGTGGAGAATTTCCCCAGTGACTCATTACTAAGAAAAAAGATGATTTTTTTAAGATAAAATTTTTTTATGTAATATTTCACAAATTAACATCAGTAAACATTATATGGAGGAAAAATGCATGTCCCCTGATATTATACTTGCTCTAGAGTTGAAGCTGATCACATATAGAATATAACACTGAAATCTTCTAGCCACTTATGATAAATAGGTTTCACTTCAGAAAGTTGAAGAAACCTCTACCTATTTTCATTGTATAGCTCGTTCTTCAATAGTAGCACCTAGCACATGCATCCTTCCAGATCAGCATATAGAACTAGCAGCTCCACTATGTGGCTTAATCAAGTCTTCAATGGAGCCTTCTTTTCACGGTCAGATATACGAGAAGGACCATTAGAATGTGATTTGAGCCAACCTCTACCTCCTCCATATTCCTTCTCATTTTTCTTAACAATCTGCACCACATCTTCATCCTCAAGCATTTGCGTGAGGCCGCAATACTAGGGGAGTGCCTTGCACTAGTACCCCACAACAGCACATACTTTACCTTTTTAACAAGACTCCGATGTATGTGATTACAAAAATCTTCTACTGTACATCCACCTCTATCAACAGAAAGGACCACCGGAACTGTGAAGTCTGGTTTCTGTTTTTGAGGCTGTGTGAACTCTCACAAGAACCATAACTTCCCACATTTTTGCAAGCAATCTGTCCAGATTCAGCTTCATGTCGCAGCTGGGGACAACAGAGTTTGGCTGTCAGGCTATCTGTCTACATCATCAATGCCAACAATATCTATCTTGTTGTAGACATAAATGCACTTCATGTATTTATGATTGCCCTCAATAACATCAATTAGGTTATCCACTGTAGCATCTTCATGAAATAAAACTTTAGCATTGTGGATCTCTTATTTATGTTGAATTTGATAGCATAGCTTCTCATCCACATGTATATGATGCAGAGTTCTATTGAAAGAAATTACACCAATCTTTTTGTTCTTGATGTGTATCTAAAGAGGTCTCTTGTTTAATATCAGGCCCACCGCTTCCAGATCCATTATCAATATTTGACGATGGCCTTCACTTTTTGAAGCATCTAGAACCATTAATACAATGTCCGCTAACTTAGAAATAGCAATGACCATTAGTACATGTATTATTTTCTTGGTACGAGCCATCTCAAATTCAATTTCTTTAATCCTCTCTACGATCAATATGGTTCTCTAGTTTATCTGCATAAAAATTCAAACCACAGAGCTCAATTGAGATTCCGGCGGCCGACTACTGGATTATGCTTCTCCACCCATAAAGTGAGTTTCAAGCCAATGATAGCAAAAGAAGAGCAGTCGTTCGCCAACGTGGAGGGTTCAGAATGAAGAATACCTCCAAAAAAAACTAGTGTAGCAAAAACAGTGAAAGAAAAAGAACATGAACACGAAAGGATAACCTCTTTGGGAAAAGTTGTAGAAAATATAAGTGAGCCAGTTGGTGTGATGATAGTTGATCCAACAACATAGAGTTCAATCAGAATGTCTATTTTCATAGAGTCATATTTTTGTTTTACTCGTGTAGTCCTGCATTTTTCATATGTATAACAAAACTACTTCTTTTAGTTCTAATTTTGCAGCTAAATATAACAACTAGTATTTTAAGAATCCTCCCAATTGCTAGAGACAGAAATAATATTGTTTCCTCTCAAAATCATATGGATTCTTTGATCAAATCACAGAATGTTACAGAGCAATTGAAGGAATATTTTCTTTCTATTTTCCTTTCTGAATAATTTTTATGCACGTTGAGTGACATTGTTTGATGTTTAAAATTATTCACAGTTTCCCAGATGTATTGACATTCCCAATTTTTCATTCTGGTTATTGTCATGGGAAGGAATGAAGAAAACTAGAGATCCAAGCCCATTTGTCGCTATGTGTTCTCAATTATTAGATGAAAAATAATCCTGAAAAGATAGCTTTGCACAGACTTAAATAATTATGACATGTTGCTATTGAATTCTTCCCTCCATAAATGCATTTATCTTATATTTTTGAAAATCATCTCTAGTCCTTTTTCACACACACACACACACACACA
>NC_028646.1:53385713-53388208 GCF_001406875.1 Solanum pennellii | reverse complement strand
CCCCTATCATGTTGCGCCGCAGCAGTTCCAGCTTGCCCGCCACCCCGATTGATTGGGTGACCACCATTACATTGGCCACCGGGTCCTCCAGAATGGCGGCCTCTCCCATGACCACTTCTACCTCTAACTATTGGGGGTCTGTAACTCGGTTTTGGACAAAACCTATGTCCAGTCTCTCCACATCCATAACACTCTCTGGATTCAAGCACAGGTCTCTGTGAGAACAACGGAGTCTGGGGATAACCTCCAAACTCAGAGAATTGTTGACCGGTCTGCGGTGGACCCTCAGCTATAGCCTGCAGGGAAGACTGAATAGGGCGGTTTTGGTAACTTCCTGAACTCTGCCCTCTGGAGTAAGAACCTCTAAGCTCACCTCCCTTACGGAACTTGTTAGACGTTGACGCCATGGTGAAGTCGTCTGGCTTCACCCCCTCCACTTCTATCACAAAATCAACCACTTCCTGAAAGGATTTGGCTGCAGCAGCTACCTATAGGGCTGGGATCCGCAAATCTGACCTCAATCCCTTCACGAAACGGCGAATCCGCTATTGTGGACTGAAACAAAGCAGAGTGGCATACCTAGATAGTGCACGAAATTTAGCCTCATACGCAGCAACAGACATCCTTCCTTTCTCTAGGCTCAGGAATTCATCTCTCCTCCTATCCCTCAAAGTTCGGGGTATATACTTCTCCATGAATAAGCTAGAGAATGATGCCCAATTCATAGGTGGTGCCTGTGCTGGTTGACACTCAACATGCGACCGCCGCTACCTTTTGGCATCCGCCTGAAACTGGTAGGTCACAAACTCTACCCCGAATCGTTCTACTATGTCCATCTTATGCAGCAACTCATGACAATCAACCAGAAAATCATAGGCATCTTCAGATTCGGCACCCTTGAATACTGGGGGTTTTAACTTTAAGAATTTAGTGAAAAGTTCATGCTGATCACTTGTCATTATGGATCCTGTAGTCAATCGAGGAAACGTGCCTATTTCCAATGACGCATCCATGCGGGGAGCCACATCGGCTGCATGTTGTACCCCCTGAACCTGAGGTGCTGGTGCAGAAAACACTGGAGGTGTCTGGCCCTGATCAGAAAACCCGCTAAGATAGGTGAGACCTGGTTAATCATCTCTGGGGTAGGCTGGGGTGGTAATTCCTCATCTTGAACCTGCTCATCTCCCCCTTCTTCACCCTCTCTCAGTACCTCATCAGTCGGTGGAGGAGTCACTGCCCTATTACTATCTGGACCAGGTGTTCGTCCTCTACCTCTAGAGGGCGTCCTTCTGCGACCTCTGCCACGGCCTCTTGCCACTGCTCCTGCTCGAGCTACAGTTCCAGTGGCTGGCTCAGACGCACCCTGTCCTGCCGGTGCTGGTGTTGACACAGTCGTTGCTCTAGTTCTGACCATCTGCGAAAAAGAGTGAGGATGTCAGATACCAATTTGTATCACCAAGATACCAATTGGATCCAAGTAATAGCACGAAAGGAAGAAAGAATGCAATTTTCCTAAAGTCCTATAGACTCTCAAAGAAAAGTAAGGGCGTCCCCCTACCGTTCCTTAAGACTCTACTAGACTCGTTCTTGTGTGATGAGACCAATGAACCTAAAGCTCTGAGACCAAGTTTGTCACGACCCAAAACGAGCCGCGAATGGCACCCACACTTATCCACCTATGTGAGCGAACCAACAAATCTAACCCCAACGTTTACCCGTATATAAAATTTTGAATAACAAAACAAAAATGCGGAAGAACAAAACTCATTAATATAACAAATTAAATAAACTTCTAAAATATATTACTTATAATCCCCAAAATCTGGAAGTCATCACATCAAGAACATCTATCCTCAAATTTCTAAGTCTAAGAATAATTAAGAACTAAAATAAGTAAAACGATGGTCCATGTCCGAACTTTGAAGACATCAAGACGCGAAGAAGAGAATCCAGCCCGAGCTAGGAATAATAGCTCACCCTGAATTCTGACGTGCTGAAGACTGGCTAGAGTTGCGGACGAGACGAAGTCACTAGTGCACTTGCTGCCCTCCACAAAACAACAAGAAGAACATAAAAGTAGGGGTCAGTACAAGTACTGAGTAGGTATCATCGGCCAACTCAGAATAGAAAGCAATATATATCAAGTAATAATATAAAATCAACTACGACACTCAATAGGTGACAACAACAAATACAAAACCCTTTGACAACAACACCAAGCACATCTATGAGGCTCAAGCCTCCACACCATACTCGTTTGGGAGTTAGGTTCTTTAAATTGAGTATATCATCATAATTCAAGATTCATTCCCTTTATTCCTCTTGTGANCGGTTCGTGACATCCGATCCCCTAATACTACGTGTAGGTTCGTGACACCCGATCCCCTAATACTACGTGTCGGTTGGTGACACCCGATCCCCTAATTCTACGTGTCGGTTCGTGACAGCCGATCCCCTAATACTACGTGTCGGTTCGTGACACCCGATCCCCTAAT
>NC_028646.1:53347943-53385056 GCF_001406875.1 Solanum pennellii | reverse complement strand
ATTAAGTATAAAAGATGATAAAAGTAACCCACTATTTATTCCAAGGTTATCTCCTTTAATCCCCTGTACATAAATTATTAACATTAACCCACAAATTTTATAATTATAATCAGGAATAGTCCAAAGCACCCCTTTAAAACTTTAGAAGAAATCCGACCCAGGTGGAATTACGCCACTCGTGACGGCCCGTCGTACCTGCGACGGTCCGTCCTACACGTCCGTCACAAAGTTCAGAGACTCAATTTTAGTAAAAGGTCTGTGACGGTCCGTCATGGCTACAACGGTCCGTACTGCAGTTCCGTCGTGAAGTTCAGAGAGTTGATCCCAGTACCCAGATTTTCAGAGTTTAAGTGTTTTGGAACGATGACCCCCGACGGTCCGTCGTGACCATGACGGTCCGTCGACTGTTCCGTCGACTCAGCCAGTTTATATCAAAATAATCTTGCTGCTCTAATCGACTAAACAGGTCGTTACAATGATATTGTAGATATCACTCCCTAGTTTAAGTCTCTTTTAATTTATGAATTTTTTGATATTTTGAAACGAATTTTGAAAGACTTTATTAGTCTTTAAATTGTGATTTAGATACTTTTGAATGTTAATTTAACTTTGTTGTTTTATGTTTTGAACAGTTTAATTATAATGTTGTGTGTTGATTGGGCTGAATTGAATTGCATTTGCAGGCAGGCAGCAGAAACTGTCAATTTTAGCTGTAATTTTTTTTGCAAAAACGACGGATAGGCTTGTTTTTTGCATTGCTTCTCTGGGTATTATATTTTTAAAATAAAACCCAAAAAAGTGACAAACAGTGTCCTTTAGTCCATAACTTTTCTAGATTTAAAAAAAAAAGAACTTCGAGAAAAGCGGCGGACGGGGTCCTCCATTTAACGTCGACCCAAAAAGTGTCGAATATGAATGCGTCGCTTTTTCATCTGTTTTGACAAAAAAAACAGTGTGTCTCTTTTGGTCTTTGTTTTCAGTAGTTTTTAAGTAGTACACTTGAATCAAGAGGGACATGTATAGTTAAAAATTATTGGTAGTAAGCATAGTGATAAGGTAACAACACAAAAAGTAGTGTTGGTTTATAGGCTTATGAAAAGATTTTCGATTAATGTGGCTTCGATTCTCTGACATAATATGTTAATGTTTTGAAATAATAAAAGTTGGAGGTATTGCAATGGGGGTTTCATGAATCATTTTATCTAGGGGGAAGGTGTCAGGATGAATGCCCGAAGTTATAACCATCGAGGATGCCATATTAGGCAAGTCAGTTGGTTCATGTGACTAAGACTAAGGCACAAAACACTTCCCATGGACCTGTGCTCTATAGTCTGATCATGGACATGTGATCTCTACTCTGATCATTAGCTTACAGGTCGGAACAATAGTTGGATGGGTCAAATACTTGGTAGACGCAACATATCTTTCTCAAAAATAATAAACAAAATCCATTCTTTTACCCCTTCTTCCTTCTTCAATTCTTGTATAGTTTATCTGAAGATTTTTGCTTTGGAAATCGAATAAGAGTAACATGTATTATTTTAAACCGGGGTTTCATATGATGTAGCTCGTCTATATGTGATTACACTTTCTGAGTAGTAAAACAAATTCAATTATCTCTCAATGTAAGTGTTTGATTAAATCTTATTTGAGACTCACTCGATTCAATCTCCATAAATCTAATGTTGAAAGAGCATAAAAAACATAAATGATCAATAATCTTAAAACTAAAACTAAACGTAATCTTATATTTTAGAAATCGATTATAAAAGAAAATCTTGAATAATGAATTGCACAGAATATTGGGGGAATAATACGTGTGCTGACAGAATAATTGATTCTTATTTCAATGATCGTATTGAAGGAACTTTAGGTATCATAAAATGAACCCAACTAAGAAAAATATAAAGAATAATGTACAAAAATACTTACTAGCTTACTTAATAATCTGATAATTAAGGTCTAGTAGAGACATTTTGTCAAACACATCTTAGTTAGGTTTGACATTTGAAAAATCTAAAATAACCCGGGCATGTACGCCTCTTATTCTCAATTTCCATTTCTATCTTGAGAAATCGATGGTAAGCCGGAAAGGATCGATTATATGAACCATGATTTAAGATTTTATTTTTATAAAATAATTATTGACCTTTATATCATTATGAGACATATTAGATTCTTCTTCTACTAGAGGTGAACCGAGTCCAATATTATATAACTAATTTAAAGTATAGTGACAATCAGTAGATATAGTCCAAGATATTTTTATAATGTCTTAATTTTTTGCATATTAAATTTAGGTGTTCGGTTATTTTACAAAATTAATTATGAATACTTCAGAGCATTACATATAATGATACTAGGGATTAAACTTTCTTAAAAAAAATATATATATATATTACTGACAATGAGCATAATTCATCAAAATATATCTCACCAAATAGTTTTATTTATTCATAAAGATATATATAATACAGATAATACACCATTGTACTTGTGAAACATCACACAAATAGTATTATTTATTCGTAAGGATTTAGGATAGTAACAATACTCAATCTTGTTATTAAATGGTAATGGGGACTGAGATCTATTTTCCGACATGGTGAGTCGCAAGGTTTGATGAGGCCAATAAGAAAATCCATAAAGTTAAGGGGCTCATGAATATTTTCATTCATTTTTTCATACATCATGCTCCAAGTAATCAAGTTTTCCTTTGCAGTTTATATAACTGTCATTGAGTTATATAATTCATTCATATATCCTTCAATAAAATTGAAGGTCTTCGATTTTGCTGCATCATCTACGTGTACGACCTGTTTGAAAGCCGCTCCTTGCCCCCTGAACATATTAAGAAAATAATTTAAGTTCAAACATGAATGCTAAATAATTGATCGCTTCTACCATAGCCAATTGAAAATGGAAAAATATAAGAAGCTTACCAAGGAAGATTTTCCATCCAATAACATAATTAGTTTTTCCCAATTGACCATCATGCAATGTGAAGTTCGTTACCTTATTATGAGACATGGTGGATGTTTGGTGTGGATTTGATTTGAAGTGGTCATGAAGCAAATCTCCAGCACACTTCATCTTTAATTTAGAGATCAACTTGCCTTTAAAACCCATAACTTAGAATTGAGTGATATTTTGTTATAAGAGAAGGTTTACAAATTCAGTGAGATACATGCAGGCTTTATATAGAGTGTGTGATTTGTCTAGCTAGTTTAAATATTTAATATATTTTTTATTTTAAAGAATGTGGTCTATTTTTATAGATCAGGTGGCAATATTTATGCAAGCAAAACCCATAGTTGAAATATTGAATACACATCTCATCTCCCACCATATTCAGTTACTACTTCAATTTTTTAGGTTAAATCTGCACTTGATTATTATAAAACTGAAAATCAAACGGTTTAAGATATTTCTAATATTTTATAATTACATCCACTCGAAAATAAATCATGAATTTTATACAAAATCTTCAAATTATTTAATATAGGCGAAGTCAAAGTTATGTGTTTGGGAGTTCTAGATCAACATTATTTGGGGGTTCACTTGTTCAAATACATATATTTAATTAATCTTCTAATACAAATATAGGATCTACAAAAAAAATTAGTGGACTCGTCTGAGCCTATGAACCCTACCTAACTCCGCCTCTATTAAATATATAAGTTAGTTAACAATATGAAAATAATGGAACCTTTTTATGGAAAACTGTCTCTCTTTGTACCCCTAATTAATGACCTGTCATAATATTGATTTCAGATATTTTTAAATCAATATTCATCGCTCCAAACTGTATAATCCTTCAAATTGTTATTCCCTCCCTTTCAATTTTCTTGTTTTACTTTCTCTTTAAGTTATTTTTCAAAAAGAATATGTTTTTTATATTACACGACTTTCTAATCTCAATTTTTCATGTGACATATTTAAGATCAAAAGAGCAAAGGATATTTTGATATATTTAATATAGTTTTAATTTAACCCTACAAGTTTTGTCTAATCCTATATAGTAGGTGAGCATTGTCTAGGTAAACAAAAATTCAAATCTAAATTAATTTTTTTTGGATATTTTGTTTGAGTTTTTTTTTTAAATTGAATTGGACTATGTATTTAACTTTTAAAGTTTATGAATTTAAAATTGTATATCATATCGGACACTTTGGATTTGTGGATATAAGAAAATCCTAAATATATATCTTTAGCTCATTCTTAACTATTGTCATTTCGATTTTGTGGGACAAAAAATAACTAATGATTTTAATAAATTTGAAAATTTTATAAAATGACATTAGTTTAATATTTCTAGTTATAGCAGTATAATAAAACTTTCTAGTTGTAATAATTAAAAATTTTAGTTTGTAACATTTATGTAACAAAAAAGTGTTTTTAAAAGTAATTGTAAAAAATCAGCTTTGAAAAAACAAAAAATATAAAAAAGGATAAAAAATCAAATTTGAAAAAAATGAAGAAGATAAAAACAAATAAAGGTGTATTAGTTAATTTTGAATTCATTGATCATAATTGTTAACTGACATAAATTTAGGAGATTCAAAAAATTAGGAATATTTATTATATTTAATTCACTCAAATTTGTTTACATTAGAAAACAAAATTAGATGTTAATCATTTTGTTCAAGCGTTATCCTATCTTTGTTTATTTTTTTTTTAGAATTTGGCGTCACTTGTTAGGAATTTTAATGGCTTATGAAAACATAAACAATATATGCATTCATAAATCCTATAAATTATTCATGATCATAGCATTATATGATTTTCACAAAATCCTATTAATATTATATTCAGTCAAGAATACATACTCGAATAAGTCATAGTGATTTTAAAGAATCTTGACTTGAATTGAGTGGAAGTCATTTCTTTCTTTTCGTTCTTCACATGTTGTTTTTCTCTCTTGCCTTATACTTTAAGAATAATTTTGATGGATAAAACTATATATTTATGCAAGAGAGAAGGCCCTTTAATTAAGAGTATTTTTTTTACATCATTCCCACCTTTCCATCATGGTGAGTAGTAATATAATGGCTAGTTTAAAACTATCAAGTATGCCCCTACTTAATGGGTAGTTGAAAGAGGTAATGGGTAGTGGAAGACATAATGGGTAGTTGGAAGTTACTAAGTAACTTACCCACTTGTCTACACATGTAAGTAACTTTTCCCTTTTTCCACTTCTTCACACATATTTATTATTTGATTATATTAATTATTAAACCAAAATATAGTTAGTGGGCCATAGAAATTTACATTGTCCCACATGGCGCACAACCTTTAACTTAATGGTTTAATATGCATCTTAATCGTCATGTGCACAATGTTCAATCCAACATCATTCGTCGTTATTATATAAATCAACTAATATGAATCATGTCGGTTGTACACCACATTATTTTACATAGTCCTTCCATGTACTAAAATATTAGTCTATTGCCTAACACAAACTATCAAATACATAACTGGTCCGCAATAATGCTTAGAATACTTTTACCTAAAACAAAAAATGTCATCGTCATTCTCAACATACCGTATACAAGAGAAAACAGGTTATAACAAAAACATATATATAGTTGAGATCATAGTGTCAATTGTATAAACATAGTAAAATCTTTACAAAAATCATTCATTGTTATCTATAAGAGACATTCTTTAAACATGTTCAACAAATGTTTTGGGCGATAATCCTTTCATCAAAGGATCAACAATCATAAGTTTGGATCTAGTATGTTCAATTGTTTCCTAATGCTTCTAGACTTCTTCTTTAACTGAAAAGTATTTCAATTTCATATGTTTGTTACCCTTAGAATACTAATCATTTTTAGGAAGAAGATTGTTGCACTGTTATTACAATAAATTTTTAGCGGCTTGGAAATACTGCCGACCAGTCCAATTCTTGAAATAAAGTTCTACAACCAATTAGCGTGAATTGGATCATTATCAATTCCCTAGTCAATTTTTTCCTCATTTAATTATACCAAATAATCATCAGAAATAGCAGATCACTTTTGTTTTGCCATTTTCTTAATGCTACTTCTTGTGGTACATCTATTGCAGGTTCATCAATTATCGCTTCATCGAGATTAATAAGAGCATCAATTTGTTGTTCTTATTTATTAATAAATTGTACCACAAATTTAGGAACAACATATTTAAAAGAAGTAAAAAGTAGAGGAACCGTCACCCCAACTTTTTTAATTTCCACTTTACGTGTTTCTTCACTCCCACTAACTTCACAATTCTAAGTGAGCCTAGCATTTCCAGTTTCAACTATTCTTTTACTGCGATTAGGACGGTAAAATCTATATCCTTTTGTTTTTCTTGATAACCAATTAAAAAACCACTGATTGATCTTGAAATTTAGTTTCTTTTATTGTGGATTATAAACTTTAACTTCTACCGGCAACCCCAAACATGCAGGTTCCTTAACTTAGGTTTCCTAGAAGTCCATAGTTCAAAAGAATTCTTTCATAGTGCTTTACTAGGAACCCTAATATGTAAGTAAATGGCAGTCCTTAATCTATAGATCCATAATGAAAGAGGAATATGTCACGCCCCGAGCCTACACCCTGCGCGAGATTGGCACTCTAAGACCATTGTTGGTCCCAAGTGAATCATTTTTCTAGCTTACTTACTTAGTGAGAGACTTAAAACATAAGAAATATATATATAAATAACTTATGAAATAAACTGAGAATGCAAAACATGTGAAATAAAAAATTAAAGACTCATAACTAGTTGTTTCTCTATCTATCAAGCCTCTAGACAACTGAGATGGATGTTGGGACAAACCTCAAAACATCCTAATGAACTAAACTAGAAAGAAATAAAAGAGTCCTCCAGAATGCAAGGGGGCTCACCAACTGACTCTGGAGTGCTCAACTAGATCAACGGTGTGTTGGATGTCGCTCCTCGTTGCCCGTGTCTGAATCATAAACGGATGAAGGCCAACTGACATCAGTACATTCAATGTACGAGTACGCGAATTGTAATGCTAAATAACATAGGCTTGAAAGAGATTCTTAGAGAAACACTTACCTTTACTCTGCTCAACTTATGTACGCTTAATAACTCATATCAGTATAAAATAGTTTAAAACGAGTGAAATATAATTGAAAAGTTGTTTAAAACATGATGACAGCTCTGTGTATATGCAAGGATACAACATAAATGTATATAAAAATACAATAAATTGATGTATATAAAAATACAATAACTACTATGGGAGGTTCTCTAACTGACAACCATCACATTAGAGCTATAGTGATGATACAACGATTCACCTCACGATGCTAGTGCATCTTATACCCGGCCAAACTTATACGACCAGAACATTGGGTCGGCGGTTCGCCAATAATTTCTTGGACTCAGAGTTTTACAAACTATACCTTTAAGTTGTCTAGAGTCGAATGATCACAGACATATTCTACCATTATTTTTAAAACAAAAATAAGTATAAAAAGGTTTTTGGTTGCCTCCGAAATAGTGCCTTAGTTAACATCGTGGCATGATGCAAGTCCACTTTTAAACCTCACTCTTAGGGTTTGAAGTAGTGTCCCTAGGCAAACCCCCTATTATCAAGAGTTCAAATGCGTCGAAAGCTGGCCCATCTGGGCTTCCAATTGATTGGTTGAGATAGAATGGGACCTGACGCCAGGGTCAATACATCTTTTTTTCATTTCTTTTAAAATCTTTTTTGAAACCTGAACCTTTTTGAAGATACACGAGAGCATATTCAGACTTTCCACCGTCTGAATCCTTTTGTTTTAAACATTCGTTGGGAGGCACATACCTATCCCTCTCCCCCTCCTTCCAATTTGGATTTTGATCCCTCCATTCCCGATTTTGATATTTCCATCCTGCATCTCTATTCCAACCTTTGTTACCACCCTATATAGGGTATTTTGAACGATAACCTCCACTTTTATTGGCTGTGAAGTTTACCTTTTCCTTATACATGTCACGAAATTTGGATTCATCCGAATTAGCACAACCGACACCCACAAAATTGACACTTCGAGCACCAGCTCCCATGATATTTTTAGAAAAAATTTCAAGTTTTGTCATGATTTTTTCCATGTTATTATCTCTCTTTATCTTTATCCATCTGCTTCTTGGTCAATTTGAATGAGAGGGGAGATACTTAATCTTCACGGGTATACCAGGCCCTATTGATTTTTGTCATTCTATCCAATAGTTGTGTTTCTATCACATAAGACTGTTGCACTAAACCTCCCAGAGAAAGTTGGTCAGCGACATACGTTCACACGCAAGCCATAAGACGGGCATTATAGCACCAATTTCTTGAACCGAAGCCAAGTCTCATGAATTGGCTCGCCTTCAAAATGTTGAAAGCTTTTGATGATGTCCTGAAGATTCATCATCTTCTGAGAAAGGAAAAATCAAACATTAAATATGGTGACCAACTCCTCCCAAGAAGTGATTGAGTCATGTGGCAACTAGGCCAACCACTTGCATGCTTCCTCCCATCACTGAAAATGGAAATAACCTTATCCAGACTAACTTTTAAGAGATGTTCTTGAAGGAAAATGGTCCACATATATCCATGAAGTTTCGCAGATGTTCATGAGAATCCTCATGTCCCAATCCACTTTAAAGTTCCTTTAGTTGCAAAAGTTGCAACATGGTGTTCGTGATGTGTAATATTGCATTCCTTTCAACTTGTGTTAAAAGAATGGCACCTCCCAAGAGATGGGGATCAGTAGCATGAGGATCATTGACATCGTTGAGGTTTTTGAAGTCATCTTGCTGGCCTATTTGGCTGCCATTAACGCTCATACTTCCCGTTATCAATACAAACAAGCAAAACAAAACCGAAAATTAGATTAGTTCAACTATAATAAACAATAACAAGATACAAGGTAACCAAAATTCTCAAATAAAACCTGTCCCTCGCAGCGGAGCCATTTTGACTTGACGTATTAGGATACTCTTTCCAATTCTAAGTGCCAATTGTTTGCAAGTAGTGTTATAAACAAACCAAGGGTTGGGATTTTTCCCGTTGGGAGTAATTTTGAGAATTAAGAGTTAAGTACGAATTAGCTCAAGCTCTTCGTTGCTGAAAGACATTTATTATAAAAAACTTAATACATTAAAAGGGGTGACACAAGTATCAATTATCAAATGGGCGGGGGGTCGTAAATAGTTATAAGATAAATACTAAAAATAATTGAAAATACTAATATGGAGATGGGATGCTTGGGATGTGATAGGAGTATGAGCTCAAATAAACTATGCGGTACAACCTATTGTTAGTAAATTGTTGTGAATATGTGACAAAGCTAGACTTTAGTGGGGTAAATTCTCTTTTGAGAAACTTAACCCGAATCAAATTGGTTTCCCTTAAACACTGATTTTCCCCGATTATGCCCAACCTTTGTCTTAGTTTACTCACTCTCTTGAGATAAAAGTCTGGGAGAGGGTTTAGAATTCACTCTCTCGAGTTGAACACGTTAACCCAGTAATCACCGGCTATCGATTCAGTAGACTTGGTCATAAGACCTCTCTCGAGCAAGCAAAAGACAAGAAGGTGAAATCATACTTACAACAACGGTCCCATTAAATTCAGATAAATATACTAAACGAAATCACATTTAAACAATAAATATATCATCAATTATCAAGACCTAGAAGTATATTCAACCTATACTCACATAATCACACCCCACGAATTGGGGTTTTATCTAGGCGTAATAAAGAGATAGAAATCGATACTAATTGGTGTTTCAATCAACTGGTATGATTGAAATGTATTTACACATGTCTACAATAAAGATTCTTCAATACCCACTTCCAATTTCTTGGAGTTGAATACCATTAAGTCTTCAAATCTTATGAACAAAGTCTCACAAAAACTCTAAGAACTAAAGTTGAGAAAATATATGAACATAGCCTCAAATGTAAAAGTCTAGTAAAATTTGATACTAAGCTAAAAGTAACAACGAATAGTTATAGTTTTTGAAAAATTGTGTTGTCAAGGACCACTCAGTGCCCTTAGTCGGGATCGCAAATCAACTCTGCGATCCTCCCTTTTATATATCTACTCGCCTTCTTTACTTAGCCTTGAACATGTTCGCGTTCTTTAAATTTGGGTGATATAGTAATGCTTTGCGAAACTACTTTTCAACACACCAACTTAAATCTTTCCTTCAGTGTTCAGTACAGTAGAACATTAGGTGAGAATAAGGCCATTCAGCGACTCACCTAATGGGTAAGGCGATCCTCAATCAATCCTTTCTTCATTCGTTCCACTGTCATTTTCTTTTTTTCATTTGTGTCCATGCTTTGGCCTCCAAGTATATATGCATGAAACTCAAGGTTTTCCATCAGTTTTCGAGAAAAAATATGAATTAGACAACATTTATTCAACTTAAACATTGCCCTAAATTATTGCAAATCATGGATTCATTAACATACTTCTTGGAATCATGATTGAGCCGGATGGATGATCGTAAGTTTGTTTTGTTATCTATTTGTTAGTTTATTTTATTTATTTTGCATTCTTTAATATTTATTCATGAACTAACATATTTATTATGTGTTTTGCAGGTGGCATCCTGTAATGGATTCTCTTTGAGCTTTAAAATACTATGTTAGAAGACATTCTATACATGCTTATCACTCTTGCAGCAATATTTAAAATAGTACACGCCAAGCGATATTTAATGAATTTAAAGTTAATATTTTTTAGTTAAGTTTATTATACTTTAATTTTTTTACTATTTCTCTAATTAATACTATTCAACTTTTTTTTACAGTATGAGTATTTGGGTGTCGAGGTACAATTTTGCCATTACGACCACATTTGAGAGGAGGGCATCTGCCAAAATGTCTAGGTGGCTAAAGATAGTTCGGGATGATGATCAATGTCTAGATTATATGTAGCCTCATATTTTTGACGAATTGCGTCTATATTGGCACATTGATAAGTTTAAGGCAATTTAACCACAAGACAAAAAGGCTAGAGGTGGTCTTAAAGGTGTCTCAATGCACACCGGAGGTGCAAACACTGTTGGAACAATTGCAAAAGATATGGTAGTTCTATTTCAAAATTTTAAATAAATAATTAGTTGATTCATATATATTGTTATAAATTTCAGTTTTTATTTATCAGAAAATGAATTGGGGCACACTCCCATTAAACCGGAGGTTTTGAAGATGATTTATGTCAGGAAGAAAGAAAATGAGTCGGATACAGATGTGTGAATAGAGGAAAAGGCTGAACGAACTTTTGTAAGTTATTCTATTTGAATAATATACATGAATAGTAGATATACTTATGATATAAATGTGGAGTCCGATGTTTACACCCCATCGAGAGGACCCAATATATCCTGCCAACGGTATAAAGGCATGCTGGCGTGATCAGTAAACTGATTGCCCACAGAGGGGACTTACAACCTACTTTGCTAGTAGTTCTGGGACTATTTGGGTACACTGAACCCTAGTCCAACTCGGTATTATGCTACTCGAAATAAATTCTGTAAATTTACTAATTATGTTCGAATTTCTGTAAATACTGGATAGCTCAAAACTGAACATGCAACAATTAATCTTGTATTTATGCATTTATAATTGAGGCATGTATATCTTAAGTGTCTTAAATATCTGACCTAGCATGAGTGATTCATGAACGAAAGAAATACAAATCTAGGGTTCTTAAATTCATTAAATAAACTTAATAATAATATGAGAATCTGATTTTGAACATAAAACTAATAAGTTCATGAAGTTATGTTGAAGTTCTAGAAACCCTAGGTCTAATTATGATATCGGTATCACGAATCTGTCTGAAAACTGGGGACCCAATGGGTGAAAGGACCCACTAGTGAAATCCCACATACCTTGTGATTAAATCCACGGAAAAATACTCAAGTTTCGGGGCTGGAATTGCTTGAGCTTGTGGCGTTCTTGAATTAGGGTTCTTGAGATTTTTCTCCTCTCTTGCTTCTAATTTTCTAATTTTCTAAGTTTTAATTTAATGATTTGACTTAGATATATTTCTAGGCTTAAACTGACTAAAATATGATGATGTAGGGTAAAAACGACGTATCTTAAGGTTTAAACGAAGTGGGAAAATATCAAAAGACCCGTGGATAATTTGCTGTCAGACAAAATGACGGCCAGGACTGATGGTCTGTCGTATGAGCGATGCCCCGTTGTTGCCTGTTCGGTAGGCCTTTACTAAAATGAGCATAACGTTTTACTCGGAGATTTGATTTTAGTAAGGTTGGTGGATATGGAAAGATAATTTAATTATCTATCTGTGGGTAGGTCATAGGACACCTAATTCATTTTGTTCTAAGAGTTATGACAATCTGAAGTTGACCCGACTGCATTTCCCCTTAACTATCTGCAAATTTTCCACCTACGTACCATAGGTCCACCTACGGACCGTGCTGGTCATCCGTAGCTCTTGTCAGAGAGTGGGTGAATGGGGGTCTTCATCGACGGTTATGGACAACGGACCATCGTCTGACCTACGGACCGTAAGTCCGTTTGTCATTCAAGACTTAACCAATTTTCAGGGCTGAAATTTTGGGGAGTTTTTGATCCCATCGACGGTTGTGCAGGATAGACCATGGGTTAGGCTACGGTCTGTCGATGCCACCGTTGGTTGCACCAACATATTTTTTTTATAAAGATTGATTTTGGTATGTTTTGGTTACTGGGTGTTACATTATCTCCCTGTTGGAAACAATTGTCCTCTAATGAAGACTAAACTAGCTAAAATAGAGGGAGAGAGCTGCAAACCCTACTACTTAACACTGAGAACTGAGTTCCTGACTGAATTGAGTTCGAGTACATGAAATTACGCTGAAAATGCAAGTACAAACTGAGGGAATATGATTCTAAAACTGAATTTACGCATGAATGACTAAAAAACTGAAGAGGAACGATTACCTCAAGCTGCAGTAGAATTGGAAGGAAAGAGGTGAGGATACTTGGCTTTCATGGCTTCTTCTGCTTCCCAAGTAGCTCCCTTTACAGGTCTGATTCCTCCACAAAACCTTTACTGAACCTAGTTCTTTGTTTCTCAACCTTCCGACATGACGGTCAAGAATCTCGACTGGTACATCCTCATAAGAAAGACTATCTTTCACCACCACACTCTCTAATGGCACTACAAAGGCTAGATCACCCACACACTTCTTTAAGACTGAGATGTGGAAGACCGGATGCACTGCTGCTAATTCTGCTGGCAACTCTAACTAATCTGCCACCTTGCAAACCCTTTTCAAGATCTCATAAGGGCATACATATCTAGGACTGAGCTTCCCTTTTTTTCAAAATCTCATCACCCCTTTCATAAGGGAGACCTTCAGAAAAACCCAATCATCAACTTGGAACTCTAGTTTTTTCTCTTTACATCTGCATAAGATTTCTGACAACTTTAGGCTTACTTAAGTCTATCTCTAATGAGTTGTCACTTTCTCTATAGCATAAAGGACTGAATCTGGCCCTACCAAAGCTGTTTCACTTACTTCTACGCCCATATAAAGCTTCATAAGGGACCATCTGATTACTGGAATGGAAGCTATTTTATTGTAGGCAAACTCAATCAGAGAAAGGTGATCATACCAAATTCCTTTGAAATCAATCAAACAAGCTCTCAACATATCCTCTAAGGTATGAATGGTACTCTCTGCCTTTCCATCAGTCTGTGGATGAAATGTTGTACTAAGGTTAACTTGAGTACCAAGACCTTTCTAAAATGACTTCTAGAAATGAGAGGTAAACTGAGGACCTCTATATGAGGTGATAGACAAAGAAATCCCATGTAAACTCACAATCTCATAAATGTAAAGCTCTGCATAGTCCTCTGCCGAATTTGTAGTCTTGACCACCAAAAAGCGAAAAGACTTAATCATCCTATCAACTATCACCCAAATGGAGTCATGATGTTTGCGAGTAAGCAGTAACCCTGTGATGAAATCCATATTGATCACTTCCCACTTCCAAGTAGGATTGTCGATCTCTTGAGTCATACCCCCATTGTGTTTGATGTTCTACCTTGACTTGCTGGCAATTGGGGCACTTACTCACAAAGTCTGGTATATCCCTTTTCATGCCATTCCACCAATAGACTTCCCGCTTATCGCGGTACATCTTAGTGGCACCCTGGGTGAATAGAATATCTGGAATTATGGGATTCTGCAACAATATGTTGTGTAAACTCGCCCTTGGGAGAAAACCTCCACTCTTTGATTATGGACTGCACCCTCAAGCTCAAGCAAAATGGGATCACTGTCTTGATTTTACTTAACCTCAACTAGAAACACTATTCTTCCCCATTCTTAACTGTTACACCATTGTCTGCTATGCTCATAAGGCGAACTCCCAAGCGAGCAAGCTTGTGAACATCCTTCACTAGCTCCTTCCTTTCTTCCTCAACATGGGCTACACTACCATAGATAATCTACTAAAAGAATCGGCTACTAAATTCGCCTTACCAGGATGATAATGCACACTCATATCATAATCCATAAGGAACTCAAGCCATCTCCTCTGGCGAAGATTCAAATCATTCTGGGTGAACACATATTGAAGGCTCTTATGATCGATGAACATATCTACATGGACACCATACAAGTAGTGTCTCCATAACTTGTGTGCAAACACCACTGCTGCAAGCTTGAGGTCATGAGTTGGATAGTTCTTATTATGAGGCTTAAGCTGCCTAGATGCATAAGCTATGACCTTACCTCGCTACATCAAAACACAACCTAGGTCAACTCTTGATGCATCACAATAGATCACATAACCTGTTTAACCCTCTAATATAGTCAAGACAGGAGCTGTAGTCAATCTAGTTTTAAATTCTGCAAAGCTTTTCTCGCAATCATATGACCATTGGAACTTGACCATCTTCTGAGTCAACCTAGTCAACGGTGAGGCTATGGATGAAAATGCTTCCACAAACCTTCTGTAATAACCTGATAGACCTAAGTAACTCCTGATATCTGTAGCAGAGGTGGGTCAGGGCCACTATTTCACAGCTTCTATCTTTTGCGAATCCACTCGGATCCCTTCGCTAGATACAATGTGACCAAGAAAAGCAATGGATTGCAACCAGAAATCACATTTACTAAACTTAGCGAATAACTGGCGATCCATTAGAGTCTGCAGATAAC
Source organism: Solanum pennellii (assembly GCF_001406875.1). Lineage (NCBI taxonomy): Eukaryota > Viridiplantae > Streptophyta > Magnoliopsida > Solanales > Solanaceae > Solanum > Solanum pennellii. The sequence continues at coordinate 53,369,883 of NC_028646.1, read as the reverse complement.
TCTCAAATGACTTGCATCCTCTTCTTCACTCGTAGAGTAAATGAGGATATCATAAATAAAAACGATAACGAACAAGTCCAAGTACTGTTTGAAAACTTTGTTCATCAAATCATTGAAAGCTGCAGGAGCATTAGTTAGTCCAAACGAAATAACTACAAATTCATAATGACCATACCAAGTTCTGAAAGCTTTTTTTGGAATGTCGCTATCTCTTAATATAAGTTGATGATAAACCGATCTAAGGTCTTAGAGAAATGGCTAGCACCCTAAAGTTGGTCAAACAAGTCATCAGTCCTTGGTATGGGATACTGATTATTGATTGTGACCTTGTTCAACTGTCTATAGTCAATGCAGATTCTAAGAGAACCATCTTTCTTCCTTAAGAACAACACTGGTGCACCCCATGGTGAAATACTAGGTCTGAAGAAGGCCTTATCTAGAAGATCTTTCAACTTCTCTTTCAATTCCTTAATCTCTGCTGGAGCCATCATGTATGGAGGAATAGAAATATGTGGGTATCTTGAAGGAGATTAATTTCAAAGTCGATTTCCCTTTCGAGAGGGACTCCGAGAAGATCTTTTGGAAATACTTCTTGAAACTCACATACTACTGGAACTGACTCAGAGTTGGTGTTTCAAGGCTAGAATCCTTAACACGAACTATATTATAGAGATAACCCTTAGATATCATCTTTCTGGCCTTAAGGTAAGAAATAAATCGACCCATAGGTGCTAAGCTACAACCCTTCCATTCTAAGATTGGTTCGCCTTGTATCTGAAAACGAACAATCCTAGCTCTACAATCGACGAAGGCATATCAGAAATGTAACCAATCCATGCCTAGAATGACATCGAAGTCTACCATTTCTAACTCTACTAGATCTGCTGAGGTGACTTTCTGAGATAGTGTGACAGGGCAATTTTTTTATAACCGTCTAGCTATAACTGGATCACTGACTACAGTAGAGTCTGAGAAAGTTTCTGAGAGAGTTTTTGGACTAACACTGAATATGACTACTATACTGAGTTACAAAAGAAAAAGTCATATCTGTTGTCTTTCCGGTAAGAGAACCATATGTGAGTCACATCCTTGAGTTGGTAGGATGCAAATCTCACCTATCACTGCCCGTTACTTACATCACACAAACTATTTTCTTGACCTCATCAATGAACTTCTGTGGGTCATTACCAACCTGCGACCCTAAAAACACAGGCGGATTCATCCGAACAAAATCAAAAACTCTGGATGCCACTAATTGCCATTTCTATTAGAAGGAACTAGAACCTGCTGATTATTTCTGGTTGATCTTACTCTAAGCGAAAAGCGGAATTGGCATTGTGAAACTCTGCATTTGAACACCCTTATCTGGTACTAGAGGAACTGCGTTAGCATGGTGTGCATTAGCATTCCATGCAAAAGATCTACAAGAAGGAATGATCTTAATCACACAACGTAAAGTTAGAATGGCATTTGATCATTCCTTATACACGATAAGAGTAACAAGAATGTGATGTTTTTCCTAAAACATTTCAAAAAACATCAAAGCCTCCCTCTCATTAGATGTGGTGCACTTCACACCCATGAAAAGGACTCTACTTATTGCGGCTTTTTCAGACAACCTAGGACTTTTGAACCTAGTGCTCTTATACCATGTTTTGTCATGCCCCGAGCCACCCCCGAGACGCGGACACGGAACATAGAACCACAAGTGATCCCAAGCTAACCCTGCTGGCATGATCATGAGAATACTAAAGATAATAAACTAATGTGGAAGCTAAATCATAATTAAATATGAAAAGATGGGGAATACACATATTCTATAAATAAGATATTTGAAAACAATGAGTTTAATACAAAGGAAATATTAACTCAATACTAAGATGAATCTAACTATGTCCGAAATAAGCCTCTAAACTGGACTGGAAATACTGGGACAAGCCCCAGCTAAATCTAGCAAAGAATGAAACTAAATGACTAAAGACTGAAATGACACTCATTACTGTGGTCCTCGGAGAATGAGGACTCACCACTGAATCTGCTGAACTAAAGATTCGAAATCGATCTATTCGTGATCTGGATGCTGAGAACCTGAACCTACATCAAGAGAAGATGTAGCGCACGTATGCGTCAGTACTTGAAAGGTATTGATCATGTAGGATAGAGCAAAGCTGAAATAAAACATAACTGAACAAGCATAATAGCAAGTATAACAATCTGACATGATAAACTGAATTTTGAGCTAACTAGACCCAATGACCAATCAATAACATGTTGAAACTGAATACTGAATAAATTGATAAATGGTCAATGTAGAGAGTCTGACTGAACTGTGGGAGCTACTAATAACTGATAATAAAACCAAATGAGCTAAATGTGAAGTCCGATGAATACACCCCATCGAGAGGACCCAATATACCCTCCAAAGGTATAAAGGCATGCTGACATGATCACTAAACTGATTGCCCACAGAGGGTACTTACAACCTACTTGGCTAGTAGTTCAGGGACTATTTGGGTACACTAAACCCTAGTCCAACTCGGTATTATGCTACTCCCATGATTTCTTTAAATTTACTGATTATGTCTGAGTTTATATTAATACTTGATAGCTCAAAACTGAACATGCAAATTGAGAATGCAACAATTAATCTTGTAATTTTGCATTTATAACTGAGGCATGTATATCTGAAGTGTCTTAAATATTTAACCTAGCATGTGTAATTCAAGAACTAAAGAAATACAAAGCTAGGGTTCTGAAATTCATGCAATAAACTGATTAATAACATGATAATATGATTGGGAACATAAAACTAATAAGTTCATGAAGTTATGTTGAAGTTCTACGAAAACTAGGTCTAATCATGACGTAAGAATCAAGAATTTTACTGAAAACTAGGACCCAATGGGTGAATGTTACCCACTAGTGAAATCCCACATACCTTATGATGAAATCTACGAAAAAATACTTAAGTTTTGGGGCTGGAACTGCTAGAGCTTGCTGCGTTCTTGAACTAGGGTTCTTGAGCTTTTTCTCTTCTCTTGATTTTAATTTTCTATGTTTTGATTTAATGATTTGTCTTAGATATATTTTAGTTATGTTTCTACGCTTAAACTGACTAAAATCTAATAATTTAGGGTCAAAATGACAAATCTTAAGGTTAAAATAAAGTGGAAAAAGACCAAAGGACCCCTCCATAAGTTTATGTCGGACCAAACGACGACAAGGACTGACGGTCCGTCATCTGACCAATACCCCGTCGTTGGGTCCGTCGACTGGGTCTGTTCGACAGGCCTTTACTAAAATGGGCATAATGTTTTACTCAGAGGTCTTATTTAAGTAAGGTCAGTGGGTATGGAAATATATTTCAATTGTGTATTTGTGGGTAGGTCATGGGACACTGAATTCATTTTGTGGTCAGAGTTATGACCATTTGAAGTTGACCCAACTACATTTCCCCTTAACTATCTGCATATTTTCCACCTATGGACCGTGCTGGTCATCCATAGTTCTTGTCAGAAAGTGTGTGAATGGGGGTTTCGATCGAAGGTCACGGACTACGGACCGTTGTCTGACCTACGGACCGTAAGTCCGTCCATCTTCAAAGACATAACATATTTTCAGGGCTGATTTTTTTGGGAGTTTCTGATCCTATCAACGGTTTTGGCAGGACAAACCGTGGGTCAGGCTACGTTCTGTCCATGCCACGGTTGGTTGCACCTGCAGAATTTTTTTCTTTAAAGCTGGTTTTTGGTCTTTTTTGGCTACGGGGTGTTACAAATTTCAACAACAAGGAGCTAGATGCTGATCTTGCTTATCTGCGTCTGCATCATAAGACGATGCATGACAATTGGCATTAGTACATTGAATCTACGTGTATGCGCATTGGAATGCTAAATAATAATTTAAAGCTTGAAAGGAATAAGAAAAAACATACCTTGGCTCTTCTCAACTCAAGAATACTCACCTCAATACATAAAAGGCAACTAAAACACATGCTATATATATATATATATATAAAAAGTTTTTTAAAACAGTGAAACAACTTTGTTCATTTAAAATAATACAATAAAAAGTCAATTTTTTATTATACATGAAAGTAACATCCTTCCTATGGGATATTCTTGATATACTCAAATTATACCTCCCTAAAGAATCATAAGCAATCATTATTAATTAGAGAACCCAACTAGTAGGTTGGAGTCGATCACACGAGGAAAATGGTTAAGACTTAACTTTAAATCACGATTATATATATTTAGTCAAAGTCTTTCCAAAGCAAGTAAGTAAAAGGGGTTTTTGTGAAACAAATTCCTTTAACGATGTAATTAGCAGTTGAACTGAAATAAAATTTGGTTTTATCAAGATGAGAGAGTAACTAGTTTATATGTATTCCCCATAGGTTTATAAAGCAATATTCCTAGCAATAGTAATCTTTTCCTAGTGTATTACATGTTAACTGATAAGTTAGGTAACTCTAAATCCTTGGTCCGATGTCAAGAGAATTTCACCCCGCACCTTGGTCTGTCTATATGTGTATAACTAACTAATCCTTACCATTACCTCATATTAGACATCATAATCGATGTATGGCTTAGTTATTACTTCGCACCAATCGACACCAACTTATTAGATAGTATCACACTAAATCTATGTTGATAATTCATTTCCAATTAACTACCTCTTTTGTCCGTAATGTAGCAACAAGGCGAGTTCTAACGCTGGCCAACATTAAAAAGACTTCTAAATGAAAGAATTATCAATGCATGCAAAACTTTATTCAATAATTATTTAATTGCTAGTCATATGTTGTTAATTACCCATGGTTTACAGAACCCTAGTTGTGGATTAGTTACCCATGCTAGCAAGATCACAATTAATAATTTTAGATGAAGCAATCATGAACTTTCTGAAAAAGAAGAATAAACCAAGAAATCCAACTTGAAATTTCAAGAAAAATTCTTAAAACAGAATCTTTAAATCAACTTATTGCTAAAGTTTTAGAAACCAATCTCCAGCACAGAAAGTGGAACTAAATTAATAGTTCCTATCCCTTAAACTGAGGGTTTAATACCATATATATATATAAAACATAGTCATAAATAAAAAGGTATTCAAATAAGCAAAGTTTTTTTCAGGGAGGTACGCGATATCAATCGACGAAACAATTGACGAACCATCGATCAATCGATGGTTCATAGACTGCTTATGTTAGTCAGGACATAGAATTATTTATGCTCTCAAGATGGCACCTTATCTGAATCAAACTACGGACCAACAGTACGATCTATAGATCTATCTACGGGCCATTGATTCTCCTACTGGAACCTACTGTGAACCAAACGACAATTCACCTGTATGATCCGTCGATCAATTGATGGACCGTCATTATCTCTCGTGTTTCTATACTTAGTCAGACTTCCCTGATTTTCTTTCAATGTCCTGAACTACTCATCTACTATCACACCTACGTTTCGTCTATGGAACGTAGGGCCGTCGATTGCCTCCCTAGGTGTGATATGCACTATTTTAAGTTGCTTTCTTTTATTTCCACTTGAACATCGTTTTTACAAAAGAACATATAAAAGTTGTTCAAATCACTACAAAATGACTTTAGACACACAAAACCCTTAAGTGAAATACATTAGAAATGTCGAGATCTCACGACACATCATGACATGAATTCACATGACGCTAAACCACACATCATGATAGACAAGATAACTCATACGAATCAAATCATGACACAAATTCACCATGCAACAGACACCTCTACTATTTTCCCTTTCACCAAGGTACAAATTTTCTCATTATGCAACTAGTGCTCTCACTTCAATAGAAATCCTCATTTTTAACACAATGGTTAAGTATTTTGGGTACAAGTATCTTTATTTCAACACTTGCACTCAAGAACAAGTTCAAATATAGTTAGTACTCTACTCAATAGGTTTGCCCTTATTTTCACTGTTTAGGTTCATCACCGTAGACTCTAGGATAATGGTAGAACTTTATTGGCTTGTAATGAGGCTTAGGGTCAGGTGTGCTACATTTGGGTATATTTCAGTACTTTGCGGTATTCTTGACATTTTGTTAATCTTCCTGCCTCTTTTCATTGCTTTTAACTCCCCATTTCCCTTCACTTCTTTGCCTTGTTTCCCTTTTTTCTTTAAATATGACTTTAACTTTTCTTTTGCATTTTTTCTCAGAAAACTCTTTTTTCTTTTGTTCTTATTATTTATTTCTCTTTTTCCACTATTCTTTAATTTTTCCACAAGTCACATCTTTAGCTTACTTAAGGTTTTCTTTTCAACATCCAACTCGTTTTATACCCATTTTAGGGTCCGAGCTCATAATAGTAACCCTCAACTCCTGACTTTTCCACTGGTTGAGGTACAAAATATGCAAAGTATTGTCAAGGCACAGACGAGGTCACTTTCTGCATTAGACAATCATCAACTTAGGCTGTTAGCCTATGTCGAGGAACACATGTCAAAAGAGAGACTGGGCCAAAAACATTAGATCCTGGGAAGGTGCATTGGTGAATAAAAAAATCGGTCTATTACAGGCTCAACATAATTGGATAAAAAAGGGACAATTATTTCATTTTGTCAATTTCTTTTAGGCTAGATATTGCTTATTTCGAACAAGGTACTATAATCACTTCCTAGTTTCTAGAGTTGATTCCATTCGCATGAATAATCGGATAACTTCTAGCTAGGCCCCAACAATTTGAACATTCGAATCTCCTCATGCTCTCTTGGATTATCGTTGCACTATAAGATTATCAAATTTCCTAGTTCAAGTTTTAGTTGAAGGTCATGCAGTGGGTGCCTATTTATGTCATGTTTAGAGCGAACACATTCAACTTATCTTAACCTATACATGCAGGCACAACAATGAACGGGGTATCCTTTTTAATAGCCATCATGCTTTGTTTTCATGTTTCTATACTTGTACTCACAAAGACATGTCGTTTCAACATAGATTTTAATAGTCATCTGGGGAAAAAGATCACAGGCAAGAAATTGCAAAGAGATAATTATGAGTTGGGTTACTCAGACTTCACCCTACCACTCACTTTCTATTTACCCCACCCCAACAAAAAAACTTACAATTGTCCCCAATGCCATAAGAAATCAAAGACACACGACGGTGAATGAAGCAAACATGTGGTGCATAGCGCCGAAGACTCTCAACAAGTGGGTGGCTCCAATTTCTCGAAACCTATTGAATCATCACTTGTGCCACCCTCAGTAGTGCCCACATCAACCTACGCATGATCAGTAGTGCTCCTCTCTCCGCTCACCGTATAGAATTAGATGCCCCAACAACAATCTCTAGTGCTCTCCTCTGACATATCTTCTCATCTACTAAAGAGTCCCTCCTAGCATGGACCAGCTAAGTCCTCTCTCTCTTTCTCACATGGGCCTCTTTACTGACCTCAATGGTATTTTTTGAGTTGTGCCTCTTGGTACGAACTGGTTGCTCGGACTTTGTCTCAACAGGGACCTTGAACAAGGCCTCTAGCATCGTGTCTTTAGAGAGCTCAGTGGGAGCACTCTCTTGCTCAATCCCCCGCATATCTAGGCTGGCACCAATATTGGCTCGCAAGATGACATGGTCAGCCTAAATAGTACTGAGGTTAGTGGTAGGGGTTGGTCGTGTTAGAACACGCATCTCAAAAGCATCAAGGCATTTGTGAACCACCTTCATTTGCTGCTAGACACTCTTGTCCACCCGTTTCTCTATGCGGTCCTCTACCTCGGCTATGGATTTTTGCATCCACTGCTGAATGTGATGGATCAATATGGCGATATGTGCCTCTAACTTCTAGACTTGAGCTAGATATACTAAAGTTGCAGCTGGTGGAGTGGATCTAGACAAGATGGGAGCCCTGCTGGCTACATGTGAGGAGGAGGCTGGAGTGGGATGTGCATGCTCTTGTACGTCAGGGTCAGCTCCTTCAGCTAGCTCAATTGTATCTCCCAAATTCTTTCTCAATGGAGGGACCTCTATCAGGGTCCCTCTGCAGGGTTCTGCTACATTAGCCTCATCCCTAATGAGACTTATATATTCTATCCCTGCTGGTCGACGCAGTCTATCATAGTTCCAAATTGGCACTCTTGTATCCCTGCATAGCTTGAAGACAAGACATGTAAAGGGGTAAGTGGTGGATGTTTTGAATGCCCTCTCATGGATCTTCACTATAATCATCCGAGCAAAGTCTATCTCCAGTCCCTCTACTAGTGTTGCCACCATCATCGCCCTATCCCATGTAAGTACATCGTAAGATTTCATGGGCGATAATCGGTGTCAGACCAAAAGCCAGAAAAACATGGTCACAAAAGTGAGTGTAGACTACTTGATCCACCCTTAGGGATCAATAACCCAGTCCTCCCTCTCATCATCTGTCGCACGATATTGGGCTAGACATTTTGAACTGCCTCACGCTTCTCCGTACTTTGCTGAAACTCACCACTATGGATAATCTCCTACCTATATCAAACTCTAAAGTATTTTGCGTTCACTGTGAGCCGGTGGTGGGGCCATATAGGAAGCGATGGATAGTGGTTTCTGATAGGTCAACCCGGTAGCCCCCTGACTAGTGTAGATGTGAGAGTGTCCTATTTGGCAGTTATTGTCCGCCTACCGAAGGACCCTTCGAGAGTAGCAACGTAGGAGGCATAAAACTCCCAGACGATCTTCTCTCTATAACTGTCCAAGTATCAAGCCATCTAGTAAATTTAGTGGAGATTAAATAGTCTGTATACCTCGAGGAATTTCGCAAACTCCCTGTGAAGACGCTGCTTAGTAATCAATCGAGTCATAACCCCCTTCTCATTCAGCATCCTTTCATCCCGATACATCTGCCATTGTCCCTCTACAAACCACCGATTTGATTCATTTAAAACTGTAGTGGGGTCGTCCGGTAGGGTTGAAGGTGAAACCTTTAAACTAATGGCCTCATTAGACGACGCTTCTTGTTTATGGTCCCCTGACCCAGTGGATCCCTAAGAGTTGGAACCGGAGGTAGTGGCTGATTTGGACTTTGAAGCTTGGGCCGACCCAGAACCTGAAGTTGTAGTATAGTCGGACACGGATGCTGAGTCTTTTTCTGAAACGGGGCAGCCCCAGTTGGTTACTCGTATTAGTGTGCGCTCCTCATCAAATTTGAAGGCAGTGACTACGTCCAGGTCACCTTTTGGGGGTTCCCCTAGTTGTTCGGGATGTAACAGGTGGAGTATGTCTACCCGGAAGAAATAAGTAGGATACTTCTCATTAATGGTCTCTTTGTTAATCAAACGAGACGGGTCTATCAATTTAGATTTGGCCCTTTTGGCGTACACATTTTCCTACTTTGAAGCCATTCGTACATGCGGAGTAGTTGCTAGTAAAATAGCATCATATCGTCACACTCAAAAAACAACGGAAATAAGAAAACATGAAAAGAAAAAACACAGATCATTGCTGCAGAGTCTGACACTAAAAATTATTTTAGGATTGGGTGAAATATGTTTCTCTTATTGAAATGACGGACGTGTAGAGTGGTCCATCGATCAATCGACAAACCGTAGTGCACTTGCGTCATTTCAAACTTAAGCTTTTTTTTGGAGTTTCAACCAACACACCCAATCGTCAGTCTGTTGATTGATCGATGGTCCGTAGACGGGGTCTTGTAATATGGGCCTGGGATAGAATTCAAGCCTCTCTCAAGTCCTAATTTTTAGTTTCTTTGGGGACCCATTTTATCACAATAAGGTTTAAACCATGCTTTTTAAGACCCTACAGACTAGTTTGTCATTCCTGAGGTTCTTATTTCGTGCAACTATTGATCCCAATTAATTAAGAGCATGGAACCCTAAGTCAGAAAGTTTCACACAAATTGAGACTCACAAAAATTTATATCATTAAATTTGCTACACAACCACTGTCTATCATCCCCATAGGAGTAATTACGTGACTATAATCATGCAAATTAACTTAATTCAGTCCCAAGTTCAAGACCCATACCCGGATTCCTATGTTTAACTATGAATGAGAATTCAAAGTTATGAGAAATAAAAGTACCTTTCTTAGAACTGTATAGTGGTGTGGTTATGTGTCCTTAGTGATATGAACTTTGAAGATGTATCCTACACGCCCGAACTCGTCCACCAGTCTCTTGAGAATGTAACAAGAAAGAATTTGGGGGGATGATGTTTGGAATGTGAGGAATCTGATGAAGTAGATGATTTTGGAAGATGGGAAGTTTTATTTGGGAGTGTAATAGGGAAGACATGGTGAGATGAAACGATTAATGAAGGAAATTTTAAAGAAAATTCAAAGTTGGAAGTATTTTGAAAGACGTGGCTTTTAATATTATCTGCCGGGTCGAGTCGGATGACTTGAAGAATAGGATCCACAAAACCCCATCGACGGGCCGTGGATCGGTTAATGGTCTGTAGATTGGGACCATCGATTTATTTTATACTTGGATTTTTTTTACATACTTGGGATCTACGGACACCATCGACAGCCTGTCGATTGAACGACGGTCCGTCGATGAGGTCCGTAGACCTCTACACCAGACCATTTTCAATAGATTTTTGACTTAGCCTCCTGCATATGTAACACCAATTAGGTAATACTTTTTGTGTTTTTCTGGTCACTTCTTAGATACAGACCCTATACTAATCTCTAGCCAAGATTAGCACAAAATCAAAAATTAAATAATGAGATCAGCTAAACAAGAATATGACTATTGCTGCAAGGAAAACAAAACATATTATTGGCTTAAGGCTACACCAGGGGTTGACTCTCAAGAAGCCCTTGATTAAACGTCGCGGCACAACACAGGACCCATAATTACTCAGACTTCATCAAGGTGATAGGCCTCAACATCTTCATGAACACTCTCCACATGCCATAGATAGATCTTTATCCTTTGTCAATTTGCTATGAACTTAGCGCCTTCCCTGTTCTCTAGCTGAACCGCTCAATGTGGGAACACTTTAGTAATGAGGAATTGCTTTGTCCACTTGAACTTGATTTTCCTGGAAATAAGCGCAATGTAGAGTTGAATAGAAGCACCAAATCACCAACCGCAAATTGTCTCTTTTCAATTCTTCGATCGTGATACGTCTTCATCTTCTCTTTGTAGATGGATGAAACTCATCAAGCTGATCCAAGTCATTAGCTAATGTTCTGATGCTCGGTTAGAATCCAAATTTAGTCTCTTCATCGCCACATAGCCTTGTACTCTAGCTAAACCGGTAAGTGACAAGCCTTCCCATATAAAAGTTGCTATGGAGACATACCTATAGGAGTCTTGAATGCAATGCGGTAGGCGCAAAGAGCATTATCTATCCTGCTTGACTAATCAGTTCTATTGACGTTCACAGTGTTTGCCAAAATGTGTTTGATCTACCGATTGGACACCTCAACATGCCCGCTAGTCTGTGGATGGTAAGGTGTAGTCATATTGTGACGAACACCATATTTCTCTAGAAGCCCATTGAACAATTTATTACAAAAGTTTGACCTGACACCGCTAATGATGACCCTTGGTATACCAAATATGGAGAAGATGTTCTTCTTTAGATATGTGATAACACTCTTCTCTTCATTTCTCAATAGTGCAATTGCTTCCACCCATTTAGACACATAGTCAACCGCCATAAGAATGTACTTCATTCCGTGAGAACTCAAAAACATGCCCATAAAGTCAATGCTCCGTACATCAAATAACTCAATCACCATAATGAAATTCAAGGGAATCTCTTGGCTCTTTGAGATTCCTCCATCTCGTTAGCTCCGATCACATGACTTTGAAAAATTATGAGTATATTGTTCAATGGCTGGCCAATAATACCCACACTTCAAGATCTTATGCACAGCTCAAATACCACTATTGTGCCCAGCCACTGGCGAGGAATGACACACCTCCAGAACAATCGACATCTTAGCCTCATGTACACAATGGCGAATTACCCCATCGGCACAAATGCAATACAAGTAAGGCTCATCCCATAATAACATTTTCACATCATGCATGATCTTTTTCCTTAAGTGGAAGGTCAAATCTGACGGAACCACATCACTTGCCAGATAATTCGCAAAGTCTGTGAAACATAGGATCAAATCCTAAGAAGCAGTCAGTACATGTTCATCTCGGAATGCATCATCAATTTCAGCTTTTTCTCCCGATTCCTATATAGCTCCATCCTCCAATCTAGACAAATATTCTGCTACTTGATTCTCAGTTCTCTTTCTATCATTCACCTCAAAATCAAACTCTTGTAGTAACAATACCCATCTGATCAACCTCGGCTTCACATCCTTTTATTGCTATCAAATACCTCAAAGCAGAATGGTCGATAAGCACTATGACCATCCTGCTAACAAAATAGGAGCAATATTTTTTGAATGCAAACACCACGACACGAATTTTCTGTTCTGTTATCGTTTAGTTCTTTTGGGCTTCATTAAAGGCTTTACTCACATAATAGATGATGTGAACGATTTTATCCTTTCTCTATCCCAGTACCACACCAAGTGCAACCCCACTCGCATCACACATCATCTTAAATGACTCACTCCAATTTGGTGAAATAATAATGGGCGTGGACACCAAATTATCTTTCAACTCTCCAAATGCTTTTCGAAAGGATCATCGAAATAGAATTGGCATTCCTTCTCTAGCACTTTGCACAAAGGATGTGCAATTTTTAGAAATCCTTAATAAACCTCTGATAAAAACCAGAATGCCCTAGAAATCTTCTCATACTCTTGACAGAGATAGGTGGATGAAGCTTCTCTATTACCTCCACTTTGGCACGATCAACCTCAATGCACTTCTCTAAGATTCAATGTCCAACACTATGACTTCTTTCACCATAAAGTGAAATTTCTCCCAAATTAGTACCAAATCACAATCCTGACATCTCTTAAGCACCTCAGCCAAATTATTCAACCACCGGTCAAAGCAGTCACCAACCACAGAAAAATCATCCATGAACTTCTCAATAGTGTCCTGCCCCATATCATAGAATATCAACAACATACAACAGTGGAAGGTGTTCGATGCATTACATAACCCAAACAACATTCTTTTGAATACAAAAGTCCCATAGGGACAAGTGAAGGTGGTCTTTTCTTGATCTTTTGAAGTGATAAAGATTTGATTGTAGCCCTAATAGCTATTAAGAAAGAAATACAAACCCTTGTCTGGAAGTCTGTATAACATCTAATCCATGAAGGGCATGGGGAAGTGGTCCTTCTCAGTCCAAGCATTCAACTATGATAGTCAATGCAAACTCTCCAATCGGTCAATGGCCGCACGGAACAAGCTCGTTCCTTTCATTAGGTACCACGGTCGTCCCACCTTTTTTAGGCACACACTGAATAGGACACACCCAACTATTTTCCGCAATAGAATAAATGACTTCAACGTCCAACCACTTGATGATCTTCTTTTTCACTACTTCTTGCATAGGCTGATTCAATCTTTTTTGTTATATTGAATGAGTTGAGTTTTGTGGGAACAGACACTGGGAGGGATCCCAATGATGTCCGTAATAGTCCAAAAAATGGCTCGTTTGAAACTCTTCAATACCGCCACTAAGCACTCTACTTGTTGCCCATTCAACTCTGATAAAATAATCATCGGCAATGTTTCATGTCTACCCAAGAAAACATACCTCAGATGAGGTGGTAGAGCCATAAGATCTAATTTTGGGGCCTCCACAATAGATGGCCTCGTGTGTGGAAATCATGATGCTTCTTATCCAACTCCAATTTCTTCGGCTTTGACTGATATTCTTTTCGTTGAAGTGCATCCACCAAAGAATCATACTCTTTAATACCAACACTGTCAAAATTCATGATGACCACTGCGAGTGCCTCAACAACTAGTTGCTCTTCAATATGCACTTCGGTACACTCTCAAAATTTTAGGATATAAAAGATATTGTTTGGAGCTCACCACTCTACTTTATGGACCTACAAATATTGAAAGTTGCTTCCTCATTATTAAATCTAAACTTCTCTCTTTTTTCCATATCGACTAGTGCACGCACAGTGGCAAGTAATTGTCTCCAAAGAATAATGGGCACCTCAAAATGATCTCAAAGTCAAGAATCAGATAATCGGCCAGTAACTCCATCATAGTAGACTTCGGGTTTCCCGAACCAAACTTTTTTATAAACGGACAATAGCATAAGATTTATGTCGCTCCAAGATCACAGAGCCTTAACAAAGTGTAGCAGCCCTATCGTACATTGAATAGTGAAGGTGCCTGGATCATCATTCTTCTGCATAAGAGACCCTGTAGCAATAGCACTATAATGTTGCATTCTGTCATCAACCTCAAAACTCACCGACCTTTACTTTTTACCCATGTCCTTTGTAAAATTAGCATAATCGGGAATTTATTCCAAAGCGTCTACAAACAAAACATTCATGGAATGCTGTTTCAACATAGTGATAAATTTTATATTTACCATCTTCCATTTTCTTCAGTAATCTTTGTGTGAATGGTGGTGGAGGTTACGGGATGGGAACCACTTTCTGAGATACTCTACTTCTGACGGTGCATCACCTTACCCTTCACTAGCTTCTGCTACCTCATCTTCCTTTCTAATATCACATTCTACTACAGACGACATAGGTGGATCAATGGTCTGCTTACCTCCTCGAGTAGTGACTACCATGCAATTCTCATCATTTTTTGCCTTCTTGATCATGTTGCTTAGGAGAGTGCGAAGTTGGTAAGGGTGCAGAGTGGTAGACTACTGATTCATCTGTATCTTAAGATGCTTTATGGAGACCGCATATGCATCCACCTTTTGTCCAATGCCTGAAAGTTCACCTCTTATCTACTTGACATTCTCATTGGTTGCATCTAATCGCCTCATCATCTTATTTAGCATATCCTCAACCCCTGCCATACTACCTCTATGTACCCTAGGTGTACCTTCCCTATTTTGAGGTGTCACATATGGACCACCCCATTCAATCCTGTTACAATAGTTGTTCCAGTTGAAGTTATTGTCGAGATTATAGTTCCAATCATAGATATATTGACCCTCCCGATTGTAATTACCATAGTTCTGAACTTGGTTTCCTTGACCTTGACACCAATTGTACTGATCGAAACCTTGACAAGTTCATCGGAAGCCCCCTCCCCTTCATTGATCATTAACTACATATGTATCCTCCTCATAGTAATATTTATTATCTGGTGGTGGTGGTTTTACATAATAGTTCACCGCATTCACCTTGATTTTGCTCACATGCTTCAATACCAACCCTAATTCAGTTCTCATCTGCGCCATCTTTTGACGAATATCATACGTGGTTGAGTTGTTGGTAGCCTGTAAGGGAAGGTGTTTCACCCAGTGGGCGACTTTATAGTGCTATAAGCTATATTGTCGCGAGATATCTTGTTTAATTTCATTGCAATCTCATCATATGTCATTCCCCATAAGAGACACCTTCAATAGTATCAAGCAGTGCTTTGTTGTTTTCATCTTGACCTCTATAAAAGTACTCTTTCAGTGACTCATCATCAATGCGATGATTCAGGACACCCCTCACGAATGCAGTAAATTTGTCCCAAGAGCTACTCATCGACTCCCCAGGAAATGCCATAAAGTTGTTTACCTTATCCTTGTTATTTAGCTTCTTCAACACTTGATAGTATCTCACTAGGAACAAATTTCTGAGTGATCCCAAGAGTGGATAGAGTTTTAGGGCATCTCAGTGAACCATAATAGTATCATCTCTTGTCAATGATAAAGGAAATACTCGCAGCCCGATAATATTCATATCCAAGTATAGTCTACCACATAGCTTTTGCACACCGGTATCAACTTTTCTATATGTACAAGTGGGTCTTGCAAATGGAAGTCCTTAAAATAATCTCCTCGCGGTGAGCATCTGCGTCAAGCTAGTAGACACCAAGAAAGTGTGCCCAGGGGCAATGGTTGTATGACAAGAGGTCCATCGGAGTCTGCAATTTTCACATTACTGTTGTAGTAATCCTTAAGTCGTGGGGCTATTGGAGGCTGCAACCTCAAGGAATCACCTAACTTATTCTCAATGTGTGGCAGATTCTGTGCCTGAACTGGTAATAGAGGCTGATGGCCTAATCAATCACCTAGATTTCCTCTGTTAGGGTTGACTGGAACCCCTTGGTTGTCCATTCTTCTTAAAGTTTGATTTAGTTCAGGATTGTATGGAGTGAGTGGTTCCCCTCGGCTCCGTGTAATCCGCATACACTTGAGCTAGACCTGAGAGAAACAAAAACAAAAAGAAAAAAGTAATCTCAGGCAATAGTTGACTAAATATCAATAATGTAATTAAAATTAAAAAAGCAAGAATTCCTTGGCAGCGGCGCCAAAATTTAATATGCTCAAATTATACCTCCTTGAAGAAGCATAAGCAATCTTGATCAAGTAGAGAACCCAACTAGTAGGATGGGGTCGATTCCACAAGGAAAATAGTTTAAACTTAACTTTAACTCATGATTATATTTATTTAGTCAATGTCTTTCCTAAGCAAGCAAGTAAAAGGAGGCATTTGTGAAACAAGTTCCTTTAACAGTGTAATTAGCACTTCAACAAAAATAAACTTTGGTTTTATCAAGATGAGAGAGTAACTAGCGTATATGTGTTCCCCAAAGGTTCATAACATAGTATTCCTAGCAATAGCAATTCTTTCCTAGTGTAGTATATGTAAAGGGATAAGTTACATAACTCTAAATCCTTGGTCCAAGATCTAGAGCCTAAGCGATGGTACAACGACTTACCTCATATTGAAAGAGGACTGTCTTATACCTTGCCGTCAATATTGTTATTGAACTACTAAGTAGATCCACTAATCCATTTAAAAAGAACGGAGGAATCATCTCAAAAGCATGACCCTTCATATTTCCATGTTAGCAACATGGTTTATGGGTCTTGAGTTATGAACTTCCATCCCTATATTGGTGCTCAGTACTACTCCCAAAATACTAAGCTCATATGTTTTAAAATTAACTACTTCTGTAATAATTTGCTCAAAATTATCTTTTAAAAGCTCTCTTGGAAATCATAGTTTCCTCTTTACTAAAACTAGTCAAAGGGTCTGTAGGAATTCTAGCTTTCTTTCTTGCTCAAAATTTGAAATACATTTGAAACTTTTATGAATACTTAGTTCCCTTATAACTTTTGAGAAATGAACTCAACTCTTTTAAACAATGCTCAACTTTTAACTTAACTATTATGGAATACTTAGTTCCCTTATAACTTTCGATAATTTTAACTCAACTCGTTATTCTTTTCTCACCATGTAGCTTGAGCGTTAACATAAAGTAAAAGTAATAGTGTAAGACTCTTGAAAGATTACAGACTTACTTTGACTTACTTGTTAACTTTTAGACTTGACTATTAACTTCTTTGACTTTGATCTTAACATCGCTTGAATTGGATTATGGATTCAAGGTTGATCTCATGTTTATGGATTATTTAATGATGTTTAGATGTAAGTTATAGTGTTAGAACCTACTAAGAAAAGTCGGTACATCACTTAGGAAAAAGTACGAGATGTTGGGGGAAATAATGGGGTCTCCAGGCGTCCTTGGCGCTCTGACAGGCATGGAGAGCCAAAGCTTGATGGATAGACACTGTCCTGAGGGGCTTTGTCTGTTTCAGATAATTTTTGTGATTTAGTTCGTAGATTTTATCTAATAAAATTATCATGTTTTTGTAATAATTGTATCATATATTCCATGTTTAGTACGTTTAAAGTACTAACACATACTCTGCGCTACATCTTTTGGTTAAGGTCCTCCGCATTCAAATCATGTATAGATCGGTTCTCGATCTGTATTTGATATTATCAAGGGTGAATCCTCATTATTTCAGGACGATAGACATTTTATTTTACATTTAATCTCTTATTTTAGTTTCAGGTTTTTCTAGAGTTACCTAGTGGCATGTCCTAGCATCTCTAGTCAGTAAGAGGGTTATTTAAGGCATAGTATTAGATTCAAATTTATATTTAAGTGTGATCTTTCAGTTGTTTTTGAAATCTTAGTACATTTCATATATTCATATGAGTTGGGTATTCCCCACTTTCAGTTACCATTGTTTTAAGCTTCTACATAGTATCTATTATTTCAACATATTTTAGTATACTTATGATATGTCAGCTCAGGGTTAGCTTGGAGTCACTCATGATTCTAGTTTTCGTGTTTTCCTCAAGGGGATAGCTTCGGGCGTAACAGGAAAAATCAAATAAAAATAAAATTGAATTTGCCATACAAGGGCACAATCATAATATGAACAAGAATAACTAATCATAAGGGAGGCAGCCTGAACTTAATATGACATTGTGTCCTCACAGTATAAAAGTAAAAAAGAGAATACGAGGGGCTCCCTTAGGCTCCTCAGTTAAAACTATAATAAGCAGGGCTATAGAGGACATCTTTATCATCATCTTTAGAACCACATAATTTCTTGAGTGTGTCCATCATCTTTGTCATGAATTTCTGTTTTTTCTTCTCATTCTTCAGAGTTTTCAAGGGTCTTTAACAACGTTATAATTTTTTCAGACTAAAATTTCAAGTTAAGTAAAGATTAAGAGTTGAAGTCCTCCCTTAAAATAAATATAAGGGATCTATGTATTCCCTAAGACTTGATATAAGACTCAAGTTTCAAGCAAAGTAAAAAGTAAAGAGTTGAGTTCTTTTCTCAAATGTTATACGGGAACTAAGAATTCCCTAAGAGTACATAAATGTTTTTACATTTAAGATAAGAGGAAACTAAGATTTCAAAAAGAGTTTTGAGCAAGAAATGGGAATATTGATTCCAAAAAAGCTTTCTAAACCTAAGTGTTGAGCAATTATTTCAACCCAAGAATGAAGTTGTTTTTAAAACACATGAGTTAAGTATACTTTTGGAAGTATTATTTAGAACCAATATGGGGATGTGAGTTCATAATAACTCAAGTCTCCATTGTAGCCATCATGGTTTTAATGGGTCATACTTTTTAGATGATCACATAAGTTATGCTAGTAAATCCACGAAGTTAATTAGTTTTATGCAAAAACAAAGTATAGGATAGTTCTGGCAGTATGGGCAAGAAGTTGTACCACCATTTATGCTCATAGTGGTGGTTTTTGATTAGGGAATCTCCCACTTAAAATATATTACTATATATATAAGTAAAGTTGAGTTTGATATTGCATTTTGTTTAACGAACTAGGTGTTTTTCATGGTTTTAAAAGCTTTACATATTGCATGTGTCTAGTTGCTTTATATTAAGTAAAGTTATTCATGAGTTGAGCAGAGCCAAGATGATTGTTCAATTTTGCTCCTTTTCAAGCATAAGTTATTGTTAACATTCCAACTCACATACTCCTACATTCAATGTATTGATACCAGTTAGCCTACATCATATCATGAAGCAGACGCACATAACATGGATCAACATCATCCAACGCCTTGTTGATCAAACTGAGCACTCAAAATAATTGGTGAGCCTCTTAGAATTCTCGAGAACACATTTATTTGCTTTTAAGTCTTTCTCTTAAAGGGTGTTGTGGCTTCTGTCGCAACATCTATCTTATTTTTATTGGGGCTTCATAGACAGTGAGAGAGTTAGCATTTAGTCTCTTATCTTTGTATTGCAGACATTTTTCTATGATACTTAAGTGCAATGTCGTCCAAGTTACTTACTTTAAGTTATATTATGAGATTTTTTTCTTTTATAGAGTTAAATCTTCCACTAAGTTAAGAAATCTAGGCCAAGGATCCGCTCAAGTCCGACAATGGTCATTGACCGCTGACAACGTCCAGGGTTTAGGCTCGGAGCATGACAGATGCTCCTTCACTATAATGGATAAGGTCAAAAAAAAAAAAACCTAAGGACGAAGAGATCTCTCAAGGGCTAGTGGGAAGGCTTGTACTAGTTTCTGAATCTATGCATGTTCTAGCTTCTGAATCTATGCATCTGTGCCATGCACCCCACTTAATATTTGAATCAATGTGTCTGTTTGTATATGGGGGGAGGTCCAATCTGTAGTGGCCCAACAAATGTAGAGTTGGAATCTGGACCATATGCAATAATACTGTCCTCGAATGTGCGAAACAACATATCAAAAATATCAATCTTCCTAGTAAACTTATTTATTTCCCATTCCAGTTATTTCAGGCATTTATAATACATACATTAGTTCTTTAGTTTTTCATGGATTTCATTCATATATACATTCAAAAATTTTTACACTCAGTCATGTTTTAGCTTTCACTTTCTTTATATAGAATGTTCAACTTATCCAATAGTAGTATTCTAGTACCGAGGGTTGACTTGAGGTCACTAGTGATTCTAAGTATTGGTTATACCATAAAGTAAGGAAACTTAATATGGATTCTTCATAAACAAATTTCAAATCGTTGCTCAAATCATCAAAATGTGATTTCAAAATTGTTTTCCCAAAATTTCCAAATTACACGGTCATGTGCATTTTTAAATGAACAACTAAACGAGAATTAGGAAATTTAATGCAAAAGTTGGTTAACCTATAACTTAATAATATTTAGCTTAAAAAATGACGAAATCTAACCACAAATAGACTACAAACAAAATGACATTGAGAATTGTCTTTATCGATGTTTCCAAGCTCTGAAAATGCTAAAAATATAAGCGTCAAATCTATACCTTAATAAAACCACTAAAATTATACATGGCGACCTTTTTTATGTTAGAAACCAAAGATTTGATTTTGTGATACCCTCAGTATCTACACTTTTGTCTTTTTCCAGAAAAGATTGGCTTCCTCGATTTTGCATGCACCAGTATCTAATCAAAATGGTCAAAGGGATATAATTTTCTCAAGAGAACATGAAAAATGTGATAATTCTTTTTACTATTGTTCAAAAATTATGATACAAATCTTACGATACGATCATATCACATCTAAGGAACACCCCCTAGACGTAATCAGCGTCATCGTCTTCGGTTAGGACTAAGACTAGACTCTTAGCATTCAACATTACTTTCATAGGTTAAAAATTCGGAAAATGTAAACCTTTTCATCTACACTACTTCATGAGGTTTACTTAGACCTCTCACTTACACATAATATATTAATAGAGTATACATAGAGCCTTCTTATAAGAAAATTGCACAGTCTTCTACTTTTATGCCACATATAGATTACATACATAATATAGTCTTAAAACAGATGTCTCATATCCATCTAAAAGGAGTCAAATCAACATGGGCATAAGCCCTTACACAAATGTAGAGATTTCACTTAGGGCTTACAACAAGATCTTGAAACAACATGAGTAAAATGATTGCCTTTAGACTATAACAAAGAACCATAGCTAGAGTAATAGTAAGGCATCATCCTCGAAATTGAGGACATACCCACTATTGGAGAAATTATCCAAGCCTTCCTTCAAAAGTCGTCACGAACCCTTACCTAAAATGTTGGGGGAAACGGGATGAATGTGGTTAGCACATCACTTGTACTAAATGTAGGAGCATATGCACATAAAACATAGGAATCATGACAAAAAGGAACATTTATCAAAAAGCATGCAAAGTCACTTCGGGAATACCTTATGCTCATTCAAGGACCAATACAAGTCAATAAGCACATATTACTTAAGTCAAGACCATGGACATCACAAGCCAACAATACCAAGTCTAGTCAAGTCAACGTGCATATCAACATAATTGAGCACATAATCAAGACAACTCTATCATCAACTTAAAATATCAAAAAGCATGCATAATAGTTCATAACATCATAATCTAAGCAAGTCTATCACTTATACACCCCCATTAAGTCCACCAGTGCAATGACTAAGTAAGGCTCCATAACCTCACTCGATCAAGTAAACCCAATAAGAATGATAAGCCATTCCCATTTCACATACTACATAAATAAGTATATATATATATATATATA
>NC_028646.1:53299298-53347934 GCF_001406875.1 Solanum pennellii | reverse complement strand
TATATATATACCATTTACATTTATAAGCATATAGGCACATAAGAACATCTTTCTAAGGCTTCCTTCAAGGCTAAATAATGCAATGAGAGTCCCATACCTCTACCTAGACTAAGTCAAACCCCCAAAGTCATCCTATTTAGAGTTTACTTTGTCACTTCATTTTACTTTTGTGAACATCTTTAGTCAACCGACATAGAACACAGAAGCTAATGTTGAATACGGTGTCATGGAACCCTAAACCGAAAAAAGGCGGACTATTTGTCAAGGTAGTACCAAAACATGAAAATAGCATCTATGTTGATCCACCAGCTAGTATTCATATGGGGCAACATTGTTCAAGAATTAGGAGATATATTTGGGACCCTCATTATGCTACATGAATTATAGTCTCTAAGCACATGAGTGCATTAGTGAACCAACCTTCCCCATGTGGGAAGGGACACTCCTCACTTCTAGGTCACTCGTTGCTAAGCTAGAGTCCCTTTTGAAATGTCCTTCATTAACATAACTTAGTTTAGGTCATAGGGTCTACCCCTTATATTTTCACAGTTATAGCTCAATAGGAATTTCATGAGAACACCTTTAATTACAACCTTCATATGTGAGATTAACCTATTAAAATCATTATATCATAGTAAGGCACACATGTACTTAATCACCAATCTTATATCTTTACATCTTAAACATAATCTCACAATCACATAATTAAGACATAAACAATTAAACATCATCCAAACCCTAAACAATCTCATCGTAAGGTATACTTCAATATAAAATCATCATTGAACATAAGTAATCATAATTGAAGTAAAAGTTTGAGATTACAAGACTTACCCAATCTCCTTCTAAAGCAATCATCCGAGGTTTTACCATAAACTATCCAATTCAACTCAACAATGGGTGTAATATCATCACTAAATAATAATTTAAAACAATAATGAAGTCAATTGAATCACTGCACATTAATTCATCACTAGTTCATAACGTAGGGTTAAAGGGGAAAATGTTATCTTCCACAAACTAGGTCATAAATCAAGAACTGGCATAATTGGATCATACTACATCATATTCTAAGCACAATTATCAAAAGAAACCATAAACAATACTATTTAGAAGATCAAATTCGTAATAGAAAGAAAATCACTCGAAACTAATCTTTTTGAAATCAATTTTAAGGAACCCTTTGGGGAAAGGAATACCAAAGGTGAAAGGATTCCGTAGACGTTGTTAAATGATGAAGATTGATGGATAAAGTAGTCTCATTGATTCTCTAGAACCATGCTATGCTTGTTCTATGGAGTTTCTTTGGGAGAGAGAACGAAGAGAGAAGGAAAAAAGCAATTGGGTTTTGGGAAATATGACAGATGGGTTAGTTTAATTAGGTTTTGGACTTTATATAAGTCATTAACTAACTTAATTATACCTCCTTTAACCCCTAATTAACTAACCAAAAAATTAATTAAATGTATTAACTTAAAATTCACCATTGAAATTGCAGGCCTTACCTACGAGACCACGACCTATGGTTCGTAAGTCTGTCGACGTGAACTATTCACCCACCGTCCTACACACCGTGGATTTGGCCACAGACTGGCCAAAATGTTTTTTTGGACAATGTCCAAGTGACCATCGATGGTGTCCATCGACGCCCCATCGATTGGACCACGCCTTGTAGCTTGCCTTTCATCGATGGCTACTATCTTAGACAACTTCTAGACACAATGCAAGGGTACTCCTCAAGGACCCTTGGTTGGTCCATGGGGAGTCGTACCCCATGCGTTTTGACCCTAAACCAAATCTAATAAATAATATACATCTTAACACCAAATATTATTAAATTCTGACTCATAAAACCTCGTTAAAAAGGCTAAGGCACGCTACACTTTTTGCACTAGTCTTTGGAAGTCATGAACGTTCCTTGACGTTTTCACTCTAAAACTTTCTAACTGACTCATATACATTATATTTGACCTTAAAAAAGTGTTAAAACGCTAAGAAGCTCTTGTGAGGCTCTATATTACGTATTAGACTTGTGGAGTGTTACATTATCCCCCTTAGGAACATTCATCCTCGAATGATACTAAAAATATTTTGAAGGGAAATGATAGACTCAATACTAGCAACCCAACAAACAACAACATATTAAACAAGAGTTTCAACACAACATAGAATTTACACTTAGTAATTCATAACTTTAATTACTACACATAAAATCTCAAGATCACAACATTAGAAATCTCCTTTTTCACAACAACATGAGCTCAACATATCATTAAAGAGTCAATGATGTTAAAATTCTTTTTCACAACATTTCAATATTCTCAATATAATTTCATGAAGACAACATATACCAAATACTCAAAAAAGTTCAAATCAAGCAAAAGTGCATTTTCATATGAAACTTCGTTTTAGCAAAAACCTTTACCTGAAACATGCACATCATTGAAAAACAAGTCAAATTCAATTAATTCATTATTTTCATTATTAGTAGGAACAAATAACCTTAATCAACAAAGATATGAGGGTGCGGAACGGGACTTCATGTCGGCCTCAGCCTCCCATGTTGTTCCCTCAACTAGTTAGTTCTTCCATAACACCTTTACGGGAGACACCTCCTTGTTCCTCAACCTCTGTACTTGTCTATCAAGGATTTCAACTGTAACCTCCTCGTAAGAGAGTTCTCATCCACACATATACCTACAATAGGAAGAATGGACTTGGAATCACTGATAGACTTCTTAAGCTTGTAAACATGGAACACCAGCTGAACCAAAGCAAATTCACTAGGTAATCTCAACTCGTATGCGACCTTGCCAACCCTTTGCAAAGTTTCATAGGGGCCCACATAACGAGGACTCAATATTCCCTTTTTGCCAAATCTCACGACTCCCTTCATGGAATAAGTTTTTAGATATACTATATCGCCATCATCAAATTTTAAATCCCTTCTCCTATGGTCGACATAAGACTTTGTCAGCTATAGACTTTTTTCAACCGGTTCCTTCTCATATGAACATTCTACAAAGTCTTATAAATAAATTCGGGACCCAAGATTGAAGACTCGCCCACTTCAAACCATCCTATTGGAGATCTACATCTCCTACCATACAAGGCTTCGAAAGGATCCATAGATTTAGATGAATGGTAACTATTGTTATAAGAGAATTCAACTAAGGGAAAATTTCTATCCCAATTTCCCTTTAAGTCAATAATACAATCTCTACACATATCCTCAAGGGTTTGAATAGTACGCTCCGCTTGAACATCCATTTGTGGATGAAAAGTGGTGCTTAGCTTCACCTTGGTACCCAACCCTTTTTGGAATGACCTCCAAAACCTAGATGTGAATTTTGCACCCCTATTCTAAATGATGGATATCGGAATACCATGGCGACACACAATCTCATCTATGAAGATCCTTGCATAATCCTCCACCGAGTATCTAGACGTGACGGGAATAAAATGAGTGGATTTGGGAAACCAATCCACAACCACCCATATATAATAATGATTCTTTTGTGTCCGAGGCAAACCTACCATTAAATCCATATTTATATCTTCCCACTTCAAAGTGGGAACTTGTATTTCTTGAAGTAAACCACCCAACTTTTGGTGTTCGGCTTTCACTTGTTGCCAATTTGGACATTTTTCAACAAATTCCTCTATGTCCCCTTAAAGCCTTTCCACAAAATCACTTCTCTAAGGTCATGATACATCTTTGTAGAACCCCAATGAATGGAATAACGAGAAGCATGAGATTTCTCAAGAATATGGTTTCTCAAGTCATCAACATTGGGTAAACCCAACCTTTCTTGATACCTCAAGATACCATACCCTCTAAGGAGAATGACTCATTAAGATTACCAATAACCGACCAATTCAATTCCATCAATGGTTTATCAAGGTGTTTCTTAGACTTGACCTCAACCACCAAAGATGATTCAGAGTTACAATGGACAATAAAAACACTATTTAGAAAATTTTCCAATCTAACACCCAATCTAGCCAACCTATGAACATATTTCACTAGGTAGTTCTTGGCTACTTCTACATGACACACACTACCCATGGTCATACGACTTAGAGAATCTGCAACAACATTAGCTTTACCGAGTTGCTAGAGAACATTCATGTCGTAATCCTTCAATAACTCCAACCACCTTATTTGCTGGAGATTCAACTCGTTTTGAGTAAACACATATCAAAGACTCATACACATCAAGATGAACACCATAAAAATAATGCCTCCATATTTTCAAGGCAAATACCACTGCCGCGTACTCAAGATTTGAGTTTGATAATTCTTCTCGTGCACCTTAAGTTGCCTAGAATCATAAACTACTACTTTCCCATGGTTTATAAGAACATACGCTAAGCCCACTTGGGATGCATCACAATACAAAACGAAGCCCTTGGTACCCTATGGTAAGGTCAACACTGGAGCGGAGGTAAGCCACTCTTTCAAGATTTGGAAGCTTCTTTCACATGCCTCCGACCACTCAAATTTTACACTCTTTTGGGTCAAGGTAGTAAAGGGAGAAGCAATTGACGCAAAACAATCCACAAACCTCCTATAATAACCCGCTAGACCCAAAAAAAAATTCTAATGTCGGTTGGAGTCAATGGTCTAGTCCAATTCTTAACCAGCTCGATTAAGAACTGGATCAACCTAAACTCCCTCACTAGAGCTGATATGACCAAGAAACTCCACTAGGCCTCATTTAAAACATTTGCTATACTTGGCAAATAATTTGTTTTCTTACGCACTTCCAACACCACACTTAAATGTGCCATGCGATCACCCTCATTTTTTGAATATACCAAGATGTCGTCAATGATGACAATTACAAATGAATATATGTAACTTCAAAATACCCTATTTATGAAGTCCATAAACTCTGCCGGGATTAGTGAGACCGAAGGACATCACTAGAAATTCGTAGTGATCATATCGTGTCTGAAATGTTGTTTTTGGTATATACTCACCTCTCACGCTTCGTTGATGATTGCCTGATCTGAAGTCAATCTAGTGAAGTAGCTTTCCCCTTGGAGTTGATTAAACAAGTCATCAATCCAAGGGTGAGGATATTTACTCTTAATAGTGACTTTATTGAGTTGGCGATAATGAATGCACATTCTAAGGGACCCATCATTCTTTTTTACAATAAATATTGGTTCACTCCATGGAGAAATACTTGGTCCAATGAAGCCTTTGTCTAGTAAGTCCTTGAGTTGATCCTTAAATTCTTTCAATTCAGCAGGAGACATCCGATAAGGAGGAATTGAAATGGGGTTGGAATCCGGTAGCAAGTCAATACCAAAATTAATTTCCCGTTTGGGAGGATTTCAAGAAGATCTTAGGAAAGACCTACGGAAATTCCCTTACTACGGGAACTAACTCAATGGGAGGATTTTCGGAGTCTAAATCTTTGACTCTTAAAATATGGCATAAATACCCTTTTGAGATCATATTACTAGACTTCAATCAAGAAATCATACGACCTATAGGAATAGAATTTCCCCTCTTCCACTCTAAAACTCTGTTCATATGGAAAATTTAAATTGACATTTCTTGTTATACGATCAATGGAAGCAAAACAATCATCCAACTAATTCATCCCCAAGATGACATCAAAATCGACCATTTCAATTTCTACTAATTCAACATAAGTAACACTATTTGGAAACATTATAAGACAATTTCTATATACCCTCTTTGCAGCCACCGACTCACCTATCGGGGTAGTTACCATGAAAGGTTAATTTAGGATATAGGGCAAAATATCAAACTTCCTATCTATCAAGGGAGTAACAAAAGATAATGTAGCACCCAAGTCAAGTAAAGCATAAACAACAATACAAAAGACTTGTAGAATACCGGTCACCATACAAGGAGAACTCTCTTGTTCACCCCTTGAGCGAAGTGCATAAAAGTGATTCTTCTTCGCAGCATCCACATTAGAACAACTAACTTGAGCTTGCCCGCTTCCTTTGTTTTTCCCCTTCATAGTAGGCCAATACCTAATCTTGTGGTCTCTGTTGCCACAACTAAAACAATTGTTCGTCCCAAGAAGGAAATCACCGTAATGCTTCTTGCCATACTTTCCACAAGTTGGCTTCTCTCTTGGTGAGCTAGTACCTTTTCCTTTTTGAGACTTAGGGTTATACACCCNCTTTGTCTAGTAAGTCCTTGAGTTGATCCTTAAATTCTTTCAATTCAGCAGGAGACATCCGATAAGGAGGAATTGAAATGGGGTTGGTATCCGGTAGCAAGTCAATACCAAAATTAATTTCCCGTTTGGGAGGATTTCAAGAAGATCTTAGGAAAGACCTACGGAAATTCCCTTACTACGGGAACTAACTCAATGGGAGGATTTTCGGAGTCTAAATCTTTGACTCTTAAAATATGGTATAAATACCCTTTTGAGATCATATTACTAGACTTCAATCAAGAAATCATACGACCTATAGGAATAGTATTTCCCCTCTTCCACTCTAAACCTCTGTTCATATGGAAAATTTAAATTGACAATTCTTGTTATACGATCAATGGAAGCAAAACAATCATCCAACTAATTCATCCCCAAGATGACATCAAAATCGACCATTTCAATTTCTACTAATTCAACATAAGTAACACTATTTGGCAACATTATAAGACAATTTCTATATACCCTCTTTGCAGCCACCGACTCACCTATCGGGGTAGTTACCATGAAAGGTTCATTTAGGATATTGGGCAAAATATCAAACTTCCTATCTATCAAGGGAGTAACAAAAGATAATGTAGCACCCAAGTCAAGTAAAGCATAAACATCAATACAAAAGACTTGTAGAATACCGGTCACCATACAAGGAGAACACTCTTGTTCACCCCTTGAGCGAAGTGCATAAAAGTGATTCTTCTTCGGAGCATCCACATTAGAACAACTAACTTGAGCTTGCCCGCTTCCTTTGTTTTTCCCCTTCACAGTAGGGCAATACCTAATCTTGTGGTCTCTGTTGCCACAACTAAAACAATTGTTCGTCCCAAGAAGGAAATCACCGTAATGCTTCTTGCCATACTTTCCACAAGTTGGCTTCTCTCTTGGTGAGCTAGTACCTCTTCCTTTTTGAGAGTTAGGGTTATACACCTTATCATCACGAGCCTTGGAAAATTTAGAAGGAACATTATTAGAAACCTCTTCTTGAACCTAGGCTTGTCTTGGATTTCAAGCGTACCCTTAGAGGAACCACCTTCCTAAGACTTTGCGTTCTTGGACTCCCTATCCTTTCTCGTCAAACTAGTTTCTTCCACTTATTGAGAATGAACCATGAGACGAGAGATATTCATGTTATCATGAAGCATAGCTGAACGATGTTCTTCCACCAAGTCATTAGACACCCCATGTAATAAAATGACTCATCTCATCCCTTGGGTTAGAAACCAAGGATGGAACATACATGGACAATGTAGTAAGTTTAAAACAAATAGTCAACTACACTCATGCATCATTGACGAAGGTTGATGAATTCTTCCATATTAACTTCCATCATTTCCTTTGGAAAGAACCAATCCAGGAAAGCTTTCTTGAAGATCTCCCAACTCACTGGACCACATCTTAGGGTCCTATTATCCCTCCATTTCACATACCAAGTTTGGGTCACATATTTGAGTTGATAGCCCGCTAACTCAGCCTTCACAATTGAGGTCAGACATATAGCATAGTTCTTATATACCTCATCGAGGAAATCTTGAGGGTCCTCATCCGACCTCGACCTATAGTACATAGGTGGATTCGTTCTAGTAAATTCTCTCAAATGCAAGGGCATAGTGTTAGCATGTTGAGGCACTCGAGGTACAACCTACCTATTCATTTGAGCCGTCATGGATTGGACTTGTAAAGTGATGGCATTAGCTTGAGAGGTCATTGTTTGGATTAAAGTAAAAAAAACTTCCCTTATCTCTCCATCAGTCATCGGTCGAGGAACATCCGAAACTTGATCACCCATAGAAACTTCTTCAAGTGGAGGCACTTGGTTGTCTTGTGGAGGCGCTTGGTTGTCTTGTGCTTCCACATTTTACATTTCTTCCTCGGCCGTTCTAGTAGCTACTCTGCGAGTATTCATACCTATAACCGTGATACAAGGTTTCGGTTAAAGCACATAGGAAGACTTTAAAGGCACGATGTTCGAATATAGGAAAATGAGAGTTTCTAAACATCACATAGTTTCGCATTCATAAGTGTGGTGCGCTTCACAATTATGAATAAGAATCTATATAGATGTGGTATATTGAAATATCATTTCAAGGGATATTCAACCTCATGCTCTGATACCAAGTTTATCACATCCGGGGAGCGCCCCTAGACGTAACCGAAGTTGTCGTCCTTGGAGAGGATTAAGACTAGTCTCTTATAATTTATCATTACATTCATAGGTTAAAAAAACGGAAAAATTTAAAACTTTTCATATACACTACTTCTTGAAGTTTACTTACACCTCTCGCTTACACATAATATATTCATATTGAGAATACATAGACCCTTCGTATAAGAAGATTACATAGTCTTCTACTTTTATGCCACATATGGACAACATACATTATATAGTCTTAAAAGAGATGTATCATATTTAACAATCTAAATGAGGTCAAATCAACATGGGCATAATCCCTCACATAAATGTAGAAATGTCATTTAGGGCTTACAAAATATCTTGAAACTACATAAGTGAAATGATTGTCCTTAGACTATAAGAAAGATCCATAGCTAGAGTAATAACAAGGCATCATCCTCGGACATGAGGACACTTGGAAAAATGATCCAAGCCTCCATTCAAAAGTCATCACGAACACTTCAACGACCGGAACCTAAAATATTGGGGGGAAAGGGAGAAATGGGGTTAGCACATCACTTGTACTGCGTATAGGATCATATGCACATACAACATAGAAATCATGCCAAAAAGGGACATTTATTCAAAAGCATGCAAATTAAATTTGGGAATACTTTATGCACATTGAAGGACCAATACAAGTCAATAAGCACATAATACTTAAGTCAAGATGATGGACATCACAAAACCAACAATACCAAGTCTAGTCAAGTCAACTTGCATATCAACATAATTGAGCACATAATAAAGAGAACTCTATCATCAAGTTATAATATCAACAAGCATGCATAACAATTTATAACATCATAACCTAAGCAAAACCATCAGTCATACACTCCCATTATGTCCATTAGTGCAATGACTAAGTAACTCTCCGTCACCTCACTCAATCAAGTAAACCCAATAAGAACTATAAGTCATGCCCAATTCACATTTTATATCAATAAGAGTAACATCATCATACTTAATCAATAGAGACCAAGCACATGTTCATAAGTGAAACCAATATCACATAATGTCATTAACATGTAAGATCAACATATATATATATATATATATATATATGTATGTATATCATAATACACACACACACACGCACACGGACACCCATATATATATATATATATAAGCACATAAGAACATCCTTCTAAGACTTCTCTCAAGGCTAACTAGTGCAATATATAGCTAGAGTCTCATACCTCTACCTAGACTAAGTCACACCTCTCAAGTTATCCTAGTTAGAGTTTACATTGTTACTTCATTTTACTTTTCGGAACATCTTGCCTAAACCGACATAGAACACATGAGCTAATGTGTATCTGGTGTCATGGCAATCTACACTGAAAGAAGGCGGACTATTTGCCGAGGTAGTAACAAAACATGAACATAGCATCTATATGGATCCGTTAGCTACTATTCATGTGGGGGCAACATAGTTCAACAACTAGGAGATATAGTTCGGACCCCCTTTATTCAAATGAATGATAGTCTCAAATATCATGAGTGAATTAGTGAACCTACCTTCCCCATGTGAGAAGGGACACTCCTCACTTCTATTTCACTCGGTGCAAAGCCAGAGTCCCTTTTGAAATGTCTTTCATTACTAATCATAACTTAGTTTAGGTCATAGGGTCTACCCCTTATATATACATAGTCATCGATCAATAGGAATTGCATGAGAACACCTTTCATTACAACACTCATATGTTAGATTAGCAAATTAACATCATTCTATCATAGTAAGGCACATAGGTACTGAAGCACCAATCTTATATCATTACATCTTAAGAATAATTTCACAATCACATAATAATGACATTTCAATTCAACATCATAACAATACTAATCAATCTCATCATAAGGTAAACTTTAATATAACCTCATCACTAAACATAAGTAATCATAATTGAAGTAAAGGTTTTGAAATTACAAGACTTACCCAATCTCCTTCACAAGCCATCATCAAAGGCTTTACCATCATTCATCCAATTCAACGATAAAATGGTTGTAATATCATCACTCATTAGTAATTATAACAATAATGAAGTCAATTGAATAACTACACATCAATTCATCACTAGTTCGAAACCTAGGGTTAAAGGGGAAAAATGTAATCTTCCACAAATAGATTAATACATCAAGAACTAGCTAAATCATAATACATCATAATATAAGAATAACAATCAAACGAAACCATAAACAATACAATTCAGAAGATCAAATTCGTAATAGAAAAAAACCCACTTGAAACTCATCTTTTTGAAATAAATTTTAAAGGAACCCTTTAGGGAAAGGAATCTCATACCTTGATAATTTATGAAGATTTATGAAGAAAAATAGTCTTCTGGATTCCCTAAAATACTCCTTTACTTGGTATTATATAGTGTTTCTTTGGGAGAGAGATAGAGATGGGTTAGCTTAATGAGGTTTGGGGCTTTATTTAAGACATTAAATAAATTAGTTAGACCTAATTAAACCCTAATTAATTAGCTAACCAACTAATTAATTAAATGGATTAACTTAAAACTAACCAGTGAAATTGCAGGACTGACATGTGAGACTACGACCTACGCTCCGTAGGTCAGTCGACGGGCACTGTTCTCCCACGGTCCTACACACCGTCGTTTTGGTCAGAGACTTGATAAAATGTACTTTTGTGAAAAATTCTAAGTGAACATCGATGGTGGACATCGATGCCTCGTCGATTAGACCACGCCTCGTAACCTGCCCCTCGCCGATGGCTACTGTCTTAGTTGGTTTTTAGCCACAATGCAATGATCCTTTTCAAGGAAATTTGGTTGGTCATTGGGGATTTCTACCTGGACGATTAAACCCTAATAGAACTATAATACATGTTAGAAACCCTACCACCAAATTTCATTAAAATTCGACTTCTAAAACCTTGTCAAATAGGCTAAGGCACGCCAACACCTTTTGCACTAGTCTACGGACTTCGTGGATATTCCTTGACGTTTGACTCTAAAACTTTGTAATTAGCTCATATACATTATATTTGACCTTAAAACTATGTTAAAACTCTTACAAACTCTTTTGAGGCTCTAGATTACGCTTTAGACTTTCGGAGTGTTACAAATCAAAACACCAACTAGATGTTACGTTATTCAGGTGGTACCATTAAATCTCAAGGACACTTAAAGATTAATCTTTGAAAAAGCATAGAAAAATAATCTTACTAAATTTATATTGGGACCTTCCTTAGTCCCACAACCCAAATTCCAATAGGCATATCTCCCTCATCCGATATTGAAAATGCTCAAACTCACCGGTGTTGGAAAGATCTTTTCAAGGGATTTGCAACCATGTAAAGAACTCACTCTAAATAATCCTGAGATAGACGTTATAGCCATTTTAAAATGGTTAAAACTCACTTTTTACACTTAGGAAATTTTCTAGATTTTTTCCTATTCATTCAAAAAATGATAACTTTAGTTTCTTAGCTTATCCTTGGATATTATGAGTTACAAGATGTTACATGCGACTTTGAGGTTACGTTGAACCCTAGTCCAACCCAGTTCCAAGTCTACTCCCAATTGAATGTATATAAAGCAAAAATGCACTAGCATACTTTATAGCTAAAAATACTAATATTCTTATTAAGAATACAATAGAGAACTTGGCATTCGAAATCTGGGGCAAGATTTTTTGTCTGATTGGTCAGCAAGTATAATTCATGAACATTGATAAATTTAACCAAGCTAGGGTTCTGAGTGTTTTACATGGAATCATACTTAATTATCAAAAGACAAGTTAATTACATCAAAGGAACCATAGTCACATTAAATCTTGAAAATGTAAAAACCATATAGGTCTGAATTAATTTATGAAAATCATAAGAACTAACTAAATTCAAGGGACCTAATGGATAAAAAGATCCCATTAGCGAAACCTTATATACCTATTGACAAAATATATGGAGTAATCCTTTGGATTTTGGGGCTGAACTTCAAAGAAAGCCTCCACTTGTTCTTTCAAGAAGTGAGAACTCGTACTCGTCTTTTTGTTTTAATTTTGATAATTGTTTTGAGAATAAGGCTTTTGGTAGGTTCTTACTAGATTTTTTGGCTTATTCTGAGTAAAAATGATGTAAGATAGGGAACCAAACGACATAGTTCAAATTCCCAATGCATAGGGTAAAAGACCAAAATGACCATGATTTAAAACTAATGAAGGGCTTTCATGATGGGACTGACCGACCGTCAACAGGACCACGTTCCATCAATTGTGTTGTCGTAATGGCCTATCCAATAGGCATCTTTTGAAATAAGTGTAGCTTTTTAATCCCTTAGATTTCATCAAATTCGGAGGCATTGGAAAGAGGACTCAATTATCTTTAATTTGATAGGTCATGGGCAACCTAATTCATTTTTTTCCCTAAAAGATATGAACTTTTTAAGTTGACTGAAAACTTAAAGGTTGAACTTCCCATTTCACAGTCCACTTTACGAACCGTGTGAAGTACCAGGTCCATGAAGGCCATCGTGGTTCCTCATAGTTCCTTGGTGGTTTGTGGGGTACTTTTCATGGGCCACATGACGGCCCACGTGGTATACCATGGCTCGTGGAAGAATCCATGTTCCTCTATGATTGACTGTCTATGAACCACAGTGAGGGTGATGGGTCCATGTGCTGTTCATGGCCTGTGAAACCATTTGTGGATCCCCCTTTTTCTGTTATTCAGTCTTATCTAGGTTTAAGTGTTACAATCAAATTCATCACATACCATTAAAGTTATTTTAGATTAAAAATATTACAGGATTGTTAGAGAGTCTAATGCTCACTATATTAAATTAGATACTACAGAAATTGCAATATTTTTGTCTGTATAATTATCTTTTGAAAAAATTTAAATATTGAAAAAATGCATCTCATACGAAAAAAATAAATCATATGAGTAATTTTATTTCATTTTGAAACTATATTACTTCATAAAATAATCAGGGGTTAGTTGATTTTCTAATTTTAAAATGTAATGGAAAAATATTGACAAAAAAATAAGACGATACTGGATATTTGAGTTTTGAAAAGATGCTCCTCAATATTCGTGACTAAAAATTAGACAGTGCTACATTACGCTAGGTATTGTTTGAGGACAATTATGACACTTACTAACATTTTATAACGCATATATTGTATCTTTTTGTAGTTCCTTTATGCTGAATATCTTTTTCTGTTGGTGCAGGGTGGATGAAATGGAAGCTCACTTTTATTGTCTTCTGCAACAAGGATGTAACATCAAGATTGAATATAAGGTTCTTAGATCAACTTTGAAGTGAAGTGTTGACCGGTCAAAAATTTGCTTCTTCAAAAAAAAGAAAGAGTAGAAGTAATGGCGATAAACAGATGAATGGGAAATTATATTATGAGACACACTCGGTGGATCTACGTATTTAAGGTGTGCGAGTGATGTTTGGATGTCACGTAAGCCAAAAAAAGTGCAAAGTGTCCCAAAAATGGGTTTTGAGGGTAATAAGACTTTATTTAGTTAAGGCTTGTCTCTAAAACTGAGTTAGGGTATTTGTACCTTATCCCTAAAAATTATTATAAGTCACAATAATTGACAATCCAAAATATTAAAAGAAATATAAAAAATTTACAATTCAAATTAGTCTTGTTTAAATTTTAAAGTATGAAATGGATCACATAAATTTGGACCCACAGAGTATATATTTGGTTAAGGTAAAGTCGTGAGACGTGCGTTATGTTAATGTTGAACACGGATAGAGTCAAAGCCACACACATGCTAATGTGGATCACATATATACTGACAGAGAATTTAGTTACTTTCCATTCCAAAGAATTGGAACTAATTAATTTTCATGTATATAATAAGTTATTTTTTGCTTTGTAATATCTAATATCTCTTTAAGCTTTGATTTAATGAAATCCTTTTATTAAAATGGTGAAAAGTCAATGAGATTTGGACAAAAAAATGATTTTTATTAAAAGAGGAGAGAAATCATATGAGAAATCAAATAAATAACTTCATGGATTAAACATAAAACATTCAAAACACAAAATACTAAGCCTTAAATAGAATTACTTATCTATAGTTTTACTAATTACAATTTACAATTATACTTTGATTTGTTGCGCATTTGTAACAAACAGTAATCACAAAAGAAACATTAGCCAAACTGTTTCAGTGATAGTATATAGTGGTGTACTAAGGCAACATAGAAATAGTAGTAATGCAATAGAAATTGCATAAGATAAAGTAATTGGAATAGATAGTAGAAGGAGATGAGTAATCAGAAGAAGGGGATGATAAATCAGAATCCACTCAAAACATATTTGTTGCTCTGTAATGTGGTACTACTGTTGCTTTTATATCTAATCCGTTTAGTCGACCATGGCATTTTACTTCTGTACCACTCCTTTTTTCAAAATGTAATCCCAAAGTTAAGCAGGAGGAATCACCTTTCTAGCACTCCTACGTGGCATATCCATGTGTTGTTCCATTATTTCATTCTCCGTGTCATCCTTGTCATCTACCAACGTATTTGAGTTCACAACAATACTCCCTCCCTGCAAAGAAAACTTGTCCTCAAGGTTCGTATTGAGCTGAGAAGTTGGGTCTGCAAAATCAATCAATTGTAGCGGGGTAACTTGTTGTTCAGGAGTCCCAACACAACTCTTGAGCATAGAGACATGAAATATAGGGTGACTCTTGGTTGCCTCAGGAAGTGTCAACTTATAAGCTACTGAACCAATTCTCTTGAGGACCTTGAAAGGACCAAAATAACGTCTGCCAAGTTTGTGATTCTTTTGCAAATTAAGAGTTACTTGTTTGAACGACTTTAGTTTAACATAAACCCAGTCTCCTATCTCAAAGGAAACTTCAGTCCTAGGCTTTTCAGCTAAAGTTTTCATTCGTGTTTGTGCCCTGTTAAGTTCTGCTTGAGCAATTGCAACAC
The DNA here is from genome assembly GCF_001406875.1 of Solanum pennellii. Taxonomy (NCBI): domain Eukaryota; kingdom Viridiplantae; phylum Streptophyta; class Magnoliopsida; order Solanales; family Solanaceae; genus Solanum; species Solanum pennellii. Next base: position 53,332,623 of record NC_028646.1, on the reverse strand, counting down.
TTCATCTCGTTGGAGCAAATAAGATTCCACTAGTTTGGTAGCAGTGCTTCCCATTATGTAGCGAGCAATAGTAGGGGGTTCACGACCATACAAAGCTTTAAAAGGATTCATTCTTGCGGATGTTTGATAGGAGGTATTGTACCAATATTCAACCTTAGGTAGCATATCAACCCACTTCTAGGTAACATCAGCAACATAGCAGCAGAAGTACTGCTCTACACATTTGTTGAGAGCTTCAGACTTCCCACCCGACTGTGGATGATAGGCAGTACTCATAGCTAAAGTAGATCCTTGTAGGCGATTGATTTCTTGCCAAAAACAGTGTAAGAACCTAGGGTCTCGGTCAGTGACCACAGTCATTAGAGGCTTATGAAGTCAAATAACTCCAACCACAAAAGCTTCTGCCACCGTGTTAGTAGAGAATGTGGACGGAAGAGGGATAAAATGTCCATATTTTGATAAACGCTCAACCACTGTCATGATGGTAGTTGTGCCTTTTGAGCTTGGAAGACAAGTAACAAAATCCATTGCAATATCTTCAAATACTTGGTCAGGAATTGGAAGCGGTTGCAACAAACCTACTGGATGCAAATTAGTATCCTTCATTTGCTGAACAACTTGGCATGTAGCGACATATGACCAAACATGTTCTCGCATTTGTTTCCAAAAGAAATTGGAAGCTAAGCGATGGTACATTCGAGCTATTCCAGCATGCCCCCAATAGCTGTGGAATGAAACTCAATTATGAGCTTACGGCGGAGTGACGAATCAGAAGGAACCACCAATCTTCCACTATAGAAAAGGAGACCGTCTTTAAACTGATAGTGGAGAGATTTCTCATCTTTTTGCTGGACACATTTCTGAAGTTCTAGTGATTCCGGATGGCATTAATTTAAAGCCTTCAAATCATGCCCAACTGCAAAGTTATTGACAGCGAGGAGCATCAAAGAAGCATCTGGAATGCGTGACAGTGCATCGGCAATAGTGTTCTGCTTACTAAAACTGTAAACTATCAAAAAATCATAACCAACCAACTTTGTGAGTCATTTTTGTTGCTCAGGTGTTTGGATGGTTTGATTGGTCAAATTCTTCAAGGATTGCTAATCGGTGTAAATTGTAAACCTCTTTCCCAATAGATATTGTTGCCATTTACTTACAGCTTGAGTAATGCGAACATTTCTCTATGATAAGTGGACGCCTGCTGCATCCTTGAACTCAACTTTTGGCTAAAATAAGCTATAGTATGACCCTTCTGTGATAAGATGGCCACAATGCCTTTTCCAGAGGCATCTGTTTCTACTTCAAATTCTTGGTTGAAGTCTGGCTATGCCAACACAGGTGTAGAACTCAACTTAGACTTCAAAGTTACAAAAGCATGTTGTGCAGCCTCACTCCATTTGAAAGGTTTCTTCTGCAATAGGTCTGATAGTGGCCCTGCAGCATAATGATGAATGAAACACCGATAATCTCTTGATACCCCCTAAAAACTACGGATACCTTTCACTACACGAGGAGTGAGCCATTGCTGGATGGACATAAACTTGGCTTGATCCACAGACAACCCTTTAGCAAAAATGACATGCCCCAAATAATCCACCAAAGTTTTGCCAAATAAGCACTTAGACAGTTTGGCAACCAACTTATGTTTTCTAAGTATGGATAGGACAAGTTCCAATTTCTCCAGATGGGCATCAAAAGTTTGACTATATATTAATATATCATCGAACAAGACTAAAACAAAACGTCGTAAATATTACCTGAAACATCATTCATCGTTGCTTGAATGGTAGAGGATGCATTCGTAAGTCCAAAAGGCATTACAAGGAACTCATAATGACCTACATGAGTGCGAAATGCAGTTCTCTTCAGGTTTAATTCTTATTTGTTGGTAACCAGACAACAAGTCAAGCTTAGAATATTGTGCCCCATGCAATTCATCAAAAAACTCATCTATGGCAGGAATTGGAAAGCGATCACGGACTGTTAGTGCATTTAATGCTCCATAATCAACACAAAATCGCCATGTGCCATCTTTCTTACGAAGAAGTAACACTGGAGAAGAGAATGAACTAGTGCTTGCTCTAATCACCCCCTCCTTAAGCATATCAGTGATTAGCTGCTCCATAACCTGCTTCCGGAGATAAGGATACCTGTAGGGCCTAACATTGACGGGTTGCGCATTGGAGGTGAGATTTATGGCATGATCTTGCATACGTGATGGGGGTAAACCCACTGGTTTTTGAAAAACATTTTTAAAAGAGTCTAATAGGATAGCCAATTCTGAAATAGGTTCCTCTTTAGATGTCATCTCATCATCTATCATTTTTAGATGATAGAATGAAGCAATACTGTAAGTGGCAAGCATTTTTCTCAAGCTATGTAACTGTATTGGTTGAACATCCATAGGAGGGTCTCCTTTCCATTTCACCTTATTACCATTCAAAGTGAATTAAAATTCTCTTGTGGCATAATCAATGAGTAGAGGGCCTAATTTAGCGAGCCAAGATACTCCTAATACAACATCTGAACGCTCAAATAAAAAGACATAAAAATCTTCCACTAGTTTACTCCCTTGAATTGAAAGAGTGATTTCCCTTGCTAGACCTTAACACTTGAGAGGTTGTCCACTACAAACCATAACAGCGAGATGAAGAATGGTCTCTACAGAAAATTGCAAGTACTTCGCCACACGCGGCTGGATGATGTTTTGGGTACTACCCCCATACATTAATACCTGAACCAAAGACCCATTAACATGTCCAGTGAATCGACGTGTAGTTGGGGAATGACCACCGGTTAAGGCATGGTAAGAGATATCAAAATGCTCTTGTACCTCTAGATATTGCAACTCTTCTGCAAAAGCTTCATCGGAGATGAGAGTTTCCGACAAGGATAACTCAATCTATGGTTCATTAGTGAGAAGGAATAACTGAGGAGGCGATTTAGACTTGTGACCCGCTAAATACTTTTCCTCACAATAATAACAAAGACCCCGTTCGCGCCGACTTTGAATCTCCATATGCGATAGTCGTCTTAGGAGTGGGCGATTCTGCCTTTGTGAGGTGTAAGGGACGGTTAAAGTGGTTGAAATGTTGTTTGGGGTGGGGTAGGGCTTGGTAACAAAGGCAGAACCTTACTAGCTAAAGAGGGTCGTGTCAAACCCTTTTCGGCGAGAATTAGACGCTCATGGATATGGGCTAACTTAAGAGTATCTTTAAAGCTATTGGGCTCATGGGCAATCACATAATGTTTAATGTCCTCCCTCAATCAACAAATAAACAATCGGACCATTAGCCCATCAGATATATTATAAGTTTCATTCGCAACAGATTTAACGCGGCACTGAAATTCAGATATAGTGGTTACCGAGCGGAGCTTTGCCAATCGACCCTTAGCTAACTCGAGACCCTTCTCCCTGAAACGAACTCGTGCCTTCTCGAGAATGTGATTCCAATCTATTAACTGTTTGTTCTGGAACAACCATTTATACCACTCTAATACATAACCATCCAGATAAAACAACGCCAAAGATGGCCTTTGAGTTTCTGCAATATCATAGCATTCAAAGTAGCGCTCTGTCTGAAAAATCCAGGACTCCGGATTTTCTCCACAAAATCGACCCATTTCCACGGATGTGGGCTTATGCCGAAGATTGGGTGCTGCTGGAACACGATCATCAAAATTTCCCTTGCCATGATGACGGTGGCTACCCTCCATTGTTGGATCTCAATGAGAAGGAGTTGACATGGCTATTATTTAAACCACCTCTTGCAACATGTATCGAAGCTCAAGAATATCCTTAGAGACTGAATCTTTCACTACCTTCATTGACTCATCAATGAACTCCTTGAGTTGTTGTTGGTCCTCCATCAAAAACCTTTGGATGAAAGCACCAATTTAACAAACAGTAATCACAAAAGAAACAATAGCCAAACTCTTTCACTGATAGTATTTACTGGTGTACTAAGTCAACAATGAAAAAGTACTAATACAACATAAATTGCATAAGATAAAGTAATTGGAAACATAGTAGTAGGAGATGAGAAATCAAAAGAAGGGGATGAAAATTCAAAATCCACTCAAAACATATTCGTTGCTATGTTGTCGTACTACTGTTGCTTTTATATCTTTCCTGTTTAAACCGACCTTGGCATTTTACATATGTAATCCTCCTCTTTTCCAAACCTAATCCCCAAGTTTTGCAGGAGGAATTACCTTTCTAGCACTCCTACGTGGCATATCCATGTGTTGTTCCATTATTTCATCCGTCGTGTCATCCTTTTCATCTGCCAACGTGTTTGAGTCCACATTATAACAATATAAGCACATAAGAACATCCTTCTAAGACATCCCTCAACGCTAAATAACGCAATGTATAGGTAGAGTCACATACCCCTACCTAGACTAAGTCAAACCCCTCAAGTCATCCTAGTTAATGTTTTCTTTGTTACTTAATTTTACTTTTGGGAACATCTTTAATCAACCGACATAGACCACATAAGCTAATGTGGAATTCGGTGTCATGGAACCCTACACCGAAAGAAGGTGGACTATTTTCAAAGGTAGAACCAAAACATGAACATAACATCTATGTGGATCCACTAGCTAGTATTCCTATGGGGCAACATAGTTCAAGAATTAAGAGATATAGTTGGGACCCTCATTATGCTACATTCATTATATTCTTTAACCACATAAGTGCATTAGTGAACCTACCTTCCCCATGTGGGAAGGGACACTAGTTCACTCGTTGCTAAGCTAGAGTTCTTTTAAAATGTCTTTCATTAACATAACTTAGTTTATGTCATAGGGTCAACCCCTTATATATTCACAGTCATAACTCAATAGGAATTTCATGAGAACACCTTTAATTACAACCCTAATATGTGAGATTAGCCTACTAACATCATTATATCATTGTGAGGCACATAGATACTTAATAACCAACCTTATATCACTACATCTTAAGCATAATCTCATAATCACATAATTAACACATTTCAATTAACCATCATACCAACCCTAAAATTTCTCATCATAAGGTATACTTCAATATAAATTCATCACTGAACTCAAGTAATCATAATTGAAGCAAATGTTTGAGATTACAAGACTTACCCAATCTCCTTCTCATGACATCATCCAAGGTTTTACCATCAACCATCAAATTTAACCAAACAATGGGTGTAATATCATAACTAAATAGTAATTAACACAAAAATGAAGTCAATTGAATCACTACTCATCAACTCATCGCTAGTTCATAAGATAGGGTTAAAGGGAAAAATGTCATCTTCCACAAACTAGGTCAATAAATCAAGAACTAGCATAATTGAATAATAGTACACCATATTCTAAAAATAATAATCAAAAGAAACCATGAGCAATACAATTTTAGAAGATCAAATTCGTAATATAAAGAAACTCACTTGAAACTAATCTTCTTAAAATCAATTATGAAGGAACCCTTTGGGTAAAGGAATCCCAAAGGTGAGAGTATTTCCAAAAAGTTTTTCATTAATGAATATTGATGGAGAAAGTAGTCTTCTTGCTTCCCTAGAACCCTCGTTTGATGGTTCTTCTATGGAGTTTTGGAAGAGAGCATGAAGAGAGAAGGAGGAGCAATTGGGTTTTGGGAAATATGAGAGATGGGTTAGTTTAATTAGGTTTGGGGCTTTATATAAGTCATTAAATAAATTCATTATACCTCCTTTAACCCCTAACTAATTAACTACCCAATATATTAATTAGATGGATTAACTTAAACTTCACCAGTGAAATTGCAGCCCTGGCCTATAAGACCACGACCTACGGTCCGTAGGTCTGACGACGGGCATTGTTCAACCACCGTCAAACACACAGTTGATTTGGCCAGAGACTGGCCAAAGTGGTTTTTTCGGAAAATGTCTAAGTAACCATCGAAGGTAGACATCGACACCCCATCGATTCGACCACGCCTCGTAGCCTGCTTCTCTTTGATGGCTACTGTCTTAGACAACTTTTAGCCACAATGCAAGGTTCTCCTTAAAGACGCTTGGTTTGTCCTTGGGGAGTCGTACCAGACATTTCGACCATAAAAAAAATCTAATACATGTCAGACACCTTACCAACAAATTTCATTGAATTTTGACTCCTAAAATCTCGTCAATTAGGCTAAGGCACACTACAACTTTTTCACTAGTTTCCGGACGTTATGGAAGTTCCTGAACGTTTTGAATCAAATACATTCTAACTGACTCATATACTTAATATTTGACGTTAAAACAATGTTAAAACTCTTAGACACTCTTGTGAGGATCTATATTATGCTTTAGACTTTTGGAATGTTACATTATCCCCCCCTTAGGAACATTCGTCCCCGAATGACACTACAAATGTTTTGAAGGGAAAGGATAGACTCAAGACTGGCAATCCACCAACAACATATCAAACAAGAGTTTCAACTCAACATAGAATTTACACTTAGTAATTCATAACGTTAATTACTACACATAAAATCTCAATATCAATAGGAGAAACCTCTTTTTTCACAACAACATGAGCTTAACATATCATTAAAGAGTCAAATATGTCAAAATTCCTTTAACAACATTTCAACATGATCAACATAATTTCATGAAGACAACACATACCAAATACTCAAATAAGTTCAAAAGAAGCAAAAGAGAATTTTCATATGAAACTTCATTTTAGCAAAAACCTTTACCTTAAACATGAACATCTTTGCAAAACAAGCCAAATTCAATTTATTTATTATATTCATTATAATTAGGAACAACTAACTTTAATCAACAAAGAGATGAGGGTATGTAACGGGACTTCATGTCTGCCTCGGCCTCCAATATTGCATGCTCAAGTAGTTGGTTCTTCCATAACACCTTTACGGAAGACACCTCCTTGTTCCTCAACTTCTTTACTTGTCTATCACGGATTTCAGCCGAAACCTCCTCATAAGAGAGGTTCTCTTCCACACCTATACCTTCAATAGGAAGAATGGACTTGGGATCACTGGTACACTTCTTAAGCATGGAAACATGGAACATTGGATGAATCAAAGCCAATTCACTAGGTAATCTCAACTCGTATGCAACCTTGCCAACGCTTTGCAAAATATCATAGGGGACCACATAATATAACGAGGACTCAACTTCCCCTTTTTGCCAAATCTCACTACTCCCTTCATGGGTGAGGTTTTTAGACACACTTTATCCCCCTCTTAAAATTTTAAATCACTCCTTCTATGGTCGTTATAAGACTTTTGTCAGCTATAGGCTGTTTTCAACTGATTCCTTATCATATGAACTTTCTCCAAAGTCTTATAAATCAATTCGGGACCCAAGAGTGAAAAACCTTGACCACTTGAAACCATCCAATTGGAGATCTACATCTCCTACCATAAGAGGATTCGAAATGAGCCATAGATATAGATGAATGGTAACTACTGTTATATGAGAACACAACTAAGGGAAAATGTCTATTCCAATTTCCCTTGAAGTCAATAATACAAGCTTTACGCATATCCTCAAGAGTTTAATAGCATACTATGCTTGAACATCTGTTTGGGGATGAAAAGTGGTGCTAAGCTTTACCATGGTACCCAACCCTTTTTGGAATGACCTCCAAAACCTAGATGTGAATTGTGCACCCCTATCCGAAATGATGGATAACAGAATACCATGGCGACACACAATCTCATCCATAAAGATCCTTGCATAATTCTCCGCTGAGTATGTGGACTTGACGGGAATATAATGAGCGGATTTGGTTAACCTATCCACAACCACCCATATAGAATCATTATGATTTTGTGTCTGAGGCAAACCTACCACGAAATCCATATTTATGCCTTCCCACTTCCAAGTGGGAACTTGTATTTATTGAACTAAACCACCCGACTTTTACTGTTTGGCTTTCACTTGTTGGCAATTTAGACATTTTGCAACAAATTCCGATATGTCCCCTTTCAAGCCTTCCCTCCAAAACACTTCTCTAACGTAATCATACATCTTTGTAGAACTCGAATGAATGGAATAATGAGAACCATGAGCTTCCTCAAGAATCTGGTTTCTCAAGTCATCAACATTGGCTACACGCAACTTTTCTTGATACCTCAAGACAGCATCCCCCTAAGGAGAATGACTCATTAAGCTTACCAATAACCGACTCCTTCAACTGCATCAATGGTTGATCAAGGTGTTTCTTAGATTTCACCTCGACCACCAAAGATGATTCAGACTTATGATGGACCATAAAAACATCATTTGGAGAATCTTCCAATCTAACAACCAATCTATCAAACGTATGAACATATTTCACTAGGTCTTTCTTGTCTTCTTCTACATGAGACACACTACCCACGGTCATACGACTTAGAGCATCCGCAACCACTTTAGCTTTGCCGGGGTGGTAGAGAACACTCATGTCGTAATCCTTCAATAATTTCAACAACCTTCTTACCTGGAGATTCAACTCCTTTTGAGTAAATACATATTGAAGACTCTTCTAGTTTGTATACGCATCAACATGAACACCATGAAAATAATGCCTCTATGTTTTCAAGGAATATACCACGGCTGCTTACTCAAGATCATGAGTTGGATAATTCTTCTCGTGCACCTTAAGTCCCCTAGAAGCATAAGCTACTACTTTCCCATGTTTCATAAGAACACACCCTAAGCCCACTTGGGATGCATCACAATATACAACTAAGCCCTTGGTACCCTCCGATAAGGTCAACACCAGAGCAGAGGTAAGCCGCTCTTTTAAGAATTGGAAGCTTCTTTCACATGCCTTCAAACACTCAAATCTTACACTATTTTGGGTCAAGGTAGTCAAGGGAGAAGCAATGGATGCTAAACCATCCACAAATCTCCTATAATAACCTGCAAGACCCAAAAAAGCTTCTAATATCGGTTGGAGTGAATGGTCTAGGACATTTCTTGACCACCTCGGTTTTTCTTGGATGAACCTCAAATCCCTGACTAAAGATGATATGCCCAAGAAACGCCACAAACCTTAAGGAAAACTCACATTTGCTATACTTGGCTGCTACATGCATTGCAGGATTGTCATGCTTGTGACGATCCGTAGGTGGCAGCGTAGTGCAGCTACTGAAGAAAGATGGGGAAGTCTGACCAAGTGTGGGGTTAAGGAGTCCATGACGGTCCGTCGTGTCTATGACGGTCCGTCCTGCAGGTTCGTCATGAAGTTCAGAGAAGTAATCGCAGTACCCATTTTCCAAGAGTTCAAGTGTTTTGGAACGAAGACCCTCGACGGACCGTCGTGTCTGTGACGGTCCGTCATACTTGCCGTCGAGGGTAATGAAGAGAGCAGCAGAATAAATTGCACAAGTATGGGACGACGGAGTCTATGACGGTCCGTCGTGACCACGACGATCCGTCGCGTAATCCGTCAACCCAGCCGCGTTTTGACAGATTTTCAGCAAATAGAGTCCTTGTTTAACTAGGTTTTTATTTTCTATAAATAGTTCGAAAAACCTCGTTTTTGGGGTTAGACTCGGGATCATTGTTAGACTCTGGATCATTATTAGAATCTATGTATGAGTGTTAGACTTTTGATTATCATTAGACTATTTGTGAGATTCTTGATTACTTTGAGATTCTTGCAAGTGATTTTGGGTGATTTTTGGTGATTAATCAAGAAAACTTTCGGATTTTACTCTTTCTCATTGAAGTAAGTACATGAATTCTTATATAATATATTTGAATATCGTGATTAAGACTATGGGTAACTAAACTCCATAACTATGGTTGTGGGAACCATAGGCAAATAATGAGATAAAACCTAACTAAAATAACAATTCTAGAATAGTGTCTTGCATGTATTAATAATTCTTTCGCTTAGAAGTCTTTTTAACGGATGGCCAACGTTAGAACTCGCCTTAATGCTACTTGCCGGACCAAGGAGGTAGATAATAGGAAAAGAATTATCAACATAGATTTAGTGTATACTATCTAATAGGCTAGTATTGATTGGTACGAGGTAATAACTTAGGCAAATATCGAATACGATGCTTAATATGAGGTAAAGATAAGGGTTAGGATAGCAACACACGTAGCCGGACCAAGGTGCGGAGTGAGATTTTCTAGATGCCGGACCAAGGATTTAGAAATACATAACTTATCACTTTGCATGCAAGATACTAGGAAAGAATTGTTATAGTTAGAATTATCATGTTATGAACCTGTGGGGAACAGGTAAACCCTAGTTACTTTGATTAATTGATTAAACTCCAACATTTAAAGCCGTTAAGTGTCTCTTTCAATTTTGTTAGTTATTTTCATTCATTTAGAAATAGAAACCCCCCTTTTATTGTTTTTGTTTTCCAAGGAAGTAATTGACCGAACAATAGTAATAATAGGATAAAGTTAAGTCTAAACTATTTTCCTCGTGGGAACGATCCCAACCTCACTAGTTGGGTTATTTACTTGACACGACCGCTTTACTTCTTATTTGAGAAGTAAGTTTGAGCGTATCATCGATGTGGTTCTTACTAATCCTATGGTCCTTGAGTGTCTTGCTAAAATAAACTCCTTTGTCCATGAGGGTCCTGCTAACTAAATCTCATTGTCCAAGAGGGTCATGTTAAATTAAATCCTATTATCCAGGAGGGTCCTGCTAAATCCCATTGTCCAAGAGGGTTCTGTTAATCCCATTCTCCAGGAGGGTCTTACTAATCTAAATACCATTGTCCAAGAGGGTCCTGTTAATCCCATTGTCCAGCAGGGTCCTACTAAAGTGCATCTCATTGTCCAAGAGGGTCTTGATACACTAATTTTCATTCTCCTGTAGGGTCCTGCTAATCTCATTGTCCATGAGGGTCCTGCTAAACTAAATCTCATTGTCTATGAAGGTCCTGGTAAAGTAAATCACATTGTCCAGGAGGGTCCTGCAACAGTAATTCCCATTGTCTAGGAGAGTCTATCTAATCCCATTGTCTGGGAAGCTCCTGCTAATCCGATTGTTTAGGAGGGTCCTGCTACACTAGTTCTCATTGTCCAGGAGGGTCATGCTATATTAAAATTCTCATTGTCCATAAGGTCTTGCTTATTCCATTGTCCTGAAGGTCCTTCTAATCCCATTGTCCTAGAGGGTCCTATTACCCTAATGCTTATTGTCGAGGAGTGCTTCTAATCCCATTGAATTCGGTTCATAAAACTAATTTTTTTCAATTTATAATATGTTTTTTGTGGTTTATGATATTATAATTACTCTCTTAATTTTTTTTTTTTTTAAAAAAAATTCAACCTAGTATTTATGAATATTAAAATTTTATGTATTTAAGATTTTAAGGTGTTTCTAATACACTATTTATTAGAAACACTCTAACAGCTAAATCACAACAATTAGGGTGCTTAGTTTCATTCAAGGAACTAAACAACATTGTTACAAAAATATGATAATGTAACCTGGAATACTCTAATAGCTAAATCACAACAATTATGTGAAGTTCTAGAAATCTTTTGTCTAAGATTTATTTAGGAAATTAAGATTCTTACTGAATTCTAGGAACCTAGTAGATGAAGGGAATCTACCAGGGAAGCTACCAGTGAATCCCACATAGCTTGTCTAAACTACAGTCTGGTCGTTGGTCCTGCCTTTGCCAAATTTTGTGGGATTCTTCGAGGGAGTTACAGGTGGGCAAAAATTGATCGCACCTACGGTCCATGGGTCAACCTACGTCACAGGTGGCATCTGTTAGTGGTACCTACAACTTCTGAAAATATGTATTCTTTCTCCTTTTAAAATCTGGGGTGGTATAGTTTCCTTGTAAGGATTATTTTATTTTGTCATGGATTGTTGTGCCCATGTCAGACCTTGATGATTATGTGTATGATGTGCTCTTGTCGGGCTTTTGATATTGTGTTGAATTAGTCATTTATCTTTTGTTTCTTGTTAGTTTAGTATGATTTATATCTTTGTTTTTAATAGCGATGTTGAGTGGCGATGTTGAGTGGCGATGCCCAATAATAAATATAGTGATGAAATTGTTTACGGGAAATTTGCCGTTTGGTTGTTACTATATTTGGTGTATGTTTTTGTTATAAAGTCTGAGTAGCCATACGTAGTGAAGTCTGAGTAGCCATTTGTGATGAAGTTTGAGTAGGCATCTTGAAGAGTTGCGTGAATTTGCGTGATTATGGATTGGTTGACGTCTTTCTTAAGGATAAATCTTCGTATTTTTAGAGTAGGTTACTTCATATTTGAAGAAATGCGTGAATTTGCTTGATGATGTTTTCTGTCCTCTAGCAGATTATTAATTTCTTATTGTTTGAAAATGCATGTTATTAAGATTTTGATGATGAAAGCGTAGTTAATTAGAACAACAACACATGATTTCGTAATTCGAAATAATTAGATCATACATAGAAGCATGCAGCTTCATATTTATTAAAATATTCTTTTACTTTTAATATGGAATGTACGTACGTACGTACCTCACATAGGATAGAGTATGTAATAATTAAGTAATAAATCATTTCTTCTAATATGGAGTTTGGCATATAAAATTACCTGGAGGATCATAGTTGCAAGATACAACATATCCTCTATTACTACATTGAACCCTAGCACATCCTAGATGAACAGAATTAAGCCAAACCACCTGAGTATAATGTTCGCACACTTTTGCTTCGTCACATGTATTAGACTCATGGTGATAGTATTGTTTCTCAACGACCCACATCTCCACAACATTCGCGGCCATCATGAAGTCACCGCTACCGGCAGCTAGGTCCTCACCATATTGGCCATGAGAATGAAGCAGGTTGCAATTAGATGCAAATTGGGAAGCATATTGTTGGGCGTAGGCTGCCACCTTGTCGTCCCAGGTTAGTGGTCCTACTCCCACAATAGCGCAAGCTGTGTTGTGTGCAACCAAATAGTCTTGTTAGGCATGACAAGAGTGGGATACTAGTAGGATGAACACAAGAAGAAAATATGAAGGCATTTGCGAAAAGAGGAAAAATCCCATGACTATTGAATGGTTTTTTAATGGAAAGTACCACTGTAGTTTATAAGACAAAAATCCTACATACTCTCACTGTTTTTAAAAGACTGATCTTTAGTCTATTTAAAAAACAATATCACTTTTTTTTTATTTTTGCAACATTTTTGTTTCAACTTTTCACATCGCATGTTTAAGGCCACAAAATTAAAGAGTATTTTGATACATTTGACATAACTTTGATTAATTTAGAACCACAAAAATAAATCTTTATTTTTTCTTAAATTCCATTCAAAATCAAATTAGGTTATTCTTTTTTAAAGTAACAATTAAGTTTTTTGTCAGTAAGTACGTTTGTTCCACATTAGCGTGCTACTTGTGTCACCACTTTAATTATCTTGAGTAATTTTATATATTGTAGTATCATCCTTAGCTTCAATCATGGCTTGACAAGGTAAAATATATACTACAATTATCCTTTAATAATGGCTTCACTTTAAATTTATAGTGTTTTAGTTTACTTACTGTTAATAATTTTAGAGAAATTCTGCTACAATTTGGTTGTTAATTTTTTTGTAATTTTGGATATTACGATTATGCACTTATTTAAATTTTCATGTAACATTTCTTTCAACCTAATATTTGTTATTATTAATATAAAAATTTATATTTTAGAGATTTTACTCCGTTTCTGATGCTATACTAGTTTTTGACTTTTTGTATTGTCATACTATGATCAATACAACATGTTCCTCTCCTCCCGACCCTCTCTCAATTTCCCTCTCCTCCTCATATCTATTCATTATAATAGAAATTAGTTAATATATGTATTCATGGAGTCAAAGTATATATTATGAAAACAACAAATACAAATGCTGTTGTGAACTCAAACACGTTGGCAGATGACAAGGATGACACGACGGATGAAATAATGGAACAACACATGGATATGCCACGTAGGAGTGCTAGAAAGGTAATTCCTCCTGCAAAACATGGGGATTAGGTTTTGAAAAGAGGAGGATTACATATGTAAAATGCCAAGGTCGGTTTAAACAGGAAAGATATAAAAGCAACAGTAGTACGACAACAGAGCAACAAATATGTTTTGAGTGGATTTTGAATTTTCATCCCCTTCTTTTGATTTCTCATCTCCTACTACTATGTATTCCAATTACTTTATCTTATGCAATTTATATTGTATTAGTACTATTTCATTGTTGACTTAGTACACCGGTAAATACTATCAGTGAAAGAGTTTGGCTATTGTTTCTTTTGTGATTACTGTTTGTTAAATTGGTGCTTTCATCGAAAGGTTTTTGATGGAGGACCAACAACAACTCAAGGAGTTCATTGATGAGTCAATGAAGGTAGTGAAAGATTCATTCTCTAAGGATATTCTTGAGCTTCGATACATGTTGCAAGAGGTGGTTTAAATAATAGCCATGACAACTCCTTCTCATTGAGATCCAACAATGGAGGGTGGCCACCGTCATCATGGCAAGGGAAATTTTGATGATCGTCTTCCAGCAGCACCCAATCTTCGGCATAAGCCCACATCAGTGGAAATGGGTCGATTTTGTGGAGAAAATCCGGAGTCCTGGATTTTTCAGACAGAGCGCTACTTTGAATGCTATGATATCGCAGAAACTCAAAGGCCATCTTTGGCGTTGTTTTATCTGGATGGTGACGTATTAGAGTGGTATAAATGGTTGTTCCAGAACAAACAGTTAATAGATTGGAATCACATTCTCGAGAAGGCGCGAGTTCGTTTCAGGGAGAAGGGTCTCGAGTTAGCTGAGGGTCGATTGGCAAAGCTCCGCTCGGTAACCACTATATCTGAATTTCAGTGCCGCTTTAAATCTGTTGCGAATGAAACTTATAATATATCTGATGGGCTAATGGTCCGATTGTTTATTTTTTGATTGAGGGAGGACATTAAACATTATGTGATTGCCCATGAGCCCAATAGCTTTAAAGATACTCTTAAATTAGCCCATATCCATGAGCGTCTAATTCTCGCCGAAAAGGGTTTGACACGACCCTCTTTAGCTAGTAAGGTTCTGCCTCTATTACCAAGCCCTACCACCACCCCAAACAACATTTCAACCACTTTAACCGTCCCTTACACCTCACAAAGGCAGAATCGACCACTCCTAAGACGACTATCGCATATGGAGATTAAAAGTCGGCGCGAACGGGGTCTTTGTTATTATTGTAAGGAAAAGTATTTAGCGGGTCACAAGTCTAAATCGCCTCCTCAGTTATTCCTTCTCACTAATGAACCATAGATTGAGTTATCCTTGTCGGAAACTCTCATCTTCGATGAAGCTTTTGCAGAAGAGTTGCAATATCTAGAGGTACAAGAGCATTTTGATATCTCTTACCATGCCTTAACCGGTGGTCATTCCCCAACTACTCGTCGGACATGTTAATGGGTCTTTGGTTCAGGTATTAATGTATGGGGGTAGTACCCAAAACTTCATCCAGCCGCGTGTGGCGAAGTACTTGCAATTTTCTGTAGAGACCATTCTTCATCTCGCTGTTATGGTTCGTAGTGGACAACCTCTCAAGTGTGAAGGTCTAGCAAGGGAAATCACTCTTTCAATTCAAGGGAGTAAACTGGTGGAAGATTTTTATGTCTTTTTATTTGAGCGTTCAGATGTTGTATTAGGAGTATCTTGGCTCGCTAAATTAGGCCCTCTACTCATTGATTATGCCACAAGAGAATTTTAATTCACTTTGAATAGTAATAAGGTGAAATGGAAAGGAGACCCTCCTATGGATGTTCAACCAATACAGTTACATAGCTTGAGAAAAATGCTTGCCACTTACAGTATTGCTTCATTCTATCATCTAAAAATGATAGATGATGAGATGACATCTAAAGAGGAACCTATTTCAGAATTGGCTATCCTATTAGACTCTTTTAAAAATGTTTTTCAAAAACCAGTGGGTTTACCCCCATCACGTATGCAAGATCATGCCATAAATCTCACCTCCAATGCGCAACCCGTCAATGTTAGGCCCTACAGGTATCCTTATCTCCGGAAGCAGGTTATGGAGCAGCTAATCACTGATATGCTTAAGGAGGGGGTGATTAGAGCAAGCACTAGTTCATTCTCTTCTCCAGTGTTACTTCTTCGTAAGAAAGATGGCACATGGCGATTTTGTGTTGATTATGGAGCATTAAATGCACTAACAGTCCGTGATCGCTTTCCAATTCCTGCCATAGATGAGTTTTTTGATGAATTGCATGGGGCACAATATTCTAAGCTTGACTTGTTGTCTGGTTACCAACAAATAAGAATTAAACCTGAAGAGAACTGCATTTCGCACTCATGTAGGTCATTATGTGTTCCTTGTAATGCCTTTTGGACTTACGAATGCATCCTCTACCTTTCAAGCAACGATGAATGATGCTTCAGGTAATATTTACGACGTTTTGTTTTAGTCTTGTTCGATGATATATTAATATATAGTCAAACTTTTGATGCCCATCTGGAGAAATTGGAACTTGTCCTATCCAAACTTAGAAAACATAAGTTGGTTGCCAAACTATCTAAGTGCTTATTTGGCAAAACTTTGGTGGATTATTTGGGGCATGTCATTTTTTCTAAAGGGTTGTCTGTGGATCAAGCAAAGTTTATGTCCATCCAGCAATGGCTCACTCCTCGTGTAGTGAAAGGTATCCGTAGTTTTTTGGGGGTATCAAGAGATTATCGGCGTTTCATTCATCATTATGCTGCAGGGCCACTATCAGACCTATTGCAGAAGAAACCTTTCAAATGGAGTGAGGCTGCACAACATGCTTTTGTAACTTTGAAGTCTAAGTTGAGTTCTACACCTGTGTTGGCATAGCCAGACTTCAACCAAGAATTTGAAGTAGAAACAGATGCCTCTGGAAAAGGCATTGGGGCCATCTTATCACAGAAGGGTCATACTATAGCTTATTTTAGCCAAATGTTGAGTTCAAGGATGCAGCAGGCGTCCACTTATCATAGAGAAATGTTCGCATTACTCAAGCTGTGAGTAAATGGCAACAATATCTATTGGGAGAGAGGTTTACAATTTACACCGATTAGCAATCCTTGAAGAATTTGACCAATCAAACCATCCAAACACCTGAGCAACAAAAATGACTCACAAAGTTGGTTGGTTATGATTTTTTGATAGTTTACAGTTTTAGTGAGCAGAACACTATTGCCGATGCACTGTCACGCATTCCAGATGCTTCTTTGATGCTCCTCGCTGTCAACAACTTTGCAGTTGGGCATGATTTGAAGGCTTTAAATTAATGCCATCCTGAATCACTAGAACTTCAGAAATGTGTCCAGCAAAAAGATGAGAAATCTCTCCACTATCAGTTTAAAGACGGTCCCTTTTTCTATAGTGGAAGATTGGTGGTTCCTTCTGATTCGTCACTCCGCCGTAAGCTCATAATTGAGTTTCATTCCACAGCCATTGGGGGCATGCTGGAATAGCTCGAATGTACCATCGCTTAGCTTCCAATTTCTTTTGGAAACGAATGCGAGAACATGTTCGGTCATATGTCTCTACATGCCAAGTTGTTCAGCAAATGAAGGATACTAATTTACATCCAGTAGGTTTGTTGCAACCGCTTCCAATTCCTGACCAAGTATTTGAAGATATTGCAATGGATTTTGTTACTTGTCTTCCAAGCTCAAAAGGCACAACTACCATCATGACAGTGGTTGAGCGTTTATCAAAATATGGGCATTTTATCCCTCTTCCGTCCACATTCTCTACTAACACGGTGGCAGAAGCTTTTGTGGTTGGAGTTATTTGAATTCATAAGCCTCCAATGACTGTGGTCACTGACCGAGACCCTAGGTTCTTACACTGTTTTTGGCAAGAAATCAATCGCCTACAAGGATCTACTTTAGCTATGAGTACTGCCTATCATCCACAGTCGGGTGGGCAGTCTGAAGCTCTCAACAAATGTGTAGAGCAGTACTTCTGCTGCTATGTTGCTGATGTTACCTAGAAGTGGGTTGATATGCTACCTAAGGTTGAACCCCCTACTATTGGTCGCTACATAATGGGAAGCACTGCTACCAAACTAGTGGAATCTTATTTGCTCCAACGAGATGAAGTGTTGCAATTGCTCAAGCAGAACTTAACAGGGCACAAACACGAATGAAAACTTTAGCTGAAAAGCCTAGGACTGAAGTTTCCTTTGAGATAGGAGACTGGGTTTATGTTAAACTAAAGTCGTACAAACAAGTAACTCTTCATTTGCAAAAGAATCACAAACTGGGCAGACGTTATTTTGGTCCTTTCAAGGTCCTCAAGAGAATTGGTTCAGTAGCTTATAAGTTGACACTTCCTGAGGCAACCAAGAGTCACCCTATATTTCATGTCTCTATGCTCAAGAGTTGTGTTGGGACTCCTGAACAACAAGTTACCCCGCTACAATTGATTGATTTTGCAGACCCAACTTCTCAGCTCAATACGAACCTTGAGGACAAGTTTTCTTTGCAGGGAGGGAGTATTGTTGTGAACTCAAATACGTTGGTAGATGACAAGGATGACACGGAGAATGAAATAATGGAACAACACATGGATATGCCACGTAGGAGTGCTAGAAAGGTGATTCCTCCTGCTTAACTTTGGGATTACGTTTTGAAAAAAGGAGTGGTACAGAAGTAAAATGCCATGGTCGACTAAACGGATTAGATATAAAAGCAACAGTAGTACCACATTACAGAGCAACGAATATGTTTTGAGGTTATTCTGATTTCTCATCCCCTTCTTCTGATTTCTCATCTCCTTCTACTATCTATTCCAATTACTTTATCTTATGCAATTTCTATTGCATTACTAATATTTCTATGTTGCCTTACTACACCACTATATACTATCAGTGAAAGAGTTTGGCTAATGTTTCTTTTGTGATTACTGTTTGTTACAAATGCGCAACAAATCAAAGTATAATTGTAAATTGTAATTAGTAAAACTATAGATAAGTAATTCTATTTAAGGCTTAGTATTTTATGTTTTGAATGTTTTATGTTTAATCCATGAAGTTATTTATTTGATTTCTCATATGATTTCTCTCCTCTTTTAATAAAAATCATTTTTTTTGTCCAAATCTCATTGACTTTTCACCATTTTAATAAAAGGATTTCATTAAATCAAAGCTTAAAGAGATATTAGATATTACAAAGCAAAAAATAACTTATTATATACATGAAAATTAATTAGTTCCAATTCTTTGGAATGGAAAGTAACTAAATTCTCTGTCAGTATATATGTGATCCACATTAGCATGTGTGTGTCTTTGACTATATCCGTGTTCAACATTAACATAACGCACGTCTCACGACTTTACCTTAACCAAATATATACTTTGTGGGTCCAAATTTATGTGATCCATTTTATACTTTGAATTGTAAATTTTTTATATTTCTTTTAATATTTTGGATTGTCAATTATTGTGACTTATAATAATTTTTAGGGATAAGGTACAAATACCCTAACTAAGTTTTAGAGACAAGCCTTAACTAAATAAAGTCTTATTACCCTCAAAACCCATTTTTGGGACACTTTGCACTTTTTTTGGCTTACGTGACATCCAAACATCACTCGCACACCTTAACTACGTAGATCCACGGAGTGTGTCTCCTAATATAATTTCCCATTCATCTTTTTATCGCCATTACTTCTACTCTTTCTTTTTTTTGAAGATGCAAATTTTTGACCGGTCAACACTTCACTTCAAAGTTGATCTAAGAACCTTATATTCAATCTTGATGTTACATCCTTGTTGCAGACGACACTAAAAGTGAGCTTCCATTTCATCCACCCTGCACCAACAGAAAAAGATATTCAGCATAAAGGAACTACAAAAAGATACAATATATGCGTTATAAAATGTTAGTAAGTGTCATAATTGTCCTCAAACAATACCTAGCGTAATGTAGCACTGTCTAATTTTTAGTCACGAATATTGAGGAGCATCTTTTCAAAACTCAAATATCAAGTATCGTCTTATTTTTTTGTCAATATTTTTCCATTACATTTTAAAATTAGAAAATCAACTAACCCCTGATTATTTATTGAAGTAATATAGTTTCAAAATGAAATAAAATTACTCATATGATTTATTTTTTTCGTATGAGATGCATTTTTTCAATATTTAAATTTTTTCAAAAGATAATTATACAGACAAAAATATTGCAATTTCTGTAGTATCTAATTTAATATAGTGAGCATTAGACTCTCTAACAATCCTGTAATATTTTTAATCTAAAATAACTTTAATGGTATGTGATGAATTTGATTGTAACACTTAAACCTAGATAAGACTGAATAACAGAAAAAGGGGGATCCACAAATGGTTTCACAGGCCATGAACAGCACATGGACCCATCACCCTCACTGTTGTTCATAGACAGTCAATCATAGAGGAACATTGACTCTTCCACGAGCCATGGTATACCACGTGGGCCGTCATGTGTCCCATGAAAAGTACCCCACAAACCACCAAGGAACTATGAGGAACCACGATGGCCTTCATGGACCTGGTACTTCACACGGTTCGTAAAGTGGACTGTGAAATGGGAAGTTCAACCTTTAAGTTTTCAGTCAACTTAAAAAGTTCATATCTTTTAGGGAAAAAAATGAATTAGGTTGCCCATGACCTATCAAATTAAAGATAATTGAGTCCTCTTTCCAATGCCTCCGAATTTGATGAAATCTAAGGGATTAAAAAGCTACACTTATTTCAAAAGATGCCTATTGGATAGGCCATTACGAAGACACATTTGAAGGACTGTGGTCCTGTTGACGGTCTGTCAGTCCCATCATGAAAGCCCTTCATTAGTTTTAAATCATGGTCATTTTGGTCTTTTACCCTATGCATTGGGAATTTGAACTATGTCGTTTGGTTCCCTATCTTACATCATTTTTACTCAGTATAAGCCAAATAATCTAGTAAGAACCTACCAAAAGCCTTATTCTCAAAACAATTATCAAAATTAGAACAAAAAGACGAGTACGAGTTCTCACTTCTTGAAAGAACAAGTGGAGGCTTTCTTTGAAGTTCAGCCCCAAAATCCAAAGGATTACTCCATATATTTTGTCAATAGGTATATAAGGATTCGCTAATGGGATCTTTTTATCCATTAGGTCCCTTGAATTTAGTTAGTTCTTATGATTTTCATAAATTAATTCAGACCTATATGGTTTTTACATTTTCAAGATTTAATGTGACTATGGTTCCTTTGATGTAATTTACTTGTCTTTTGATAATTAAGTATGATTCCATGTAAGACACTCAGAACCCTAGCTTGGTTAAATTTATCAATGTTCATGAATTATACTTGCTGACCAATCAGACAAAAAATCCTGCCCCAGATTTCGAATGCCAAGTTCTCTATTGTATTCTTAATTAGAATATTAGTATTTTTAGCTATAAAGTATGCTAGTGCATTTTTGCTTTATATACATTCAATTGGGAGTAGACTTGGAACTGGGTTGGACTAGGGTTCAACGTAACCTCAAAGTCGCATGTAACATCTTGTAACTCATAATATCCAAGGATAAGCTAAGAAACTAAAGTTATCATTTTTTGAATGAATAGGAAAAAATCTAGAAAATTTCCTAAGTGTAAAAAGTGAGTTTTAACCATTTTAAAATGGCTATAACGTCTAGCTCAGGATGATTTAGAGTGAGTTCTTTACATGGTTGCAAATCCCTTGAAAATATCTTTCCAACACCGGTGAGTTTGAGCATTTTCAATATCGGATGAGGGAGATATGCCTATCGGAATTTGGGTTGTGGGACTAAGGAAGGTCCCAATATAAATTTAGTAAGATTATTTTTCTATGCTTTTTCAAAGATTAATCTTTATGTGTCCTTGAGATTTAATGGTACCACCTGAATAACGTAACATCTAGTTGGTGTTTTGATTTGTAACACTCCGAAAGTCTAAAGCGTAATCTAGAGCCTCAAAAGAGTTTGTAAGAGTTTTAACATAGTTTTGAGGTCAAATATAATGTATATGAGCTAATTACAAAGTTTTAGAGTCAAACGTCAAGGAATATCCACGAAGTCCGTAGACTAGTGCAAAAGGTGTTGGCGTGCCTTAGCCTATTTGACAAGGTTTTAGAAGTCGAATTTTAATGAAATTTGGTGGTAGGGTTTCTAACATGTATTATAGTTTGATTAGGGTTTAATCGTCCAGGTAGAAATCCCCAATGACCAACCAAATTTCCTTGAAGAGGATCATTGCATTGTGGCTAAAAACCAACTAAGACAGTAGCCATCGGCGAGGGGTAGGTTACGAGGCGTGGTCTAATCGACGAGGCATCGATGTCCACCATCGATGTTCACTTAGAATTTTTCACAAAAGTACATTTTATCAAGTCCCTGACCAAAACGACGGTGTGTAGGACCGTGGGAGAACAGTGCCCGTCGACTGACCTACGGAGCGTAGGTCGTAGTCAAACATGTCAGTCCTGCAATTTCACTGGTTAGTTTTAAGTTAATCCATTTAATTAATTAGTTGGTTAGCTAATTAATTAGGGTTTAATTAGTTCTAACTAATTTATTTAATGTCTTAAATAAAGCGCCAAACCTCATTAAGCTAACCCATCTCTATCTCTCTCCCAAAGAAACACTATATAATACCAACGAAAGGAGTATTTTAGGGAATCAAGAAGACTATTTTTCTTCATAAATCTTCATAAATTATCAAGGTATGAGATTCCTTTCCCTAAAGGGTTCCTATAAAATATATTTCAAAAAGATGAGTTTCAAGTGGGTTTTTTTCTATTACGAATTTGATCTTCTGAATTGTATTGTTTATGGTTTCGTTTGATTGTTATTCTTATATTATGATGTAGTATGATTTAATTATGCTAGTTCTTGATGTATTAATCTATTTGTGGAAGATTACATTTTTTCCCTTTAACCCTAGGTTTCGAACTAGTGATGAATTGATGTGTAGTTATTCAATTGACTTCATTATTGTTATAATTACTAATGAGTGATGATATTACAACCATTTTATTGTTGAATTGGATGACTGATGGTAAAGACTTTGATGATGGCTTGTGAAGGAGATTGGGTAAGTCTTGTAATTTAAAAACCTTTACTTCAATTATGATTACTTATCTTTAGTGATGAAGTTATATTAAAGTTTACCTTATGATGAGATTGATTAGTATTGTTATGATGTTGAATTGAAATGTCATTATTATGTGATTGTGAAATTATTCTTAAGATGTAATGATATAAGATTAGTGCTTCAGTACCTATGTGTATTACTATGATAGAATGATGTTAATTTGCTAATCTAACATATGAGTGTTGTAATGAAAGGTGTTCTCATGCAATTCCTATTGATCGATGACTATGTATATATAAGGGGTAGACCCTATGACCTAAACTAAGTTATGATTAGTAATGAAAGACATTTCAAAAGGGACTCTGGCTTAGCACCGAGTGAAATAGAAGTGAGGAGTGTCCCTTCTCACATGGGGAAGGTAGGTTCACTAATTCACTCATGATATTTGAGACTATCATTCATTTGAATAAAGGGGGTCCGAACTATATCTCCTAGTTCTTGAACTGTGTTGCCCCCACATGAATAGTAGCTAGTGGATCCATATAGATGCTATGTTCATGTTTTATTACTACCTCGGCAAATAGTCCGCCTTCTTTCAGTGTAGATTGCCATGACACCTGATACACATTAGCTCATGTGTTCTATGTCGGTTTAGGCAAGATGTTCCGAAAAGTAAAATGAAGTAACAATGTAAACTCTAACTAGGATAACTTGAGAGGTGTGACTTAGTCTAGGTAGAGGTATGAGACTCTAGCTATATATTGCACTAGTTAGCCTTGAGAGAAGTCTTAGAAGGATGTTCTTATGTGCTTATATATATATATATATATGGGTGTCCGTGTGCGTGTGTGTGTGTGTATTATGATATACATACATATATATATATATATATATATATATGTTGATCTTACATGTTAATGACATTATGTGATATTGGTTTCACTTATGAACATGTGCTTGGTCTCTATTGATTAAGTATGATGATGTTACTCTTATTGATATAAAATGTGAATTGGGCATGACTTATAGTTCTTATTGGGTTTACTTGATTGAGTGAGGTGACGGAGAGTTACTTAGTCATTGCACTAATGGACATAATGGGAGTGTATGACTGATGGTTTTGCTTAGGTTATGATGTTATAAATTGTTATGCATGCTTGTTGATATTATAACTTGATGATAGAGTTCTCTTTATTATGTGCTCAATTATGTTGATATGCAAGTTGACTTGACTAGACTTGGTATTGTTGGTTTTGTGATGTCCATCATCTTGACTTAAGTATTATGTGCTTATTGACTTGTATTGGTTCTTCAATGTGCATAAAGTATTCCCAAAGTGAATTTGCATGCTTTTGAATAAATGTCCCTTTTTGGCATGATTTTTATGTTGTATGTGCATATGATCCTATACGCAGTACAAGTGATGTGCTAACCCCATTTCTCCCTTTCCCCGTAATATTTTAGGTTCCGGTCGTTGAAGTGTTCGTGACGACTTTTGAATGGAGGCTTGGATCATTTTTCCAAGTGTCCTCATGTCCGAGGATGATGCCTTGTTATTACTCTAGCTATGGATCTTTCTTATAGTCTAAGGACAATCATTTCACTTATGTAGTTTCAAGATATTTTGTAAGCCCTAAATGACATTTCTACATTTATGTGAGGGATTATGCCCATGTTGATTTGACCTCATTTAGATGGTTAAATATGATACATCTCTTTTAAGACTATATAATGTATGTTGTCCATATGTGGCATAAAAGTAGAAGACTATGTAATCTTCTTATACGAAGGGTCTATGTATTCTCAATATGAATATATTATGTGCAAGCGAGAGGTGTAAGTAAACTTCAAGAAGTAGTGTATATGAAAAGTTTTAAATTTTCCGTTTTTTTAACCTACGAATGTAATGATAAATTATAAGAGACTAGTCTTAGTCCTCTCCAAGGACGACAACTCCGGTTACGTCTAGGGGCGCTCCCCGGATGTGATAAACTTGGTATCAGAGCATGATGTTGAATATCCCTTGAAATGATATCTCAATATACCACATCTATATAGATTCTTATTCATAATTGTGAAGCGCACCACACTTATGAATGCGAAACTATGTGATGTTTAGAAACACTCATTTTCCTATATTCGAACATCGTGCCTTTAAAGTCTTCCTATGTGCTTTAACCGAAACCTTGTATCACAGTTATAGGTATGAATACTCGCAGAGTAGCTACTAGAACGGCCGAGGAAGAAATGTAAAATGTGGAAGCACAAGACAACCAAGCGCCTCCACAAGACAACCAAGTGCCTCCACTTGAAGAAGTTTCTATGGGTGATCAAGTTTCGGATGTTCCTCGACCGATGACTGATGGAGAGATAAGGGAAGTTTTTTTTACTTTAATCCAAACAATGACCTCTCAAGCTAATGCCATCACTTTACAAGTCCAATCCATGACGGCTCAAATGAATAGGTAGGTTGTACCTCGAGTGCCTCAACATGCTAACACTATGCCCGAAGCACTTCACTCGCTCAAGAAGACACATAAAATTACTAGCTTTTCGGTGTTGGCTTACTCGCTTTCTTATCAATTGTATTCTCTTTTTTAGGATATTCTTTGAAGCTTGATACGCAGATGAGTAATTCAATAGATTCTATACTCGTGCATTTGAGAGAATTTACTAGAACGAATCCACCTATGTACTATAGGTCGAGGTCGGATGAGGAGCCTCAAGATATCCTCGATGAGGTATATAAGAACTATGCTATATGTCTGACCTCAATTGTGAAGGCTGAGTTAGCGGGCTATCAACTCAAATATGTGACCCAAACTTGGTATGTGAAATGGAGGGATAATAGGACCCTAAGATGTGGTCCAGTGAGTTGGGAGATCTTCAAGAAAGCTTTCCTGGATTGGTTCTTTCCAAAGGAAATGATGGAAGTTAATATGGAAGAATTCATCAACCTTCGTCAATGATGCATGAGTGTAGTTGACTATTTGTTTTAAACTTACTACATTGTCCATGTATGTTCCATCCTTGGTTTCTAACCCAAGGGATGAGATGAGTCATTTTATTACATGGGGTGTCTAATGACTTGGTGGAAGAACATCGTTCAGCTATGCTTCATGATAACATGAATATCTCTCGTCTCATGGTTCATTCTCAATAAGTGGAAGAAACTAGTTTGAGGAGAAAGGATAGGGAGTCCAAGAACGCAAAGTCTTAGGAAGGTGGTTCCTCTAAGGGTACGCTTGAAATCCAAGACAAGCCTAGGTTCAAGAAGAGGTTTCTAATAATGTTCCTTCTAAATTTTCCAAGGCTCGTGATGATAAGGTGTATAACCCTAACTCTCAAAAAGGAAGAGGTACTAGCTCACCAAGAGAGAAGCCAACTTGTGGAAAGTATGGCAAGAAGCATTACGGTGATTTCCTTCTTGGGACGAACAATTGTTTTAGTTGTGGCAACAGAGACCACAAGATTAGGTATTGCCCTACTGTGAAGGGGAAAAACAAAGGAAGCGGGCAAGCTCAAGTTAGTTGTTCTAATGTGGATGCTCCGAAGAAGAATCACTTTTATGCACTTCGCTCAAGGGGTGAACAAGAGTGTTCTCCTTGTATGGTGACCGGTATTCTACAAGTCTTTTGTATTGATGTTTATGCTTTACTTGACTTGGGTGCTACATTATCTTTTGTTACTCCCTTGATAGATAGGAAGTTTGATATTTTGCCCAATATCCTAAATGAACCTTTCATGGTAACTACCCCGATAGGTGAGTCGGTGGCTGCAAAGAGGGTATATAGAAATTGTCTTATAATGTTGCCAAATAGTGTTACTTATGTTGAATTAGTAGAAATTGAAATGGTCGATTTTGATGTCATCTTGGGGATGAATTAGTTGGATGATTGTTTTGCTTCCATTGATCGTATAACAAGAATTGTCAATTTAAATTTTCCATATGAACAGAGGTTTAGAGTGGAAGAGGGGAAATACTATTCCTATAGGTCGTATGATTTCTTGATTGAAGTCTAGTAATATGATCTCAAAAGGGTATTTATACCATATTTTAAGAGTCAAAGATTTAGACTCCGAAAATCCTCCCATTGAGTTAGTTCCCGTAGTAAGGGAATTTCCGTAGGTCTTTCCTAAGATCTTCTTGAAATCCTCCCAAACGGGAAATTAATTTTGGTATTGACTTGCTACCGGATTCCAACCCCATTTCAATTCCTCCTTATCGGATGTCTCCTGCTGAATTGAAAGAATTTAAGGATCAACTCAAGGACTTACTAGACAAAGGCTTCATTGGACCAAGTATTTCTCCATGGAGTGAACCAATATTTATTGTAAAAAAGAATGATGGGTCCCTTAGAACGTGCATTCATTATCGCCAACTCAATAAAGTCACTATTAAGAGTAAATATCCTCACCCTTGGATTGATGACTTGTTTAATCAACTCCAAGGGGAAATCTACTTCACTAGATTGACTTCAGATCAGGCAATCATCAATTAAGCGTGAGAGGTGATTATATACCAAAAACAACATTTCAGACACGATATGATCACTACGAATTTCTAGTGATGTCCTTCGGTCTCACTAATCCCGGCAGAGTTTATGGACTTCATAAATAGGGTATTTTGAAGTTACATATATTCATTTGTAATTGTCATCATTGACGACATCTTGGTATATTCAAAAAATGAGGGTGATCGCATGGCACATTTAAGTGTGGTGTTGGAAGTGCGTAAGAAAACAAATTATTTGCCAAGTATAGCAAATGTTTTAAATGAGGCCTAGTGGAGTTTCTTGGTCATATCAGCTCTAGTGAGGGAGTTTAGGTTGATCCAGTTCTTAATCGAGCTGGTTAAGAATTGGACTAGACCATTGACTCCAACCGACATTAGAATTTTTTTTTGGGTCTAGCGGGTTATTATAGGAGGTTTGGGGGTTGTTTTGCGTCAATTGCTTCTCCCTTTACTACCTTGACCCAAAAGAGTGTAAAATTTGAGTGGTCTTGGGCATGTGAAAGAAGCTTCCAAATCTTGAAAGAGTGGCTTACCTCCGCTCCAGTGTTGACCTTACCATAGGGTACCAAGGGCTTCGTTTTGTATTGTGATGCATCCCAAGTGGGCTTAGCGTATATTCTTATAAACCATGGGAAAGTAGTAGTTTATGATTCTAGGCAACTTAAGGTGCACGAGAAGAATTATCAAACTCAAATCTTGAGTACGCGGCAGTGGTATTTGCCTTGAAAATATGGAGGCATTAATTATATGGTGCTCATCTTGATGTGTATGAGTCTTTGATATGTGTTTACTCAAAAGGAGTTGAATCTCCAGCAAATAAGGTGGTTGGAGTTATTGAAGGATTATGACATGAGTGTTCTCTAGCAACTCGGTAAAGCTAATGTTGTTGCAGATTCTCTAAGTCGTATGACCATGGGTAGTGTGTGTCATGTAGAAGTAGCCAAGAACTACCTAGTGAAATATTTTCATAGGTTGGCTAGATTGGGTGTTAGATTGGAAAATTCTCCAAATAGTGTTTTTATTGTCCATTGTAACTCTTGATCATCTTTGGTGGTTGAGGTCAAGTCTAAGAAACACCTTGATAAACCATTGATGGAATTGAATTGGTCGGTTATTGGTAATCTTAATGAGTCATTCTCCTTAGAGGGTATGGTATCTTGAGGTATCAAGAAAGGTTGGGTTTACCCAATGTTGATGACTTGAGAAACCATATTCTTGAGAAATCTCATGCTTCTCGTTATTCCATTCATTGGGGTTCTACAAAGATGTATCATGACCTTAGAGAAGTGATTTTGTGGAAAGGCTTTAAGGGGACATAGAGGAATTTGTTGCAAAATGTCCAAATTGGCAACAAGTGAAAGCCGAACACCAAAAGTTGGGTGGTTTACTTCAAGAAATACAAGTTCCCACTTTGAAGTGGGAAGACATAAATATGGATTTAATGGTAGGTTTGCCTCGGACACAAAAGAATCATTATTATATATGGGTGGTTGTGGATTGGTTTCCCAAATCCACTCATTTTATTCCCGTCAAGTCTAGATACTCGGTGGAGGATTACGCAAGGATCTTCATAGATGAGATTGTGTGTCGCCATGGTATTCCGATATCCATCATTTCGAATAGGGGTGCAAAATTCACATCTAGGTTTTAGAGGTCATTCCAAAAAGGGTTGGGTACCAAGGTGAAGCTAAGCACCACTTTTCATCCACAAATGGATGTTCATGCGGAGCGTACTATTCAAACCCTTGAGGATATGTGTAGAGATTGTATTATTGACTTAAAGGGAAATTGGGATAGAAATTTTCCCTTAGTTGAGTTCTCTTATAACAATAGTTACCATTCATCTAAATCTATGGATCCTTTCGAAGCCTTGTATGGTAGGAGATGTAGATCTCCAATAGGATGGTTTGAAGTGGGCGAGTCTTCAATCTTGGGTCCTGAATTTATTTATAAGACTTTGTAGAATGTTCATATGACAAGGAACCGGTTGAAAAAAGTCTATAGCTGACAATGTCTTATGTCGACCATAGGAGAAGGGATTTAAAATTTGATGATGGCGATATAGTATATCTAAAAACTTATTCCATGAAGGGAGTCGTGAGATTTGGCAAAAAGGGAATATTGAGTCCTCGTTATGTGGGCCCCTATGAAACTTTGCAAAGGGTTGGCAAGGTCGCATACGAGTTGAGATTACCTAGTGAATTTGCTTTGGTTCAGCTGGTGTTCCATGTTTACATGCTTAAGAAGTCTATCACTGATTCAAAGTCCATTCTTCCTATTGAAGGTATATGTGTGGATGAGAACTCTCTTACGAGGAGGTTAAAGTTGAAATCCTTGATAGACAAGTACAGAGGTTGAGGAACAAGGAGGTGTCTCCCGTAAAGGTGTTATGGAAGAACTAAATAGTTGAGGGAACAACATGGGAGGCTGAGGCCGACATGAAGTCCCGTTCCGTACCCTCATATCTTTGTTGATTAAGGTTATTTGTTCCTACTAATAATTAAAATAATGAATTAATTGAATTTGACTTGTTTTTCAAAGATGTGCATGTTTCAGGTAAAGGTTTTTGCTAAAACGAAGTTTCATATGAAAATGCACTTTTGCTTGATTTGAACTTTTTTGAGTATTTGGTATGTGTTGTCTTCATGAAATTATATTGAGAATATTGAAATGTTGTGAAAAAGAATATTAACATCATTGACTCTTTAATGATATGTTGAGCTGNCCGGTTGAAAAAAGTCTATAGCTGACAAAGTCTTATGTCGACCATAGGAGAAGGGATTTAAAATTTGATGATGGCGATATAGTATATCTAAAAACTTATTCCATGAAGGGAGTCGTGAGATTTGGCAAAAAGGGAATATTGAGTCCTCGTTATGTGGGCCCCTATGAAACTTTGCAAAGGGTTGGCAAGGTCGCATACGAGTTGAGATTACCTAGTGAATTTGCTTTGGTTCAGCTGGTGTTCCATGTTTACAAGCTTAAGAAGTCTATCAGTGATTCCAAGTCCATTCTTCCTATTGTAGGTATATGTGTGGATGAGAACTCTCTTACGAGGAGGTTACAGTTGAAATCCTTGATAGACAAGTACAGAGGTTGAGGAACAAGGAGGTGTCTCCCGTAAAGGTGTTATGGAAGAACTAACTAGTTGAGGGAACAACATGGGAGGCTGAGGCCGACATGAAGTCCCGTTCCGCACCCTCATATCTTTGTTGATTAAGGTTATTTGTTCCTACTAATAATGAAAATAATGAATTAATTGAATTTGACTTGTTTTTCAATGATGTGCATGTTTCAGGTAAAGGTTTTTGCTAAAACGAAGTTTCATATGAAAATGCACTTTTGCTTGATTTGAACTTTTTTGAGTATTTGGTATATGTTGTCTTCATGAAATTATATTGAGAATATTGAAATGTTGTGAAAAAGAATATTAACATCATTGACTCTTTAATGATATGTTGAGCTGATGTTGTTGTGAAAAAGGAGATTTCTAATGTTGTGATCTTGAGATTTTATGTGTAGTAATTAAAGTTATGAATTACTAAGTGTAAATTCTATGTTGTGTTGAAACTCTTGTTTAATATGTTGTTGTTTGTTGGGTTGCTAGTATTGAGTCTATCATTTCCCTTCAAAATATTTTTAGTATCATTCGAGGATGAATGTTCCTAAGGGGGGATAATGTAACACTCCAAAAGTCTAATACGTAATATAGAGCCTCACAAGAGCTTCTAAGAGTTTTAACACTTTTTTAAGGTCAAATATAATGTATATGAGTCTGTTAGATAGTTTTAGAGTGAAAACGTCAAGGAACGTTCATGACTTCCAAAGACTAGTGCAAAAAGTGTAGCGTGCCTTAGCCTATTTAACGAGGTTTTATGAGTCAGAATTTAATAATATTTGGTGTTAAGATGTATATTATTTATTAGATTTGGTTTAGGGTCAAAACGCATGGGGTACGACTCCCCATGGACCAACCAAGGGTCCTTGAGGAGGACCCTTGCATTGTGTCTAGAAGTTGTCTAAGATAGTAGCCATCGATGAAAGGCAAGCTACAAGGCGTGGTCCAATCGATGGGGCGTCGATGGACACCATCGATGGTCACTTGGACATTGTCCAAAAAAACATTTTGGCCAGTCTGTGGCCAAATCCACGGTGTGTAGGACGGTGGGTGAATAGTTCATGTAGACAGACTTACGAACCATAGGTCGTGGTCTCGTGGGTAAGGCCTGCAATTTCAATGGTGAATTTTATGTTAATACATTTAATTAATTTTTTGGTTAGTTAATTAGGGGTTAAAGGAGGTATAATTACGTTAGTTAATGACTTATATAAAGTCCAAAACCTAATTAAACTAACCCATCTGTCATATTTCCCAAAACCCAATTGCTTTTTTCCTTCTCTCTTCGTTCTCTCTCCCAAAGAAACTCCATAGAACAAGCATAGCATGGTTCTAGAGAAGCAATAAGACTACTTTATCCATCAATCTTCATCATTTAACAACGTCTACGGAATCCTTTCACCTTTGGTATTCCTTTCCCCAAAGGGTTCCTTAAAATTGATTTCAAAAAGATTAGTTTCGAGTGAGTTTCTTTCTATTACGAATTGGATCTTCTAAATAGTATTGTTTATGGTTTCTTTTGATTATTGTGCTTAGAATATGATGTAGTATGATCCAATTATGCCAGTTCTTGATTTATTGACCTAGTTTGTGGAAGATAACATTTTCCCCTTTAACCCTAGGTTATGAACTAGTGATGAATTAACGTGTAGTGATTCAATTGACTTCATTATTGTTTTAAATTATTATTTAGTGATGATATTACACCCATTG
Source organism: Solanum pennellii (assembly GCF_001406875.1). Lineage (NCBI taxonomy): Eukaryota > Viridiplantae > Streptophyta > Magnoliopsida > Solanales > Solanaceae > Solanum > Solanum pennellii. The sequence goes on along the minus strand of NC_028646.1, from coordinate 53,300,216 downwards.
TTGAGTTGAATTGGATAGTTTATGGTAAAACCTCGGATGATTTCTTTAGAAGGAGATTGGGTAAGTCTTGTAATCTCAAACTTTTACTTCAATTATGATTACTTATGTTCAATGATGAATTTATATTGAAGTATACCTTATGATGAGATTGTTTAGGGTTTGGATGATGTTTAATTGTTATGTCTTAATTATGTGATTGTGAGATTATGTTTAAGATGTAAAGATATAAGATTGGTGATTAAGTACATGTGTGCCTTACTATGATATAATGATTTTAATAGGTTAATCTCACATATGAAGGTTGTAATTAAAGGTGTTCTCATGAAATTCCTATTGAGCTATAACTGTGAAAATATAAGGGGTAGACCCTATGACCTAAACTAAGTTATGTTAATGAAGGACATTTCAAAAGGGACTCTAGCTTAGCAACGAGTGACCTAGAAGTGAGGAGTGTCCCTTCCCACATGGGGAAGGTTGGTTCACTAATGCACTCATGTGCTTAGAGACTATAATTCATGTAGCATAATGAGGGTCCCAACTATATCTCCTAATTCTTGAACAATGTTGCCCCATATGAATACTAGCTGGTGGATCCACATAGATGCTATTTTCATGTTTTGGTACTACCTTGACAAATAGTCCGCCTTTTTTCGGTTTAGGGTTCCATGACACCGGATTCCACATTAGCTTCTGTATTCTATGTCGGTTGACTAAAGATGTTCACAAAAGTAAAATGAAGTAACGAAGTAAACTCTAAATAGGATGACTTTAGGGGTTTGACTTAGTCTAGGCAGAGGTATGGGACTCTCATTGCATTATTTAGCCTTGAAGGAAGCCTTAGAAAGATGTTCTTATGTGCCCATATGCGTATAAATGTAAATGATATATATATATATATATATATATATATATATATAT